>NW_006434825.1:2842827-2868678 GCF_000325575.1 Pteropus alecto | reverse complement strand
CAGAGAAGGGAGGAAAAGGGCTTTCTTGGCGGAGGCATGGCATGAACCATCTCTGGGAACTTGAATACATGTGGCACATCCAAGGAACAGTATGTCATCCCTCATAGCTAATGTATCAGGCTCCTGCTGGGAGCGCAGCTCCAAGTGGGACTGGAAAGCTAGATAAGCCAGGCAGCCCCCACCTGAGACAGTGGGGAGCCATCTCCAGTTTCGGAGGAGCAGAGTGACATGATAGCCAACTCCCTCCATCAAACATGGTTATATTTTTGGAAGTGTCTGGTTCTTGAAATACCTCAATTCCTCTTGCCTCCCCGGCTCCTTTCCTCTCTCCTGCCTGTTCAGTGAACTGAAAGATATCAGAACTATGTTCAGCCCTCTCCAGTAATATCACGAAACAAAAATATCTCGTGGGTTTGCAGCTTATGAGTGTTTTGACTGCTCACAGCAAAGCCTTTGAGAGTAGCAGCGTGTGGTCCCCCACATGGAGTTCTTTGGCAACTTTTTGATGAGTAAACCTGGGCCTGACTTTTGCCCCAAGTGATGTTCTTTTGTGGCTTGTCTGCTCCAAGAACTGAAATACCCAGACTCATTCCTGAAGTCACTGCGGCACCCTCCAGGAGGGTCAAGGATGTACACGGGTGTTAGGACTGCCCCCACCTTCTATAACCTTGGAGTGCATGGCTTATAACCCCCTTTCCACCCTACCTAGCTCCAGTGAAGATGAGAGATTCTTCCTTCTGGATTTGCCATGAGTTTTAGCAATATGGTCCCATCGGTGCTTTTCTCAAGGAGTAGATGCCCATTGAATCGGGGTTATTATAATAATCATTAGCATCATTTCCTCATCAGTTTTATTTTTCCTTGTCTTTACATTTGTTTCCTTTAGCCAATGGAGCATTGGTATTTGGTCCAGTACTTCTTACTGAACCATGAGTTGATGTGCACCTCCCCTTTATCCTGGTCTTTTGGACATTGACCCTCTTCACGAGTTGAGTCCTTCTGAGTCAAGGGCACTGAGCAGCCATCACTACTGTTACCATTGAACTATGTGGTGACATTCATTAGTTTCCTCATTTACTTTTCTCCAGAGGACCCAGCTGTGCCCTACAGATGGTCTTGGACCTACAGGAACATATCTGGGGTGATTTCAGAAATTTTAATCGAACTTCCAATCTGACAAGACACTGGAAAGTCAAGGGGGGTGGGAGAATGCAGAACTTGGATTTATGACTTCAAAGAAATGATCCAGCACCCTCAGCACAATTCTCCCCGGCCTTTTCTAGAGCAACCTGCACGTGGGAGAATTGTGGATGAGCAACAGCAGCGCACACTGGGTGTGCTTGGCTCTCACTGGACGGTAAGCGTGGTGGTTGAGACTCTGGCATCCAGGCTCAGGCCTCCCTGGGTTGAACTCTGGCTCTGACATTTGCTCACTATGTGACCTATGGTAATTCAACTCTCCTGCTCCTCAGTTTTCTTATCTGTAAAATGGGGATTCCAATAGTTACTATGAGAATTAAATATGATAATATACACACAATGCCAGACAACTGGTACTTAGGAAATTTGATCGTATTACTCATTTAGAACCTGTAGTGCATGCCGTGCTAAGAATTGTAATCTTTGTAGATTGGATAGATTCAGAGTCAGTATGAGATGGTCATCTCACCAAGTCCTAGTTTGTGCTTTCCAATTTTATATGAAATTTTAAGGTAAATTTGAAGAAAATAAGGAAAATCGATAATGAAAAATAAGGCTAGGAAAGTCTCCGTGAGCATTTTGTAGGGATCGTTGTTTCTGGCTTTGAGCCCAGCACGGGGTCCACCATACCACAGCCCCTCCTCTCTTCCCTCTCTCCCTTCCTGCTTAGTAATCATTGATACCGACTCTGTGCCTCCCCTCATCAACACTGTCCAACAGGACTTGCTGCAGTAACAAAAATATTCTGTCTTTGCTGTTCAATGCAATAGCTACCTATAATTACTAAATGCTTGAAATGTAACTAGTGTGACTGAGGATCTGATTTTTTAAATTTAATTTAATTTGAATAATTTAAACAGCCACGTGTGGCTCGTGGCCATCATATTGGACTGCACAGTTGAGGCACTGGAAATATAGACATAAAATGATACTGTGTCTACCCATAAGGAGCTCTTGGTCGTACTAGGAGCCACCTCTTTACATGGGCACTCAGAGTTCCGTATGAGGAGCATCAACATGGAGACATGCATGAGGTGCTGAGAAAGCAGGACAAAGTAGTATTTGATTTTGCCAGAATAGTCGGGATGTCATTGAAGACTCTCTGGCACAGTGTTCTGGCCTCTCTCTAAGGACCTCTACTGGGGAGAGAATTCATCATCTCATAAGCACCTACTAAGTGCCAGATACTGGGCCAAACACTTTCCATAGATACTGTCACATTTGACCATCATTGCTATTGCCACCCGTTCCTCAGTCTGAGATGCAAATTGGTGACTATTCCTGCCAAGTCACACAGCTTAGGTTATAGTGAAATCAAGGTTTGCCTGACACCCAAGCTATACCAGACAGCCTATTTCTTGATTTATACTCAATATCCTCCATCTCCTTTGTTGGATTTCTTTAAATATTCTGGTGATTGGTAACCACTGATACACCCCCATCAATTCACACTTTGGATGAAGCTAGATTTCACGTAACTGGTTTATCACCTGGCAAAGAATGAGGTGACAGCAAGACCACAAACTAATAAATACGCCGGTATTTACATGTCGGACCTCAATATGATTGATGCGTATGTTTTTGATGAGGGCGTCACATGTTCACTCTCTGATCCTGGTCTCAGTATGACTGTGAGGATGGGGCCAAGTCATTTCACAATTTGGGTGAGTGTTCCAAGCTTCTCAGAAGACCAACGCAATAGAAATTCAAGGTATGAAATTCAAGGTGTGGTCTCAGAGTCATTTTATTTAACAACCTCTATGCTATGTTTTCTCAACATGTAAAATGAGAACATCACTCACCATCACTTCTCTCCCTTTCGAGTGTTAAGGAGGGTCTACAGGTTGGTTCGAAGGAATGCTTCTCTTGAAAAGCTGTATGATCGAGCACATTGCTTTTCCTAGCCCTGAGCCAGTTCTGTCCTGTCCATTGAAAGGGAATCATATCCACTGGCTTATAAACCTCTGGCATTTCTTCTTAGTTCCAGATTAGCTCTTCCAAGAAACACCCACATTTACCCAACAGTGTGCAATTCCCCACGAGGTGGCACTTGACAGGGATATGATGTCCTCTCTTGGCAGTCAACTTTTTGATTCATTCCAAATCCTACTTTAGATCTCTAGCTGTTTTGGAGGGTTGACAAGTTTGAATTAAACCAATGAGCTCAATCTGCTTGTGGGATATTATACCTGGAAGGGATTCATAGGTATCACAGTATCACCTAAAATTATCTCTTCTACATATCCCATCGTTGGGAAACACAAAGGTGGCCCCAACCCATCTCATTTTCTAAATAAGCTATGAAGGCCCAGGAAAGGGGGCTGCTCTGCTGCCGAGGATGGCTAACATCATTTGCTTGCTCTGTACCAGGTTCTGTGCTCAAAACTTTGCATAGATTATTTCATCTTTAGAAGTCTATGAATAGAGTGTTTTATTATCTCCATTTTAAGGATGAGGAAACCAAAGCTCAGAGACTTTTAGTAGCTAGCCCTCGTTTACACAGCTGGTACATGTTGGAACTGGGGATCACACACAGTCAGTCTGATTCAGAAGACTGTTCTAACCAGGATATGAGAGATATTCTTGTCCCATGCAGCAAATTGGTGACAGAGGCAGGGTCTAGACTGAGGCTCGCATTTTGTACTGTCTCCGGCCCCATGCAGCAAATTGGTGACAGAGGCAGGGTCTAGACTGAGGCTCGCATTTTGTACTCTCTCCGGCCCCATGCAAGGGGTGTGGGAAAGGAGAAGGGCCTTTGGAACTAGGCTGATATAAAAAATTATTTCTTTCAGCTCTACATTTCATGATAATGATTTAAAAAGAGGCTCTAGATTGCAGCCACAAAGCAAAAATGAGAAGCCATTCGATTAAGCCTTTTTAAGTCTAACTGCATATCCTTGGTGTCAGTATCACAGGTAGTGGCAGTACCCAGTGGAGGTCAATATGTGCTTTCTTTCAGTTGCTGAAATAAACTCATGATGTGGCCAGGGTTCCTGGTACTTTAAGTCCCTGTCAGGCTCCTGGGATCCTGGAGTCCTACAGCCTGTGACAATGCTCTTCTCACCTGAGTCTCCTCCTCACTAGCCTTTTTGGCTGGTGAGGTTCGTTGGGGCTCTCTTCCCCTTCCAAGACAGGATACTCACAACATTGTTCTCTTAGCATCTTTGGAGGCTGGGGGCCAGGGCTGAGGTAGAGTTCCAAAGAGGATTTGTCTTCCTCAGTTCAAGAGGTTTAAGGCCATATCCATTTTTTCATGAATTGATTGGTTCATATATTGATTGGTTGGTTGATTGATTGATTGCTTGATTAAGCTGTCATCCTTTGAACGTTATGCTGAGCTAAATGCTGGAATAAAATAGGAAACAAATAAAAAACAAAAAGGTCCTTAAAGAAACAAAAACAGAAACAAAGGTCCCTGATAATAACGGTGGGAGAAGACACTGAGCAAGGGAATAAGTAAATACGCAATACAAATAGAGACTGTGGTGAGTGCAATAAAGAAATTACACTGAGCCTATGGTGGCAAATGAAGGGGAGGAGGAAAGTCAGGGGCAACCTCTTTAAGGAGATGATATTTGAGCTGAAAGCCATGGAGTGAAAAAGAACTTGCAGCTGGAAGGGCTGAGTGAGTAGAAGTGTGCAAAGGTCCTGAGGCAGAAGGGAGCTTGGACTGTCTGGGCTGGAGCAGAAAAGGGGCCTGTGTGGCTGTAGTAGTGTGGGGTGAGGCAGAGTAGTGGATTCCACCTAGGGTTTTATTTTAAAGAAATAAAGCCCACCACTAAAGGGTTTTAAGTAGGGGAGTGACAGGATCTGAGGACATTTTTCAAAATATCTGTCTGGCTGCCTTAGGGAGCGTGGGTTCAGAGAGCAAGAAGAAGTGCACAGATGAATCAGAGCATCACCTCAGGAGCCAGGCTGGAGACTGGACAGGCAAAACGACGGCCCGTGCTCCTCAGCCATCCCCTCCCCTTCTGGAGGATTCTTTCGCAGCTGTAACCTTCTGAAAACAGAACGTCCTAAGTTACCAGGTAGCATTCTAGAGCCAAACAAATGCTATCATTTCTGAAAGGTAAATCAAGACAAGGAAACGATGACACATTCACCACAACTTAAGTGTTTGTCAGGCGCGTTGGGACCCTTGGCTTGTTCCAAAGCCTACATGTCTGGGACTTCTTTAGTCTTTGCTGGTAACTGGGCACTCGGCTATAAACAGAGCTATTTTGGAAATTCTTCATCTCGCTTTTAAAGAGTTGGAAGGGCAGGAAAAAGGAGCTGTATTTCAGATCTTAGAAATATGCACCTAATCATGCTATCTACCAGTGATATTTCTTCCCCCTCCCATGTCTGCCACGCCGTGGACGATCCTCACGGGGATCCATTTCAAGAGCTGCTTTCATTTCATGACCTGGTGTTAACCAGGTATAGATGACATAACCCTCTGAGGAGCAGTGAGTTAAAACTCGCGGCTTCTGTGTGTTTCCTACGTAAAACATATTTATCTTTTAAAAATTTAATCCAAAGGCCATTATTTGGTATTATCTAAATATTATCTTCTAAATAAAAATGATAATGACAATGATGATTATGCTGGTGGTGGTGATGGTGATGCTGATGATGGTGATGATGGTGATGATGGCGATGGTGGTGACGATGATGACGATGATGGTGATGGTGGTGATATCAATGGGCGATGTGTCGAACACTTGCTTTGCTTTATGAAATATTCACGGCTCTTTAGATGTAATGACTTCGAATTCTCACAACAACTCATAAAATGAGTATTATTACTCTCCTTATCGTATATATAAACTGAAGCAGTGGATTAGTGGTGAAGCACTGTTTCTAAATCATGTTCTCTTATCCACTACCAGACTTTGGTAAACTCTTTTCCTTTTTCTTCTGGGGAAAAAAAAAAAAAATGGATGGAGCTGGTGCATCTGGTAGTAGATGTACATGATCACCTTTATTCATTTTAATCTTCCTCTTCTGATTTTCTTGCCCTCGCCTTCACGCCTTCACTCTGTCCTTCCTCTTTATATCCTACACATGCCACCCTGAACCCTCCGGTTTTCTCCATTAGACTTGTCTGCTTCTTGCTTTCGTCTCTCTTCCAGTGACTGCTGCCTTTGCCTTCAAGGTACATGAGCTTTCTGATGAATTCTTCTTGTTCCTGCTCCATTTTCCTTCTTTGCTTGGAGCACCGCTTTTGCCGCAGATTCCAGCTGCCATTTTTAGGCTCACCCTTTTCTGTGGATTAGGAGATAGTTAGAGCTCACCTCTCTTATCCCGGGGCAATGCTCCCTACATTTGTATTCTGTAGCACTCCAGAGATTCGAAATACTCTCCTGGGTGGGAAAGAAAAGCCATTCATACTGCTTGGTAATTGATTTCAAGAGTGATGGACCCAAAATTATTAATGCATTTTCTTCTCTCTACTGGCTAAAGAGGATTCCATCTTTACTCTACCTCTCAAATACAAGCTCTGCTAACTTTTAGGTTTATTTCTTCCCAGTCTTTCTTTTCTATACCCTGTTGTGGTACATTTTCCAAGTTATGATTGTAATTGTACTGTATATGCAATTTTCAAGCATTTTTGACATTATTACAGCATTGCAAAAGCTTCAGATAATGTATTTTAAGAGTGTAAGATATAATCACTTATAAGATGTGCTGTTATTTTTATGTTCCACTCAGAAAAGGAAAACATTGTCAACTAAACAAAGATCCAAAGCTTTCTTCTCTCTCAGAACTTATTATTTCATATCTATTTTAAAAGGATCTTTTTTGAGTTATTTAAACAAATAATTTATCATATATCAGGTGGTCATTTCCATGCCTTTCTGCAAGCATAGTACATTCGAGTTACAGTCCTGAATCATTGCCTAATCTTTCTGAAGACATTTTAAATATCAGTTAAACTCAACACAGACAGCACCAGTAATGGACTTATTTCTATGGAAATGTGTACTATGTTAGCTATGACCAAGCTCGCAGGAAAAAACATGTCTCAAAATGGATGAACAATGGTTTATCACTTATAATGTCTGCATGATAGTGGCAGAGGTATGTGTCAGGCTCTTTTTTTTTTTTTTTTAACTGCTGTTTAGATTGCAACAGGCTTCTCCTGATCTGTTCTTACTGTACACTTTAGTGAACAATGTCATGGTGAGCGGGGACAGGTTTGGGCCGGTGGGGAGGGAGCCAGACCTTGAGGAAGGGGTGCATTCTTGCATGCCACAGCAAAGAGAGAGAGGGGAGGAAGGATTTTTGTACCCACCACCAAGCTGTGTTTTGTGTGAGCTAATTCTGGGAAACAGATCACTCTTCAGCAAAGCAAGGGCCTCTGAATGAGAGCTGGGAGAAGATAGAATGGGTCTTCAAGAGGTTGGTTGGCATGACATTGAGAGCCCTGTGACCCAGGGAGGTAGCAGAGGGAGCAGATATTTATTGGCTGCCAATGATACGCCAGGCATATTATTGCCTTTTACAAAATCATAAATATTTTCGTCTGAATAAAAGTAATGATGATGATGATGATGATGGTGATGGTGGTGGGGGTGGTGATGATGATGATGATATCAGTGGGTAACATTTACTGAGCCCTTACTGTACACCATGCAATGTTCATGGCTATTGACATCTAATAACAGCCCAAATATTCACAACAACCCTATAAGGGCAATACCATTGCCATCCCTAGGTTACATGCAAATCATTAACCACATAATACTCACAATAGGAAGGTATTATTATCCCCCTTTTGTAGATGAGGAAAGTGAGGGTTAGAGAGGATAAGCTCAAGTCCACAGGCAGAAACCGGAGGTTGAGTGAAGCCCTAACTCCTTTTGTGGCTCAGATAAGACCACAGTTCTCCAGTCTCCTCATTGGAGATGAAAAGTGAAGAATGAGAAATCTGTGGCTTTTCCCCAACCAGGAGCCCTCAGGAAGCTGGTGAATGAAGTTCTTAGCCATTCGGAGACTGTATAAGGTAGTAGATGAGAGTACAGACACCGGAGCCAGACTGCCAGCCTTGTGAACTTGAGAAAATTATTTCATTTTTTTCGAGCCTCAATCTCCTCATCTCCAAAGTGGGAATAAATAATAGCAATTGCCTCAAAGAGTTGTTGTGAGGATTAAATGAGATAATACATGCATAGTGCTTAGAAGACAGCCATTTGGTAAGTTCTCAGCCAGTGCTTGCCATTGTTATTGTTTTAGCTGCTCCTTGCCAAAGGGTTTATGAGGCAGGGAGCTGATGAGCAGTTGGGAAGTGAACCACTCGAAATCTCCATCAGAGTCCATCAGAGTCCATCAGAATCCCCAAGATCAGCTTCTGACCTTGAGCATAATTACTGGTATCAGTCGGTCCCAAAGACCACCAAAGGATATCCATGGCCGAAGGTGCCTGTGTGCTCTCTTTAGTGTTCATCCAATGCCTCTTGACAAGCGTGAGAGCATACTCACAGCCCGTGACCGCACAGGTAAGCCACATCCCCCTTCTGCAGCAGGTCAGAGGGGCCCCTGGGTCAGTCTTAGCTGGAGCAGCTGGAGGAACATAAAACCAGCTCCCAGGAGGTACATGTGGCAGCAGTGATTATAGCCATGGAGAAGCTAAATTCTAGAGGCTTGCACTGTCTCTGGGGAATACATTAATTGAGAAATAACATCCATAAAAAATAATTCAATACTAGTATGTATAACTAAAAACAATAACCAAGTGTGACTGGCTGTCTAGAATTAAGCAAAATAAGATGAAGTATCTTTTGCAAGCAGGCGTTCTTAGCAAAGGAAAGTAATTCTTGTTTTCCTCACCTTCGAGGGGCAGGTACCACCTTTGGCTGCAGGAATTCTCACCTCTCAGCAGCAGCTTTCAGCACCTTGCTCTCAATATTTCTTTGGGCACGAGCTGCTAAGAAAGAGACTCAGTTAACAGTTTTTAGGGGCATAAGGAGGACTCGCTCAGGAGCATACAGCCCTGTAGCCAGTGGTGTGCTGGTAAATGTTTAACAAGTGGCTCTCTGGGAAAAAAAAAAAAAAGTATGCATATACATGCACACACACTAAGTCATTATAAATTAATCATGGGTGTGTAGCACATAATTTACAAATAATAACATGCACAATATTCTTTCTTTTAAACAACCACCATTATCTAATTCCAGAACATTTTTATTTTCTCCAAAAGAAACCACATACCCATTAAGCAGTCATTCTCCATCTCCCCTCTTCCAGCTCCTGGTCACCACTAAACTACTTCCTCTCTCTATGGATTTGACTATTTTGAATAGAATATTCAGTATAATGAGACCATACAATATGTGGCATTTTATGTCTCGTTTATTTGACTGCATAATGTTTTTAAGGTCCATTCATGTTGTAGCATTGGTCAGTACTTTTTCTTTTATTCATTGTATGGATATGTCACATTTTGTTTATCCATTCACCCGTTGATAGACATTGAGTTGTTTCTACTTTTTGGCCATTAAGAATTATGCTGCTATAATCATCCCCGTGCATGTTTTTTGTTCGAACACTTATTTTTTATTCTCTTGTGTATAGACTTAGAAGTGGAATTTCTGCATCATTTGGTAATTCTATATTTAACTTTTTGAGAAGCCACCAAATGATTTTCCACAGTGTCTGCATCATTTTATATTCCCATTCACAATGTATAAGGGTTTCAATTTCTCTACATCCTTGCCAACACTTGTATTTTCTGTTTTTTGTTTCTGTGTTTGTTTTTATTATAGCCATCCTGGTAGGTGTGAAGTGATATCTCATTGTGGTTTTGATTAGCATTTCCGTAATGACTAATGATGTTGAGCATCTTCACATGCTTATTGGCCATTTGCATATCTCCTTTGGAGAAATGTCTGTTCAAGTCCTTTGTCCCTTTCTAAGTAGGATTATTTGCATTTTGTTGTTTGAATACTAGAATCTTATCAAATTTATAATTTGCAAACATTTCACCATTCTGTGGGTTATCTTTTCACTCTTTTGACTTATCCTTCAATGAACAAGTTTTAAATTTTGATGAAGTTCAGTTTATCTATTTTCTTATTTTGTTGCTTGTGCTTTTGGTGTCATATCAAAGAATCAAAGCAAATTATATGGTCCTATTCGGGGGTGGAGAATAGTGTCTCACCTATAGACTGAAGTGCTGAAAACTTCTATCACAGAGGGCATGAGTAAGGGAATAGTGAAAAAATAGGACCATTAACGCAATTTTATCACACTGATTAGATTGATTCTGATTCATTCCCCAAGGGAATGAATTACAGTTCTGTTATTAAGGAAGCAAGAAGGATAGCTTTTGGGTAGGCACCAGAGCTTACAACACAGGTCTGTTGGAGCACTTCACCTATCTAAGATCAAAGCTGGCCAAAGCACTATGGGATGACCAAGCGTGTGTTTGGTACCTCTTCCAGAGGAGCAGAGGAAGGTCAGGAAAGGAGAAGCGCAAGAAGGTCAAGTCACTCCCCAGGATCCATCCCGAATAGGAGCTGCGCCTGTCCACGGCTCTGCTCTTTGCTCATCGTGCACAGCGAGGTGTAGTAGTAACACGTCCCAACTTAGAAGAATGGACAGCTGTTCGGAAAAAGGAGGAAAGACACAGATCGAAACTTTATTTCGTTGGCTCTTAAGTGATTCCAATCAGACCTGTAAAAGGCAGCATTTCCTTCCTGCTTCTAGTTCAAATGCCTGATTCCTTTTACTGCTCAAAGTTGGCAGTGCTGCAACACAGACTGTTGAACTGCCCGCGACTCAGGAATACAGGTTGATCATTTTTTATCCAATTTTGCCTTCCAGAATGCCAGATATGACTTCATTTTTAAAATGAAATTTTGTAGGTCATTAGCCCATAATGATTAAATGATACTGGCTATTAGCATAAAACACAGCTGTAGTACATGAGAGGTAACCTTTATTGTTTAAATATTATGCAGTACGTTCACATAGCGCACAGCAAAATTGTATTTTTTCAGACTATTCAGCCATTATGGAAATGACTTAAGATTTCATTCAGAAATGTTCCAAATGCAGTTCATCATTTCAGTGAGGTAAACACTGCCCAGAATGCAGTCGTCACTCGGTATCCAGGGGGGATTGGTTCCAGGATGCCCCATGGATACCGAAATCTGCAGATGCTCAAGTCCCTTATATAAAATGGCATCGTATTTGTATATAACCTATATTTGCATATAGGCCACAGCAGCGTAGGCCTGCACATCATTTCATTCGCTTGGACTCAGTGTAATGCTCAGCATGCAACAAATTCAAGTGTTGCTTTTTGGGACTCTCTGGGATATTGTTTTCCAAATATTTTTGATCCATGGTTGGTTGAATTCATGGATGCGAAACCCGCAGATATGGAGGACTGACTGTAGTTCCTAAGAGGAATCCAGGTCAGGAGCTGTGAAATACGTGATGTGGAAGAGGGTCTACAACAGACAGGGCTCAGAAAGGCTCACGCCACATGGGTGAAGTCTTAATAACCCACTCTTCTGTGTTACAGCGACCTGGATTCAAATCCCCCATCGGTGTCCTCCGAAGCAAAATATTTAAACTTTCTGAAGATCAATTTCTCCATTTTAAAAAATGGGTAAATAATATCTACTTTTTAGAGTTGTCATGAAATTTAGAGAGGTAAGATATTCATGTCGTCAGCACAATGCCTGCCCCAAAGTGAGCCCACAGCAAATTGCATTTGCTGCCGTCGTCACTGCTGCTGTCGACATTGGCATTACTCTTACCGTTAGTATCAGCACCAGTATACTGAAGCTCTGGCTGGAGAAGATTGGACCCTTCTCTTCAGGCAGGGAGCCCAGGCAGGACCTGCATTGTAGAAGCTGCTGGAACAGGGCACAGAACTGTCAGCTGTGGCTGCAGGTACCCTTCTGACCTTGGCTGGGTTGGTGACAAAGAAATGACTTTCTTTTTGTATCTTAAGTCTATGTCTGGTATACTGTAGATATCTGTGGTTGATCAATTAATACCATCATCATCATCATATAACCATTTTGAGAGGTCTGTAACAATGAGAGTTGGAGTTTCAGGCTGATTTTTGAGCTGGCAGTTTCTCTAGTCAACCCATTTTGCACCTTGGTGGTTAAATGGATCCCGCTTTGATGGTTGGTGCTGTTGGTGGTGGAGGTGATGGAGATGATGTTGATAATGACAGCAATAATAGCCCGAATTACTAAATGCTAAAAAGGTGCCAGATATTATGCTAAGTGCTTTGCAGACACTTTGTCATTTGCACTTCACAGATATTCCCTTTATGTAAGGAAACTGAGGCACAAATACTTTAAATAACAATCCCGGGTAGAAGGCTGGAGCCCAGAAGCCTGACCCCCAAAAGCTGGCTCTTTACCACTGTGCCCTTTTGTCTGCCCAGCTGTCTTGTGACTGAGTAGGGTATAAAAGAAGCCCTTGAATTCTGAGGGCAGCCCACAAACTTCAGCAAGGTTTTCATCAAACTTGGTCTCAGTAGAATGAGTGCTTACAAGATCCTCTACTTAAAACCAGGGCTTTAGGCCACTGCCGAGTCTTTCTGATTCTAACGAAGAATTCAAAGTACATTTCTTCACATAGATTCCTAGGAAAAAGCTATCCAAGAGTGCCGGGTCTCACTACCAATTTAACATTGATTTCCAAAATCAGCTGTTCAATTTTCATTCTCTTATTCAACAAGTACATTGTACTAGGCTCTGGGGATCCAGTGTAGTGGGCAAATCCCTTTTGTTTCTAAACCTCCATTTTCTCATCTGTAACATGAGGACTATAATGACATCTACCTAATATATTTAAGGATGGAATGATACATTTTATATAAAGCATCTAGTAGAGTGGCTGGCTTATGATAAGTACCCAATAAATGCTGGCTGTCATTATCATCATCATCATCACCATCATCATTATTAAATCAAATGGATGCAAAATATAAGTTTTAAGTAAGTAAAAAAAAAAGGTAATCAATGAAAAAAATCAGATGACACGTGAGATAAGATAGAGAACCTGTTGTGAGTGTTTATACCTTATGGATGCAAAACCCACCAGGAAAGCTCCTATCAATGCTTGCTGAAGTAGGGTCTAGCAAATATTTTAGGTTGCTCATGAGAATAGCTCTGAAAGTCTATCTAGCCGTCACATTAAGAAATACCCCTCATCTTCCTTCCAAAAACGTCTTCCTTTAATCAGATTGTTTAACGGTTATAACAACACCTGGAACCAAAGTTGATTTCTTATTCAAGTAACAATTAATGCAGATGGCCTCCTGTGCTGTAATTTGGGAGCCCAGGCTTTGACATCTTGAGCTCGGCCATCTCCTCGAGCTTCTGAATCC
This sequence comes from Pteropus alecto, assembly GCF_000325575.1. Taxonomy (NCBI): domain Eukaryota; kingdom Metazoa; phylum Chordata; class Mammalia; order Chiroptera; family Pteropodidae; genus Pteropus; species Pteropus alecto. The sequence goes on along the minus strand of NW_006434825.1, from coordinate 2,855,132 downwards.
TCTGCTGGATCCTCAAAGTCCAGACATTGGACAAAAGATGGAAAAGAACAAAGGTCCTGGGAGGGTTTTACAAGCCAAGCCTAGAAACAGTGAGATCACTTTCACCTACTCTGTTGGCCTGAACTCAGTCACATGGTCACACCCACTTTAGGAGAGTCTGGGAAATGTAGTTTAGTGATACCGTCAGAAGACAAGAGAAATGTTTTCAATGACACATCGCCCTCTCTTCCTTGCTCTCTAGTGTTGATTGCCTAGTATATTGCTTTTAAATGGCACTGTCCTGAATAAATGACACTAGCTTTATTTTGCCTTTTGGAAGAAATTAATTATTGTCCATATCCATTGCACATATATCTGTCTATTAGTATCATTAAAATGTATTAGAAAGAGCCCTGCCTAGACTAGGAGCCAGAACTGTGCTTCACTTCCCAGCTCAGTCATTCAGTCATTCATTACTGGGTGAGGTTGGGCTGCTCAGTAAATATCTTTGTCTTAACTTTCCTTATCAATAGAATTAGGAAAATTGTACCTGCCCTGCTACCACGTTGAGTGAGGATGTCATGACATAATCTATGAAAGTATCTTGTAATCAAGAGTACCTGCTAAAGGAAAGAGATTGTCTCAAGACAGCTGCCTCTTACTTGAATAAGAAGACAAAATCAAAAGAATGTATTGTATAAGCATGCAAAAATTTTTGTTTATTTAAGCGTCAAAGCAGTAAAAATAATGAAAATCAGATATAAAGAGGGAACCATGACAACCAAAAGCTTATATTCATTTCCCTAGACCCCTAAAGAGGATTCGTTCTCATAATGCCAAGTGTGAGGTCCAGGCAAGAGTGCCAAACAGGGAGACGGGGACCATTCTACTCACTTCTGCTGTTTTTCCAACCTGGAACCTTAGTCAAGTCAATATTCTTGAGTTTCTGTTTGCTCATCTGAAAAATGGGGAGATCTGTTTAGCTTCATGAGACTGTGATGAGCAACAAATAATATCACAGAAAAATTACCAGCCTCCCCCCCACCCAAAAAAAATCACTGAAACTTCGAGGGATCTTAATTTATCGAGTCCAAACTTTTCTCCTTTTGTTTCTGAGGAAAGAGAGTCTCAGAGAGATGGGCCCCTTGCTCATGTTCCATAAGGAGAGATGGATAGAGCAGGAACTGGAACCCAGACATCATGAGACCAAGGCTAGTATTCTTTTATTTTTTTTAATTTAATTTAATTTTTTTTTTTAGGCAAGGTAATCCTTGGTTGACCTCACAGATTGCAAAGATCTTGTCAGCTTACAATCCCTTATTTTTTAATTTTTTACTCCTACAGCACATAGTCTTCCTAGGTGGTCTCCCATCCAAGTACTAACCAGGCCTGACCTTGCTTAGCTTCCGAGATCAGACGGGATCGGGCTTGTTCAGGGTGGCATCGCTGTAGACAAGGCTGGGGTTCTTTTAAACCCATTGCATTATCACCATAATATCAGTAAAACCACTTGGCAGAAGTTAAGGCACTAAACGCAAGGACATCATTGCAGTTTTTAATCCAAACTGAAGTTCTGCTATGTACTTGTGGCATCTGGGTCAAGAAGAGTGAAAACCAGGTTCAGATTGACTGCGTTTCAAAGGAAAAAAGAAATCCTGTCTTTCCCTGGCTAGAGGTCAGATGTCAAAAAAAGCTAATAACAGAATGAGAGAGACCCAAGGATATATTTGACAAATGGAAAAAAAAAAAAAAAAACTGGTGAGATGTGGGAACAAAAGATATATTATTAATATGCCGCTTTTTGTTATGTACTCATGCTCCAGAAATTATTGTACAGCCCGTCCTTAGGCAGAAAGCACCTTATCATTCACAAGCTTAGCTATATATAATATATTTTTCCACCTAAGGGGTCTTTTTTTTTTTTTTTTTAAAGAGATTTAAAATGTTTTTCCCTATAGATTTTTCCTGATACATATATGTTTTTAATTTCTCACCGTCTCAGGGGTAAATAAATATATTAAAATAAGCTACGGGATGTATAGCAGAGTATAACAATGATAAATGATGTTGTGTGTAATTTTTCTACTATTAACATAAAGTAATATAAACTGAAGGACACGAGTCTATTGAGAGACTTAGAAGCTAATGTTCCATATCAGATGCGGCCAATGTCAGGACTGAATACAGATTAGGCAGTGTCCTTTTCTCCCCAGGGGAATTAAAGTTTGAGACACCACTAGCTGCCAGTGGTTTTATGGCATTTTGTTGGGGCCGGTGGTGCCTTTCTTGGTCTATTAATTCAGGAGCTGTAAATGACAATGTGAGCAAAATGCTTTTCCGGCGGGATGCATTTCATTTATGCGTGCTTGTGTCGCCCATACCTCGTCAATCCATTTTGTCATAATAAGTGTTTTTTAAATTGTGTAGATTACCTCCATTTCATTATGATTCCTAGCATTTGTGTCTTATTCAAGGCTATTATGGAAAGTTAGGAAATATTTAAAACTCTGTTTCTAAAGAAAAAGAGGCAATTCAGAAAAGTTCACCCAGAGTTTTAGCCTCCTCTCTCCCATTCAGCAGAGAGTTTGTGGCCAGGGTACACTCTACAAGGAGAAGCAGAACCCGCAGGGTAGATGTGTACAAAAATATATATATATTTTTTTTAAATTTCATGATGTCCATCTAGGTTTGTAAATACATTCAAAGAAATGTGATTGCTGAATTTTTAAGAACTCATAACATTTAAGGTTTTCTTTTAAAAGCGATTTTTCTAACCAGTGATATAGTCTGAAAGCTGGAGGTGTTTTGTTTTATTTTAAATAATCTCTTTGTAACATTTCATTTTAGAGCTCAGAAACCCACTTCAAATCCTTTTTTATATAGATGAAGAGAGCAAAGCCCAGAGAGGTGAAGGAATTCATTCAAGGTCACCCAGCTCCCTGGTGGCCCAACTGAACTCTGAACCCCGCTTTCTCTCGTACTTCTTAGCTGTCTTTTCTGCTACCCCATTCTGTTCCTTTTTTTTTTTTCTTAAATGTCCTCTAAAACATGCTCTTAAGGAAATTTGGAAAAAGATAAATGGGGAGGTGGGTGAGCCATGGAGAGAACAAATCTAATTAAATACCTTTGGTTATGTTGACAGAAACTGCCACAATTACAACTGATATAAAAATTGAAAATACACATTAGTCACAGTGTCAATTATGTATGTAACTTTAGAAAATGTTCTGTGTGAATGAATCCTTTTCCTTGAAGTGCATTCTGGCTCTCAGGCACAAATAGGGAATATCCTTCTTGACTGGAACTTGAGGACTGGGGTTCAAATTAACTCTTTTCCTCTCCTGCCCTATTAAAATGGGCAGAAGGGAGCTAAGACTTGGGTTTTGCTATGCATATTGTTATCCTTTGGGTTGGCTCTAAGATGATACGTTTGTCACGGTTCATAAATTTTATCTTTGCACTAAAAACAGGGTTAGAATATCTTCAATGCAATTATAAAAATGTATTAAAACTGAGGAGAGAAAATATGGTGGTAGATACGATTTTAATGATTGTATAAATGTTCACTGTTCCGTGGTTTAAAAAAAAAAAAGAAAAAATGTCGGGCTTTTCAGGCATGGTATTTCAGAGGAATGCCAGGAAAGGGCTGGGTTTTCCTTAAATGCACGCCATGTGCTTTCAGCACAAAGACAAATATGTTGCTATGAGATTTTGCTTGGAAAAGGGTGACCAGATGGAGTGATGTGATGTCTGCAGGAACCTCTAGATACTGGGTGTGAAAATCAGCCCACGAGGGAGTTCCTCTCAGCTCTTTCATTCTTCTAAGACTTTGGAGGGCCGGGCAAGGGGGGGAAGCGTATGCTATCAGAATCAGCCTGTGACGTGCATTACCTCACAGCGACTGTCCTCACTGATAGCATTTTTCGTCCCCTTCTTTCGCTAACTGGTTTGCAACTTCGGCTGACAACGAATGGGGAAGCTGGCCACATCAGAGATTCAGCTGTAGACATTTGAGGGGTTCACGTGGGAGCTCTCTTAATTTCAGGTCACTTTTCAGAATGAGAGAATTGTTCAAAAACCCTAACGCTTGGTTCGCTCGGGCCGGTATGTCTAGTCTATGTCAGGCTTGTTACAACCATGACAAACTTCTATAGCGATAACATTTTCCTCCTTGCACTCACATGGCTGATTTTCTTAGCCAACGAATCGTCTGATAGTTTATAACTTTGTAGTGAGGTGCTCCACAGTATAAGGCATTAAACACCAAGCTCTCTTAGGGAAGTTTTGTAAAATACAAAAACCATTAAGCATGTATATAGCCCCATGTAATAGTTTATTTCTTCCATGCTACAATTTTCTGGGCAGTTGTTTATGAAATTCTCTTTCTTATTTTTTAAAAACACTTGGCATTTTAACTTCCTGTGAGGATATTTATGCCCCTAGCATTTGAACGCAGTTGGTAAATTGATAAGGAATCTGGTCCTTATCAGGGGACCCCTTGCTCCACACTAATAGTGTCACCCCTTTAATTTGTTTCTGAACGAAGTTACACGTGGAGTTTGAAAGTTGGCGGCAAGTTTTAGAGACAGACCTCTTTCCAGCACATGTACATACCATTAGTCCCTCTCCTAAGTGTATGTGGATCAATTACATTTCACTTTTGGACAAAGGGACATTTCAGTTTTAGCATAAAAGGTTAAAGCTGGGTAGAATTTACAATCTTAAACAGGGTTTTGCTGTTTTATAGGTTTTTGAAGTCAGATTTCCCTGATCTGAAATGCACTAGTTTTGTGATATGGAGTAAATCACTTAACCTCTGTCCACCTTTTATCAGCAAAATGGGATAAAAATAGTACCTGACTCACAGGTTAAATGAGAATTTAATGAGATAATGCATGTAGATGGCCTATCACAGAATTTGGCACCGAGTAATTGCTGCTGCCACCAGGACCGTTTCTTATTGTTATTGTTATTAGCATTATTGTCATTGTGAAAATGACTAAGAATGTGTGCGTGAGTAATTCTCACTGTTAGATCAGACATGCTTTTTAAATATACAGCTATATTAAACACAAAGAGTGACATTTTGGGGGTTTGGGGGGGGGTGTTGCTATTTATTGAATGCATACAACACATTCCTATACAGACTCTGTGTAAGACATTCAATGTATGTTTAATTTTCCCAGTAACCCTGTGAGACATGAAAAGGGACATGACTATGAGCAGAAGTGAATAAGTAAGTTGAATAAGGTGAATGCTGGGAAAATAGGTCTACTTAAACAAACAAGAAGTTAGTGGTTTGTGGAAAGCTTTGGAAATCTACTATATTAATCTGGAATTTTTCTATGCCACTAGAGTCTGAATTAGTTGAGGGTGGAGACCAGACATTTTACCCTAAACCTAGTCTATACCTTTGTTCTTAGCATGTACTTGATAAATTTTTGTGATGAATGAATGAATGATTGAAGAAATGAATGAATGGTGGAAAAGATCAGATGAATTTGATCGCCAGGCCTGCCATGGAATTCCTGGTGCTTGGCACCATGGCTGGAAGTTAGTATGTACTTCGTAAAAAATATATTGGAATCAATCATAATTTGATATCAATTACATACAAATTTATCTTAGAGAATCCAACAGTCCTAATTTATTCCATTCACAGGAATGTCAACCCTTAGCACAAACACCACAGGTTCCTCCAAAAATAAAAACATGTGGCTATGCAGAAGTAAGTTTTGTCCCTCCCAAACCGCTACCTTGCTCAAGTGTGTTATTTTAGTGGCTTTCAGTGCATTTCTTTTGGCCAAAGAATATATTGTTAAATTGATCTGCACTCTCAAATGTAGAATTTGTTCGCCTCATGCAGAATTCTGTTTTCTAGGGAGAATTCGCATCTGTGCAATAAAGTATTGTGTGGTTCTAAAGGGTTTTCTTGGAAGTAAAATCATAAGGGATCCGTAGGAAATGGGTGCAACAGAGAAATTTAAACAGAATTGAATGAATAACAGTCACAACTCAAAAACTGAATATTGCTCCATTTTGCCTAAATCATCATAGCAGGTTAAGACAGGTGTGTGTGTTGCGGGGAGGGGTATTTGGAGCATCTTGAGGAATAAAAGAGCACTTCCTTCTTTGTGAATCCATAGAGAGGGCAGAGATTGGAGTAACAGCATCACCATGAGATGGAAACTGTTCTTTCTTACAGGAAACTTTTCTCCCCTTCACTCCCCAATTAGGTATAACCCTGCAGCAGTGGAGGCTGGTGGCAGATAGGTCTGATGGTGTGTGCCCTGCCGTCACCACTTTTTAATAAAGGCTGGGGGTCCTCTTGAAGAGCCTAGGAACCTCAGCTCCTCCTCTGCGCCTTCCCCCCAACACAACTCACCCTCGCTAATAAATTCCGAGGGCTGACATTGCCTGAGCCGGCTGGTCTTTGCCCTCAATTTCATTGAGATGGGCCATTGAAAACTCATTACAAGCTGTTTAGACTCTGACTTTGACTTTTGCTCGGCAGTGAGCAAAATTAACAGCTCTTGGAGGTAGCAAAAAAGGCATTCAGCCAAATAAAAAAAAAAAAAAAAAGAAAGAATTGAAATGATGAGAAAAGACTTTTAATATTATCACCATTAGTCATGCAAACAAGCGCACATCCGAAGCACATATGTTCTGCATGTGGCTCTCATTTGGAGTCTGGTGTGGATTGTGGTTCCCCCACTGGAGAGAAATTCATACCCAGGCCTTACACACAGCTCAAAATTTTTTACATGTCAAGCAATGAGCCTTTGAGTGTAGCAGAATTGCTTCATAAATTTAACTATCACTTTTGAATTTCTGTTTTTTTCTAATTTAGTGCTTGATAGTTTTTTTATGTGATAATTTTAAAATGCTGTTTATAGCAAAAGTTACCTTGATAGTACAGGTGTGCACAGAAAATTCACAGCCATAAATAAAAAGAAAAAAAATTGTTTATACCTTAGGCATTTTGTGATTCTCAGGATGTATCTGTGGCTGTATTACAGATTTTAAAAGCAACCCAGTTAATCTAAATTTCTTGCAAAGTAACAGCTACCGAAAGATTTAAATATCGCTCTCAATGCTTTTGGATGGTTTCCGTCTATATTTGGGAAGCCCGGGCAAATGTCTCTTTCTTCTGATACTTGCAACATACGTTAAAAATAAAAATATGTGTGTTTATAGTCTTATAAATGAAGTTAAGAGTATTACTATCAAAATTTCAGAAATAGACCATACAATTTTTAAGATAATCAAAGAAATCTTAACCAAGAAAGGAAAAATGTGTTTGAGAGGAATCTAATTAGTTTGCCAGCACTTCCGGGCTGTCAAACACAGATAGGAACCACCTTGAGGATGTATAGAAAATGACGAGTTCCACTTTGGATTCTAGGTTATTCATTGTTAAAAGAGAACCTCTTATTTTTTGTGAAATGTGCGAGTGTCAAATAGAAGTCGCTGTCACATTTTGCCAACCTTCTTTAACCATTTGTATGGCTGTATCTCCATGAGTTTTTCCAGTTTTTCTTTCAGTTCCTCTAAAAACTGCCAGGGACAGTGCCAGGACTTGTGAATTCAGAACTGAGTAAAATCTTCCTTCTTCTCATTGGGTTCCCTGGCTAGCATTCCAACAACATTTTTCTCATCTCCCAAAAATTGTGAAAGAAACCTATTGCCACTTCATAGCCCCAAGATATAGAAGTGGAAGATCCATTTAAGCTGTGAAGTCTTTCAGAGCCAAACTAGTAAATTACTCCAAAGCTGTAGATAAATCTTAGTAGTCAAAGCAGTACACATATAGTCCTATAAGTCTTCATGGTATATTCATTAGGCATTCTGTTATTTCCATCGAGTGTCCCATTTAATTCCCTGGTATAACAAACCTTCCAAATTCTCAGTGTTTCTCCAAAGCCAAGGCCTTTATCATTTTGCTGTCGGGATTTCTTTCCTGGGAACCCATCATCTAGCCATTGAATGTCTTTGATAAGGGAATTAAAGCATTTGCCTGTTCTTCGGTGTTTCATTAAAGTTTGATCATGTTCCAATGACTATCGTTATAACAAACCACCCCAAAATTTAGTAGTTTGAAATGACAACATTTATGTTGTTCATGAATCCGTGATTTCAGTGGGGTTTACCAGGAACAGCTTGTCTCTGCTCCAGTCAGTGTCAGCCGAGGACTGGCGTCATCTGAATGTTGTCCACGCGTGAGTCTGGGGGTTGATCTTGACTGTGGACTGGAATGCCCACATGTTGTTTCCATTCGTCCTGGTCTTCCTCACAATATGGCAGACTGAGTGTCCTGAGAGAGAGAGCCAAGCAAACTCTCTATTGCCTTTTATGACCTAACCACAGAAGTCATGTAGCATTGGTTTTCCTGCCTTCTGTTTGTCCAGGCAGTCACAAAGGCCTGCCCAGGTTTATGGGGAGAGGAAACAGACTCTGCCTCTTGATGGGACAATCGGAGGGTTCTGGAAGGTAATGTGAGACTAGAAATATTGTCATGGCCTTCGAAAAATATAGTCTGCCACAGATCATAAGCGAAAAGTTAATATCCTCCAGTGGTATCCTGGGAAAAGAAGTGTTGTTTGGGAGTCAGAAAACTTGGGTTTGAATCCCATCTCCGCCCACTGCTTGCTGCTTGAATGGTCCTCAGTGTGCTTATCTATAAAATAGGGGACATAAATGCTGACCCCGTGTGTCTGTGCTGAGGATTATGCACATGAAATATGTTACATGTGCAAAGTGTCCACCACATGCCTGGTGCAGACAGGACGCTCGATAAATCTTTGCTGAGTTCGTTTATTGAATTGGGATCTGCACATTATTGCTATTATTTAGGTTTATTGTGTCCCAACGTATGTCACTGAGTACATCCTTGCTGTTTTTCATGAATTTTGCACCAAGTCGCAACATGCTGCTGGCCAATGAAGGTCAGGGAGGAAACAGATTAACAACATCTCATACCACAATGTCAAAATACTTAAAAGTGTTTACAGAGCTCGGTGACACCCAATGAATTTAAAACGAGAAGACTGGAACAGAAGTAAAACTATTCTTGTTCTTCTAAGCTTGAGCAAGGGCCTTGATGTTTTATGATTGTTTTAAGGTCCATTAATCGTTGAATCATGAGGCCATGTAAAAAAATGACAGTTTTAGTATCCAAGACTCAGGTTTATTTTACATGTTTTTGCTTATGTACTGTTTCTAATTAATAACAGTGGCTAAAACCTGATTCAAATGTGGCAAAGGCAGGGTGCTGTGGGATAAAGCAACTCAATTTCACCGAGGAGTGTTTTATGCTTTCTAGAAAGAAATCCCTTCTTCGATTGAGGGATGCCAGCCTTTAACCACCATCAGCTGATTCTCAGAAAGAGAAGAAACTGCTTACTATTGTATCGTCAGGGTCTCTCCAAACAAGCCCAAGCAGACTTTAGAGCTGTGTTGTCTAACATGGTAGCCACTAGATACATGTAGTTATTTAAATTTAAATGAATTAAAATTATATAAGGATTTTTAAAAGTCACTTCTTCAGTTGCACTAGCCACATTTCAAGTACTGAATGGCTGCGTGTGGCTACCAGATCGGGCAGCACAGATACAGAACATATTCCTCGTCACAAAAAGTTTAACTGGAAAGCGCTGCTTTAGAGGTTGGTTCTCCTTTTTTTTTTTTTCTTTCCTTGTTCACTCCAGAATTAAAGTCAACCAACTCAAATTTCTCATTTTATTTCGGAGTCATGTGTGCCTAAGCCACTTCCCCCATTTGCAGAACCTTCTAGGGCCTGGGCTCAACTGATTGGAATTCCCTACAGCAAACACTCCTCACCCCCTTTTTTTTACGCACCCATGGAATTCAGCCTCGGGATCATGTCCTCTGCCAACCCCTTTAATCTCTTCCTTCTCTGACACCCCCAACGGCTCCAGACCTCCATTATATCTTAAGAGTACGATTCATTCCTGTGGTGTATAGGTTCCTGGGACCCAGGAGTTATTGTAAGATTTCTTCAAATTCATATATGCTACAAGTGTGAAAGCATAGATAGAAGAAATAATAGGTCTTGCATGTAGATACAAATAGTTTTCAAATGTGGAAAAATGCTATCGTGATATATAAAATAGGAATTCATTTTAAAGTATTACTGAATTCATAGTAGCACTTGATCATTATGTATGTACTCAATGGCTGGTTACTAAAGGTGTGGGTGTCTATGAATTTCTGATGTCATGAAAGGGGTTCTCATGCTAGAAATGTGTGCAGCCACCAGGGGAAGGAGACTGAAGTCCATTCATGGAGGAGGGAAGTGGAGATTTCTTCATCAACACCTCATTGATTTAAACGTAAGCGCCAACAGAAAATTAAGCCATTGCCTCTGATTTCCTTCACAGAGCCAGACATTTATCCCACATAATCCTCATACCAGATCTAAGTGGTCAATATTAATATCCCTACTTCAAAAATGAGTAAACTGAGGCTCAAAGTGTCACATTTTCCCAGTGCCCCGGTGTGTGGTCTTGACTACCAGCCTAAACTGCTGCTAGTCCATCTCCACCCATCAACCTCAATGATAGCCACTCATTTGAACATATGTAATACAATTGTGTGACTTGGTGGAGCCATCTAAATCTGTCAGGCCATTAGCCAATGCCACCATCAGGGGGAAATGTCATGCACTTGATCTAAATGTACTTAGGAGAACTCTCAGGACCTGATGAATTATTATGGGGAGTTTTATGGCCCTAGAGGTCATAGGCTTCATCCTAACTATAGCTAATGAGCTATGGATGCCACAAAGCACTGAGGAGACATGGTGTTCCGTTCATGGAGGGAGCATTTCTTTCTCTTTATCCCCTGTTCCCTCTCAGAGGCAACCTCAAGTCAGATGAGAAAATGTACAGATGCTTCTCCTGCTTGGTTTGCTTTAGACTATGTGTCCTGTTACTTAAATTTCTAAGCAGAATGTTTTAATAGTTTGGGGGGGAATGGGGGGGGCAGTGGTTGGAAAGGACAGAGACCAAAGCAAAGCGACAAGGGAGATCTAAAAACAAATCCAACATGCCATTCTGGGAAGGAAAACTCATTTTTTGAATGAAAAAAATACTTTGTGTGTGTGTGTGTGTGTGTGTGCGCGCGCGTGCGCGTGTGTGTGTATTTGACATGATTTGCTTCCCCAGCAGGTACAAATGAGATAAAAATCTGTTATTAATTTTCAGGTTAATAGCCGAAGCCCATTCCTCCACCCCAGCTTCTCTGGTGTCAGCTGCTACTATCCCTTCCCACCTTCCACTTGCCCCAGATAGGCAGACGTCCAGCTTTTCTTTTTGGTGCCTCTTTTTCTTTCTCTCCTCTCTTCAGTTTTTCAATAATCCCAGAGATTTCATCCAGTACAAAAGGGCTATTCCTACTAACAAATGTCTTCTAGAAAAAAGAATAAACAGGCCTGCTAGCAGGCTGCTGTGCCTTCATCTGCCCCGCAGGTGTGATGACAGTTTCTTAAAACCAAATTGGGAAAAAAAGAGGGATGGGGAGGATGGTGTGCTCTGTGCATCCACGTGCTCCTCGCAGGACCCTTGTAAGCTCTTCGGCTGCTGTTCCCAATGGGTGACACCACATGAGGCAGCTCAGTCGTGCATGCACTCAACCTTGCCCTCTTCTCCTGGGTCAGCAATTCACACTCACCCTCCCCACCCCACCCCCCACAAGCACATTCTCCCTTGGAGGCCCTTGGTATCCTCTTTATCTAGCAAGTCTCACAGCACAGCAGAAGCATCAACAACGTGGATCTTAACCAGTGAGTTAAGAGTAGTATGGGGAAGAAGAGCCCTGACAGTTTTATTAGAACTTTGACACCCCTTCAGAGCGATGGGTATCCACTGCCTGATGCTACAAAACTATGCTGAAATACTCAAGAAATTTCTACCAGAACATAGCTTTGTTCCCAGCTGATTTGCAGTTTCCACCTATAACTTTTAAATAGCGGCTAACCTAAATGTCAGGTTCTGCCCGATCACGTATCCTGCCACACGCGATAAGCTAATGTGTTTATGTGCACGTAATAGCCATAGTGGTTTTCCACATTTGGGAATGGCAACACACTGACAGTTCATGATGAGCCATCAAACATGACATGTCAGTATAGAAAACTTTCCTAGGAAGTATTATGGGACCCTCTGTGTCACTCGAGACTCTTAGAGGCATATTTATTGTCAAAAAGAATTAATAGTCAAAAACTGATTAAAGCATCATTCACTGCCACCATGATTGCCTTGGCAAAATCGGCAGCAGTAGAGAACATTACCTTCAGCTGATTCTTC
>NW_006434825.1:2831135-2842781 GCF_000325575.1 Pteropus alecto | reverse complement strand
ACCCCAACTGAAGTGGCTCGTAATATCAAGTGTGGAAGAGGGTGGGTATGTAAACTAGATTTGCTCCCCTCTGAAGAAAAAAACTATATTAAGACTTTCTTTTCAGAGACAAATCATCTTACGCAGGAGGAAAAAAAAAAAAAAACCTCCATAGAAAAAGACAAATGACAGCACAAGATCCAAAAAGACAAGTGCTCCGTCATTTTGTCATAATGCCAGAAGAGACAGTAATGCAGTGTGGACTATGCATTCAGACAGTTAGAAAATGTCACAGGCAGAGCATGGGCTTCCAATGCCAGAAGCCTATGTGGTGAACCTAGGACATATCAAGGGGCTTTCTTGATTTTCAGAAACCTGTTCTGTATTTCAGAGGCTGATAAAGAAAGGGACAGGCAGGCCATATGCTAGTGTGAAGATTTGTCTTCTCTCATCTTCTGAATTTCAGAGGAATGCATATGAACAACTGATTAAAAAGTGTGAATGGAGTTTGGTAATTCACAATCTAAGAAAATTAGCGTTCTGTGACACTCTGAGTTGAGACATACCTATGTGTACACACATGCTCACTAAGTCCACATACAGGTGTATATTTTTAAAGAATTCCAAAATTGCCGATTAATTCCAGATCCTCTATTCTCTCCTGATTCACAGATACCTGGGTTGGATTTTCTACTTGGGAGAATTATATTTGCTAGTTCATTTATGCCCCTAGAATGCCATTTAGAAAGTATCATTGTGTATGTTCTCTATACCCGCTACCTTTTCTTCCTTCCTTTCCCTCTTCCCTCCTCCCCTCATACTCTCCTTCTCTTCCTTCCTTTCTTTCTTCCTTTCACTCCTTTTTATATCCTTTTACATTTTTTGTTTCCTTTTAAATTTATGCTAAATTCTATTGTCTCCATCATGTTGTAGAAGAATAGTGAGATATGTGTATGGTTTTTGCTTTTTGTTGTTGTTGTTGTAATTTGTATACACACCTTTTTTCCCCATAATTAGTTGATACTTAGTTTTTTGGGTTTTTTGTTTTTTTGTTTGTTTCAGAAAAAAATTTGTCTTCTCAAATTTACCTTTACTGTTGCTTCTGATTTTTGGTATTTTGCTGCCATAGAGTCACCCACTTCCCAAAGATATTTCAGGCCCTAATATAATAAACCTTTTTATTGAATTTTTCCCTTTTCTTTTTTATTGCCTCTTAAACTATATGTATATAGCCCTTTAAAGAACACTCCGATTTTTGAGTCTGAGGATCAGTCTCCATGCTTTCTTTAATACCTTTCAAGTGTTAGATTAATAACATTTTTATAAGGTGGTGACCAGAACGGAGTTTGATACTTGAGCTAAGTTTTGCCACTGTTCATGATAATCTATTCTAATTTCCGAGGACACACATTTTGTCCTGGTTAAGAGATATAATTATGCCCGCATTACTCTGCTGTGCTTGGCTTTGCTCTATGCATATGTGAGTGGGTATGTGTGGGGGGCTTGCTGTGTGAGTGTGTGTGTCCGCAGTAATCCCAAGGTTGTACCAACAACAGCAGAAGACTTCCTTTGAGATCAGTCGTTTTTATTCGGTATTTGTTTTCTACTACACAATACCTGTTGCTTTCTCTTTGTCTCCATTAATTTTGTTTGTCATATGTCAGACCAGGATGAGTGAGGCACATTCACATGTAGCTCATTTTATTTTTTTTCTTCCTTCCTTAGTCACCACCTCTGCTAATTTCAGGCAGTCAGCACATTTGGCAAGTTCATAGCTGCTTGCTTGAGCGAGTCATTAATCTATATTAGAAAAGGTAGAGCCCCAATTCTAACCTTCCTAAGGCTGGCCTGCCCCCACCCCGCAATCTGTAGGTTATTTTATATCTCCCTTGGTTTAGGCACCTGTTGTTTTTTATATGAGTTTTCTCTTTCTCTTCTTGCTTGAATATCTGCATTTGATAACACCACCTTGGCACACCGCCTTAAGTTTTCTGTGCCCAAAAGAGCTCCCTAACCGAAGATCATCAGCTTGGCTGGTCTATTCCCTGAGGGCCAGTGGAGCTAGTTACTGGGAAGCCATTCCGGTTCTTTCTCCCAGAGAATTTCAGCAAAAATGTGCCTCTACTTTGTGTGTTTTTAAGGCATTAATTTTTCATCTTTCTGGAGTTTAATTTCCCCTGTCCATCTTCCTCCTTTTTATCCTCCCATTGAAATATCTCTTTTTACCCCTAAAAAAACTTTTGCCCCAAAAGGAACTTCGTTCAAAAATATTTTACTTATTTAAATTTATAATTCTTAGATCAAAAATATTTTACTTATTTAAATTTATAATTCTTAGATCTCTCATGTCCCATTGTGAAATAAAACTACCACAATATGACTTCTTAAAAAAAAAAAAACTTTAAAATAAACCTATATTTCAAAATCTTGGCTTTTCCATGTATGTATAAAACAAAAGGAGTTGTGGCCATGGATGGATAAAAGTGTCAGTGCTCTTCGCTAACAAATGTGATTTTGGGGTGTGCACTCTATAGATTACATCCATTTCTTCCTATGGAATCGCATACCACAGACCTGGAAGAAACCAGAGATAAGATCTAGGCTAGGGATTTCCAAATCAGATCTTACTGGGAGAAGAGACACCTGATGTGGCATGCCAATATATAAAACATCACAGCCAGTGCCTCTTGGTTGATAGAGGGGAAGCATGGGCAATGTGCTTCCCACTTGACCTCTCATTTGCCCTTGCAATAGGACCCATAAGGCCCCCTAAGGCCTCTTAGAGTATGATTTATGCACGGGTTATCTTAGCCCCCTCCCGCTCCCTCCGACCCCGCCCCATTGTCCCAGGAGGCTCACCTCAATGGATTCTCTTGCCCTCTCATCCTCAGGCCAGATTTAGCAATGATGGCCACTAACAAGAATTCAGAACAAAGCAAAGTTAGGCTATTCGGTCCCCAGGCTTGCTCCCCACAGGATGGGACATCGGTAGAAGGATCACCATTCATCTGTCAAGGGTGGGGAGTTCTTTCTACTGTACTAACCCCAGGATACTGCACTAAATCTCACTGGTTCCTTAGACCCTACAATGACCTTCTCAAACAGTGCCTTCATTAAAAGCTCCTCAAATTACCCATTTAGAGTGTGCCATCTGTATCCTGCCAGGACTCTGACCGACAGGTAGAGTTTGAAACCTCATATCATGACTATTTCCTTGCCCAATGCATAAACTTTCATCCAAAACACACATTTATGGGGGTGGAGGGAGAGTCTAAAAGAAGACATCTGCTGAGTTATGGCTCCTTTTCCTTCCCTTGGGTTTCTAGCCTCTCCTTTCTGTTCTTTTAAAGATAACTGGAAAGGAGCTAAAGAGCTAGATGTGCAACTGTCAGTCTGAGGCCAAGGGCAGCTGTAGGCAGACCTCTCTGCCCATGTTTAAATGACCCTCATCCTTCAGCTTGGCTGCCTACAAGTCCATGCTCGCATCTGGCTGTAACCTTGAGAATGACTTTGAAGATTCCTTCAAGGCCCAGAGGCTCTCCCCAACCCACTCACTGCCCCTGCTCTCTCTCAGATGTTCCTAAGTCTCCTGGGTGACCTTGTGTGTCCTTCCAGAGATATTGCTCAATCATCCTGGAACAGTAAGGCCATGGGGTGCCAGGCAGAACATGGCAGAAATATCCATGTGTGTGTTCTGCCTTTCCCCCATGGAATCCCCCAGGCTTTAATGGAAATACTCCTTGAGATGAAGGCAGAATCCACTATTTGTTGTTTTAATCAAATCCTGAACTTGACCCCTTCAGATAAACCCTTAGATATTGACTAGATATAAAATGTGGGATACTGGCTAGGTCCAGGAGGCAAGAGAAAGAGGGTAGCCTCTTCCCCTCCAACGTCTGAGTTCCCAAGAAATAAAACTATATGAATGCTCACTTCATTTCTCCTAATATATCAAGGACTCCAGATGTAAGCTCATTGATAGTCTTGGTGTGTGCTTCAGTATTTGTGCTTTTAATAGATATTGCAAGTGTGTTTAATGTGAAAATAGAAACGAAGGGCTCTTAAAAGAGCTTACTCAAAATCTTGCCAATTACTGAAGTCTACCAGACAAGCAGGAGCCACTTTTTTTTTTTTTTTTGATACAAGGGGGGAAAATGTTTCCACAAAAGCCAGGCCCTTTGTCTTTAAAAATATTCATCTCTTGGGTACTGAATTATAATAGTAAATACAGATGCAGCTGTGTCACATTAAAAGACAGCCAAATTCAGTACAATGTTCAGGGCACTGTTATGTCACTTTAAAATGTATAGTGTCATCTAAAAATGGTACTGGCTCTGATTTTGCAGCTCTATGTTTGGTTTCCCAAGAAGGTAATCTTTAAGTCAAGTGTCACTTAGTGCCAATGCGCTCATCTGTGTAATCTATTTTAGCTTCCAAAGTTTCTCATCACCTGGTTACAAACATTTGAAGGCAAAAAGTAACCAGGATTCCATTGCAGTCCCAAAGTAAGTTATTATAGCTAGAAGTGAATGAATAAATAACTTGGGCCCAAGCCATTGCCCAGGCCGGTCCTTAGCTGGCTTTGAGTCTGAGCAACTAGTTGTTTCTGATCCCAGTCTGAAGTAACTTTGTGGAAATGCAAAGGTCAAATTGGCCATAACCCTCTGTAGCCCCTAGTGGACCTAAGGAATTAAAAGTTGCTTAAACCTTTTTCCCGTTGCCAGTTTTTCTTAAACATTAACTTCATTTCATTTTTTTTTTTTTTCCAACCATGATTTGCAAAGAATAGCGAAGCTTAGCCAACTGCAATTTCAAAGTATTGCCTCTTAAGCCCAGGCCAAGTGTGTAGACTTGATAGAATTCTGATTAATGCATCTTATTACATTAATTTTCGGAGGAACCCGAAGGCATTTCTCCTCTTCCTAGTGCAGCCTGGTCTGCCAAAAGCATTTGTCCACTTAAAGAGCTAATGTCCTCAGCTACCAACAGCCATAAAACTGAATATCTTTTTTTTTTGTTGGCTTCTTTAGATGCGCAGAAGGCACAGTACAAAATAGATATAGAACTTGGCTGAACTTTGCTTCAAATTTGCCAATCAAAACTCACAAACTTATGCCAAGTTGGCTACAAAACCTCTTACTTGGAGCCAGCACTAATTATGTCAACAAAGAAGTTCAGGTTTAGCCCCTGTCAAGTCCTGCACTTGTGGGCGTCCGGAATGAGAAGTTTGTGTGTATGAAATGGGCCCCACTCCGACAAGCTCTGTCCTCTCCCAGCGTCCTCCTAAAACTCGGAGGAAGCCCCAGCCTTCTGCTCCTCTGGACCATGCCTCTCCACCCTTTGACTTGGATGAAAAGGGTCTGCAGGCAGTCAGATCACCCCAGTGAAAGGTTTTCTGACAAGGCCAAGCCTTCTTATCATCATAGTTTTTGTTCGTTTGTTTGTTTTGTTTTGTTTTGTTTTTTTAAAAAATGAGAAACTTTCTCATTGAGTTTTTCCAGGGAGCCGACTCTGAGAGGAAGTTCATCCTGTAGAACTTTTCTTAGGGTTGCCGCCCGTGGAATGAAGCTGGTGTGGGCACAGGGAGAAATTGAGCTGACAGGCAGCTGAACAGGCATCTCAGCCAACCTCATGGAGAGCTCTGGAGCTAACAGGGCCCGTCAGAGTGTCAACTCCATTGAGTTAATGTACCTAGGCCCTTATGTGCCTGCTTTGATTAAACATTGGGTGGACTGCCCCAGGAAGAATGTGACTCTCTGAAGTTCATGCACACCTGCAGGGGTTGACACCTGAAGGTCCTGTGCCTTCCTGGAAGGGAGCTCTAAGTCACACCAGTGTCTACTTACTTTCCAGCATGTACACATCACAGCTCCTGCCCTATGCTTTCTTCTACTCCAACCTTCCCACACCATCACCAATTACAGCACACAAAACTCTCTTCTTTGGCTTAGGGTTGCTGTGAGCTGTTCTGTAGCCTTGATGACTCAGGCGTTAAAGCACGGTATAAAGCCCTGGGACAAGAAAGACCTGGATTCGCTTGTTGTCTCAACTGTGTAATTAGCTTTCCAGACAACTCATTAACTGTTAAGGGCCTTAGTTTCTTCTTCTCTAAAATGGAGCCAATCATACTTAATTTCAAGGGTTGCTTAAGTCTAAGTGAAGATATTGGCATAAATTCATTAGCATGGAGAGAAGGAATATAAAGTAGAGGTTAAACGTGTGGGTTAAAAGCAGAGTCAGAACCTAGGCTGGCATCTCTTTCCTTAGTTGAATGTTTCTGGGCAAGTCATTTAATCTCTCTAATCCTTAGTGTGCTCAGCTCTAGACTGGAGGTTTGTGAAAATTAAATGAAAATCGTAGTGGTGAAGGGCTTAGCGGTGTACTTGGCCCATAGCCCTCAATTGTTCATTTCATAACTAGCGTTCACTCTCCTTCTGCATCCCCATCCAGTGGGCTGGCCTCTACAGGTTCAGTTCACTCCTCTTGCATCTTCTCAGCCTTCTCTGATTCTTGGCTAGGATGAGCCAAGCTCGGCAGGACAGTCATTGTAATGAGTGATTCAGTTAACCACCATTTATTTGTATCATTGAATGTCTTCGGTTACCCCAATGTGCTCGAGAGCCACCAGGCCCCAACATTTTCATCCCTAAGTGAAAGCGTAGAGGCATCTCTGATGTGGTTCAGGGTTCAGGCTTTTGAATCAGTGAGACTTGAACTCAACCCTGGGTTTGCAACTTCCTAGATAGACCGGTTATTCTTTTTGCTCTTTGGTATCAACATCTGTAAAATGGGGATGATAATGTGGCGGAAACAAAATAATGCAAGTAAGGTCTTTTTCTTATTAATCTTTTACTGTCGCCTTCATCATTCCTTTGACTCCTGTGAGCACCTGTTGAAGGCCTGGTGCTCTGGGAGGCACTCAAGACACACACAGACCCTGCTGGCAGGAGATATATGAGAGAAGACCCCAGCTAGTTGAGCCTAAGTCTCAAGATAATGCAAGAACTGTTATGACTGCCTTATGGCCAAAAAGCCGAGTGTACAGCTCAAGAATGTTCTTTCCCACACGAGACCTGAAGCTCTGGACACCACAGACTTTGCACACCTCAGACTAGTGTAAGCAGTGCCATCAGGGGGCTGGAAATAATGATGGAATCAGATAAGACCCATCGGGATATTGTCTGGGGACACCTTGGTGTTCCTAAATCATATTTCCATCCTTAAAAATAATGTTCCCTACTGGTGACCAGAGAAGTTCTACTTGGACCCTTCGCATTAGTAAAGTTGACCATTGACTGCCAAGACGATCCAGGCAGCTTTTCTTGGAATCGGTGGGGCAGGCTCTGGGTTAGTGCACCCTCAGCGAAAATGAAAAGACCAGGCCTTTCCTCAAGAAGTTGCCTCGCGTTTTCACATAAACCACACTGCCCGTTTGGATTTCCTAGGGCTGCCGTAACAAATCACCACAAACTGGGCCACCCAAAACAACAGAAATTTACTGTCTCACAGATCGGGAAGCCAGAAGTGCAAAATCAAGGTGCTGGCAGGGTGGACTCCCTCTGTCCCATGCCCTTCTTCTAGCTTCTGATGGTTGTCAGCAACCCTTAGCGTTCTTTGGCTTATGGAAACATCACTCTAATCTTTGCCTCCATTCTTACATCACCTTCATTTCTGTGTCCCTGTGTGTCCTTTTCAGTCACTTATAAGTACAGCACTCAATGGACTCACCCTAATCTAGTATTGTCTCATCTTGATCCTTACCTTAATTATCTCTGCAAAGACCCTATTCCCAAACATAGTCACATTCTGAGGTTCTGGGTGAACATGAATTTAGGGAAATACTATCCAACCCACTGCAGTGCTTTGCACACACGTGGGTCATTTGTCTTAGCCTTAATCCTATGTGTCTTCTACGTGTCAGGAATTGCGGTTTAACATCTACCTGCCCTTCCCCCATAGTGAGCCTCATCTTTGCCTGATGAGCAGAAAAATGACAAAAGCGAGGAAACTGAGGCCCAGATATGTAGACTGACTCACTCTAGGTTACACAGCTAAATCAAGATGGAGGTGGGTTGAAAGCCAGCCAAACCAGCTATGTCTGGCCTCTAGTTTATCCTTCCTCCGTCCACTCCCCACTTGGCTTCTCATTTTGAAATCCCAAAGACAAATAAAGTAAATGAACTGCAGGATTGTGAAATGTCGTGGTCCTCCCCTTTGCCCATTGTATAATCTTAGCAGCAACCAGAATGTTTCCTGTGCCGTTTCCAGGAGGGTTGTTCATTTCCTGTAGGGTCATAGGGTCAAGCTCAGGTGACTGACAGTATTTTTTTTATACCCATATGTTTACCATGTTTATACCTTTTAAAGATGCCTTCAGGAAGCACCGAGGCATGTGGCATTTCACATGTGAAGAAAAGAAGCCTGGAGAAGCTAAGTTGCTTACTAGGATTGAAACCCAAGTTTCTCTATTTCTAAAGCTGGACTGAATTTTTGAGAAAATGCAAAGAAAGTACCTGACCAGTCCGAGACACAAAATAGATGCTCAGTAAATACCATCTAAGATTCAGGGCTTCTGAGTCCAAAACGAATCATCCCCATCTCCAGCTAGAATCTTAAATATTAAAATAAACTCTTTGGTGTCTTAAAATCTACTTGAAACAACTAAAATTCCCACCTCCAGCTAGAATTTTCAATATTTTGGAAATAAAACCTTCAGAGTCTAGACATTTACCAGAACCAGGAAGCACAGATTTCCAAGTGGACAGCATATTGTTTTCAATCCTTCCATCACTTTTCCTCCTAGAGGAAATAATAAAATGCATTGCAGGGCCAAAGCTTTTTATAGGACATCATCATTGTTGAACAGACACTTAGCATATTTAAGCTGGAATCCAAGGGAACAAGAATGTTGGGAGAGATTCCCAAGGAAGCCTGTTTTCTCTTCAAGGATGTAATCAAACTGCAAAGTAATTCCTAACAGGCAGCCATTTGTGAATTAGGAAGGAAGGGAAAAAAGGTTACTAAAAAGGAACATCACAAGGGAGCTCGATTAAGCAAAAGGAAACTGGCAAAAGAGAAAAGAGGCTTGCATGTTGTTTGTAAATTTGCGAATAAATTCTGTTAAAGAAATATTGAATTCATATTCAACTTGAAAAACAGGGAAAAGCCTTTTATTGCCTGCTTAGAAGTTTGAATACACTTTCAGTAGCTCTTCGTTATCTCAAATTAAATCTTAAATGGAGCTTGTGGTTCTGTGAATTAATACTCTGGCCTTTCAGCCCTGCTGCTGAGGTCATTCAAATCTAATGGTGGAAATGGTCACAGGGTCAGCCCTTGGTCGGTACTGTATAGAAATGCCTTAATGATGCCGGCAGATGTTTGTATTCTGCAGCTGGGGTGGCTGGGCAGTGCGGTCTTAGGTAGGGGAGGGGCTTGGTAATCACATTATTGTATCAGCAGCCTGTGTGAATGAGGAAGTCAGAATCCCAGGCCATCCCACGATTCCATGCTGAATTTGGAGGCAAGTGCTTCCCAAAGCAGAAAGATGTAAGGGAAGCCATTATCACCCGCATGTTTTCCATGGTGACCCACATCTCGGGGTGCCACAGAAGGAGATGGGTCACCTGCCTGCATCATTGCTTGCATCATTCTAGAGATATTCCATTCTTTCAGTAAATGTTGAACAAAGCCCTCATCTGGGGTCTAACAGACATTATTCTGTAAAACAGCCCAGCCTCTGGTATCATGGAGTTTACATAAAGTTTACACAAAAGTTCGTATATATCCCTGCAATGCTGTGCATTTTAAGGATGGCTGAGAGCACGCTGACGTGAAATATATAAGAACACAGACTTTCAAGGAATTCCTTGACTTTGCTCTTTCTCTTTCTGCCACAGTCTTCTTTTTTCTTTAAGTAGCATCATGGAGCACTCACTACTGGCAAGACATAGAGCTATGTTTTTCAGTTATAGTCCTATTTAGGACCAGCCAGCCAAGTTCAAGTGATTTCCCCACCATTTTATAGATAATGGAAGGGAAGTCAGAGAGCTCATGGTAAATAGCTTTGTCAGGGGACGTGACCTCAGGTCTCTCTGGTCACAAAACTGCCATCCTTTCCAGGACCCCAGCTTGCCTTTTGGGGATGGGAGGGTGCAGAGAGGCTGCAGCAGATTTATCTGCAAAGCACATAAGCATCAATGGAAGGTGTAAATAAGTGAAAAACTGAATGGCTGATCCTCTGAAACAGTGAGAGCTGACACTAGTCAAGTAGTGGTCATGGGCTAGGCTCTGTGCGAAGGGCTTTACACACATGACATCGGGGCAGCCTTTGAAGGGGAAGCATGGCGGTCAAGCCCATTTTACAGATGAGATAGTAAAGGTCAGTGGCATAAACTCACTGAGCAAGTGAGGGAGCTGAGGTTCTGTGTGACTCCAGGGCCCAGTGTATAATTTCATAGACACCGCCCACCCCACCCCATCCGCTTCTCCACATTTTTCTCCAGCACATTTCTGGCTCCCTTTTCTGGCAGGGAGACTTGAGTGTTTGGAGGACCTGGAAAGGTGAGGTCTAAGAGGACAAGTAGAAACCAGTTTAGAACTTTAGGACAGGAGCCAAGCACACCCCCGCCTCCTTGTTGAGAGTGGGCTCTGGGCAGATATATGGATCAGAGTGAGGGGCCTGGGCTGGCCGACATGATGGGGACAGAGTTGCAGTGGAAGCTGTCAGGTCACGAAGGGAATTAGCTTCTGGATGTCAGTAGGTGCAAATTGCTGCAGGCGCTGGCGACTGGGAGCACTGGTGTCTCTATTAACTCCTCAGGCCATGAGGCCTTAATGACACCCCTGTCAACAGTGCAAGAGGCAGCTAGTGACAGTGGGAAAGAGGGTTGCCAGCTAATATAATCTGAATACCCCACCAGGAGCTTGGGGCCTAGGGACGCCAAGGGCTGGCTCCGGCTCCCTGTCACAGTGACAAAGATGATGACAATAAAAGAGCAGCCTCCAGAGAGGAGTGTTGACCCTGGGGCCAGGTCAGAGCTGGGATGCAAAACATAAAATTACCCCCGTGAGTGGAGGCGGCTTGGGGTGAGAGAGAAGCGGGAAAGGGTAGGACTAGCATTTAGGCGACACCTGCACTGACATCATCATCGTCTTCAGAACTGTTATCTGCAGTCTGCGGAGTATCTACAATATACCCAGCACTGCACTGGGTACTTTTCATTATCATTAATATGTAATTATGTATAATAATTTAATTTATAACAGTACATCTTATTTATTAAGGTCCTACTATGTGACAAATACTATTAGATATTTATTATTATGTATTAATAATAAACAATACAATTCATCACTATGTGCCAAATTCCTCGCTGTTTTTTATTAACTATACTATATTGTGTGCCAATGATGCGCCGATTACCTTTTATTAATTGTTGTTACCATTATCACCTCTAAACTCCTAATCCTGACAAGTGAGTCCTCTCATAATTTCTATTTTACAAATAGGCAATCTGGGATTCAGAGAGCTGGATTTGAAACCAAGCGATAGAGATACTCATGCCTCTGCCCTTCGAGCAGCATTTCTGAATCCTATGTGCATACTTTCTTTTAATCCTAAAATGTAGCCGTGGTTCTCTCCATTTCATAGGTGAAGAAATCAAGAGC
>NW_006434825.1:2828079-2830929 GCF_000325575.1 Pteropus alecto | reverse complement strand
ACTTAATGGCGGATCCTCTGAAACAGTGAGAGCTGATACTAGTCAAGTAGTGGTCATGGGCTAAGCTCTGTGCGAAGGGCTTTACACACATGACATCGGGGCAGCCTTTGAAGGGGAAGCATGGCGGTCAAGCCCATTTTACAGATGGGATAGTAAAGGTCAGTGGCATAAACTCACTGAGCAAGTGAGGGAGCTGAGGTTCTGTGTGACTCCAGGGCCCAGTGTATAATTTCATAGACACCGCCCACCCCACCCCATCCGCTTCTCCACATTTTTCTCCAGCACATTTCTGGCTCCCTTTTCTGGCAGGGAGACTTGAGTGTTTGGAGGACCTGGAAAGGTGAGGTCTAAGAGGACAAGTAGAAACCAGTTTAGAACTTTAGGACAGGAGCCAAGCACACCCCCGCCTCCTTGTTGAGAGTGGGTTCTGGGCAGATATATGGATCAGAGTGAGGGGCCTGGGCTGGCCGACATGATGGGGACAGAGTTGCAGTGGAAGCTGTCAGGTCACGAAGGGAATTAGCTTCTGGATGTCAGTAGGTGCAAATTGCTGCAGGCGCTGGCGACTGGGAGCACTGGTGTCTCTATTAACTCCTCAGGCCATGAGGCCTTAATGACACCCCTGTCAACAGTGCAAGAGGCAGCTAGTGACAGTGGGAAAGAGGGTTGCCAGCTAATATAATCTGAATACCCCACCAGGAGCTTGGGGCCTAGGGACGCCAAGGGCTGGCTCCGGCTCCCTGTCACAGTGACAAAGATGATGACAATAAAAGAGCAGCCTCCAGAGAGGAGTGTTGACCCTGGGGCCAGGTCAGAGCTGGGATGCAAAACATAAAATTACCCCCGTGAGTGGAGGCGGCTTGGGGTGAGAGAGAAGCGGGAAAGGGTAGGACTAGCATTTAGGCGACACCTGCACTGACATCATCATCGTCTTTAGAACTGTTATCTGCAGTCTGCGGAGTATCTACAATATACCCAGCACTGCACTGGGTACTTTTCATTATCATTAATATGTAATTATGTATAATAATTTAATTTATAACAGTACATCTTATTTATTAAGGTCCTACTATGTGACAAATACTATTAGATATTTATTATTATGTATTAATAATAAACAATACAATTCATCACTATGTGCCAAATTCCTCGCTGTTTTTTATTAACTATACTATATTGTGTGCCAATGATGCGCCGATTACCTTCTATTAATTGTTGTTGCCATTATCACCTCTAAACTCCTAATCCTGACGAGTGAGTCCTCTCATAATTTCTATTTTACAAATAGGCAATCTGGGATTCAGAGAGCTGGATTTGAAACCAAGCGATAGAGATACTCATGCCTCTGCCCTTCGAGCAGCATTTCTGAATCCTATGTGCATACTTTCTTTTAATCCTAAAATGTAGCTGTGGTTCTCTCCATTTCATAGGTGAAGAAATCAAGAGCCATAGAGATTAAGAAACTTGCCCAAGTTTCTTGTTGCCCAAGAGCTGTGAAATGCAAAGCTGGAATTTAAACCCTTGGCTCTTTTCTCCTTGCCCTGATACCTGTGCTCATGTAAGGCTCAAAGAGTTAGGAATGGGGGTCTGGTCTGGTTCCAAAGGCTGGAGGGGCAGCTACTTCAAGGCTTCAGGCAGGCACAAATGGGTTTAGAACTTGGTGGAACCAAGGCCAGGTTTGTCACTAGGAAGAAGATACGGAGGGGGTTCCGAGGCAGACTAGAGCATAGGGTCTCGAATTTCAGCATGCTTCAGGATTGCTTGGGGGCCGTTTCTCAGATCTCATCTCAATGATTCTGTACAATTTAGCTGTACAATTTTGGGTTAGGGTTAGGGTCAGAGATGGGACCCAGCAATGTGCGTGTTTAACTAGCAGCACAGGGTCCTGATGCGGGCGATATACATGGATTACATCTTGAATGAAGCTGGTCTCGACCAAGGGTCAAATCCAGCTGACTTCCCGGTTGTGAAAAATTGTTGTGGTAACAGTTTGTCTACCTTTTGTCTACTCTGCTTTCACTCTATAATAGCAAAATTGCATAATTGCTACAGAGAATAGTGGGCCCACCCAAAATATTTACAATTTAGCTTTGAACAGGAAAAGTTTGCCAAGCCAAGATCTAGAGGATTTTCTAGAGGCCCAGCCTGAAGGTCATTGGAACTGTCTGGGCCCAAGCAGCAAGAATTGAAAATGACCATCCCCTTGGTCTGTACCAGATTCTGAGGGTTTTAGAATCATGTCTCACTCAGTCCCCAACAGGTCTGTGAGCCACTGTCATCCCCAGTCTAAGGAAGCTGAGTCTCAGAGAGGTTGAGAGTATCCCAAGGCCCCACAGCAGTGAGGATGGAAGCCCAAATTTGAGCTCCCAGTTCCAGAGCCCCTCCCTCCCATGATCATTTTTTCTTTGGATTTTTTTGTGAATGAGCAAAACGGAGTGACCCAGCCTCCTCAAAATACCCTGTGACATGTGCAGTGGCCAGAGGTAAAATGACGTGAGGCCCGGGCATGCTCTTCAAAACTTCTGCAGCAACAGCAGCTACAGCAGCAATCATAACAATCATAACAACAAAAGAAGGAGGAGGCGGAGGGAATGAATGAAGTAAAGAGAAAAGAAGGCAAGAAAGAGAGAAGGGAGGGAGTGTCAACCTCAAAGTAATTTTTGTATCTAGATGATAGGTGTATGGCGTTACTATATTCTTTTCTCTCTTTTTGCGTATGTTTAAAAAACTTACAATAAACATATTTGTGTCTGTCACCTATCCATCCATCCATCCATCCATCCATCCATCCACATTTGTATATATAAGAATGTCTATTTGCTCTTAAGAAAGTAGTGTAGCATGGCTGGG
>NW_006434825.1:2792081-2828012 GCF_000325575.1 Pteropus alecto | reverse complement strand
CCCTTTTTTTTTTTGTTTCCATTAAGAAAATGGTAGCAGCTATCTGACTATTTTCATGGCTTCTTGAAGAGGCCTAAAAATTAGAGTAAACAAATTACCCATTACCAGGGAGGACCTGTGTCCCCCCCAGCAGATTCCCAGCATCTTCTTTCACCTCCAAGAGATATTCTCCAAGGTCACTAAATTAAGCCTTCAGACAATCGAAAAATTGAATCTCAGTACATCTATTTTCCTAACAAAATTTTCGCAGTGCCGATTGGGGCTGACAGGTGCGGCCGTGAAGCTTTCTGGGCTGTTCAGGTCGATTTGGCCGAGCAGGACAGCATCAGCTTGTATTGGAGGGAACATCTGAGCAGCTCAGGGCCCCCTGGGAGTCAGAGAGTTCCTTACCTCCTTGCCACGATAAATGACTATTGCTGTCCTTCGCAGAGCTTCCTCTCCTCCTCCTCCTCCAGCCCCATCCTCACCCCCTGCAGCTGCCAGGTCAGGTGCCTCTTCTTCAATTATTTATCAAAAGGGCCATTGCAATCATTGCAAACACGTTTAGGAGTATCTGGAAACTGTTCGTTTTGAGGGTACTAATGATGCAACCACAATCACAGTCCTTGTCAGAGGGGTGGGGCAAGGATGTGAGATTTGGGGAGTGAAGTCTATAAGAGAAGGAGGGGCTTCACTCCAGGACCCCTAGGCCTTACAGCTGCCGCAGTCTGGCTGGTTCAGGGGCTTGCAGAGGTGGGAACCACCCGGGATTTGGAGGCTGAGGACCCCAGCTCTCTGATTGCTAGCCCTGTGGCTCTGGATGTCACATCCCCTATCGAGCCTTCATTTCCTCATCTACATGCTGTGCTTTAGCCAGCGCTTTAACCAGAGAACATGCGTGTGCTCCTGGGGTATGAGATCACACCCGAAGTAGCCCTCCGTGAGCCTGAAGATTTTCCTTAAAAGTTCTAGGAGAAGTTTACAATCTATCGAAATATGTCTTCATATACGTGTAAAAAGGATAGTTTGATCGGCTTAGCCATGAAAAAACTGATGCTCTAGGAAGTCGCACTGAGTTTATCCTGTGGCTTGGAGTACCCTCTGGTACCTCACCTGGGAGCCCTGGTGCATGTCCTCAACTGCACAATGCCAGTGTCAACTTCCACAGTAGAGGCAGGGTGTGTGACATTAGACAGGTCACCTTAACCTTTCTATTCTTGCATATTTACTCATCTATAGAAGAGTGATCATAACATGATCTACATTTTTAAGAGTATCAAGAGAATCAAATAAGATACTTCTCATAAAATATGATCCCTGGTACATCATAAGCGCTCAATAAATGTTAACAAAACTAGTGGTTACTACTATTACATCCAGAAATTTTTAACAAGCACTTATCTGTAGCACTCAATGCCAAGCCCTGGAATGAAATCTCCTAGAAGACACAGGAGGTGGTAGGAGGGAAAATTCATGCTTGGCAGATCCTAACGTTGTTTGTCCCTGTGTAATTTTTGATTCTCAAATGGCCTTCCTCTTTTCTTGCTTTCAGTGATAGCTGTTTGTGACACTTACGTCTCTTTTTCCTGGATTCACGTATTCATTCCTAGGTCTTTGCAGCATTTATCTATTGCTGCCTAACAGATTACCCCGAAACCTCATGGCTTCAAACAATACATATTCAGTATCTTACAGTTTCTATGGGTCAGAAATTAGGGAGTAACTTAGGTAGGTGGTCCTGGCACAGGATTTCTCATGAAGTTGCCGTCAAGTAGTTGGCTGGGGCCACAGTCTCTGAAGGCTCGAGCAAGCTGGGAATTTTACATCCAAGATGGTGTGTGCACATGGCTTGTGGCAGGAGGCCTCAGTTCACCAGGCAGGCCTCTCCACAGGGCCGCTTGAGCATCCTCCCAATACGGCAACTGGCCAAGTGAATGATCTCAGAGTACAAGGAGGAAGCTATGGTGCCTTTTAGAGAGTGGTCTTTGACATCACCACTGTCAGAAACTGTAACCTCAGCTATGTTCTATTCATTGTAAATGAGCCCCTAAAGACCATACTTAAGGAGAGAGCAACCCAGCTCCACTATTTGAAGGGAAGACTATCCAGGAGTGTGTGAGCATGTTTTAAAATAACCATAATCTCCCACTTCAGTATGCTCGGGCTCTCTTGAACACCTGATTGGTTTACTGGTTCAGCCCTTGGCAAGGGCATAAGTATGGGAAAATGCATCAGTCCCTTCCGCCTAGGTCAGCAAAATCACCACCTTCTCTTGAGTGGTTGTGATCGGAGAGTGGACAGCCCAAAAGAATCCATTTATAACAGTGGAGTCACAGGCCAGCAGGGGACTGGAGGAGATAGCTTTAGAGAGGGAACCTTGAACCCCCTCAATCATATTCCTTAGAGAAGCTCTCCAAAGACAAATTACATCCATCTGTAATCATTACAGCAGTAGCTTTTGAACTCACCAATTTTCTTTGTTTATTTCTCCCCCTGAGAGCAAGAAACTTGCCTTGAAGCATCACTTTTTTGGATAGTATGGACGGTAGCCTCCCCCCACCCCGCCCCGCAGCAATGTCTTCAATTGAGCATTGGTTGGATATAGAAAAACAAAGTGACCAGGTCAGCATTTTCTCTCCCTTTTTAAAGCCTCAACTCACACCTTTTCCTATACACTGCTTCTTCCTCCAATGTAGCCATGATTCTTTTACTTAACACTCTGTCCATCTTCTCCCTGTGACTCTTCCTTCTTCTCCTCATTCTTGTGTACTTTCAGGAAAGAAAATTGGGTTACGGTACCTACAACATGCCACAAGGACGCGCGGCTATTATAACTCCATTAGGCTCCTCACTCCTGGGTCTGATTTTTTATAACTTTACTTTCGCTCCTTTATTGCACATGTGTTCCTTTCTCTTGTGCATTCCTGGAATGTAAGGATCCTAAACATCCGTAAGGTACTTAGAGTTTTCACAGCAATTTCTGAGCATTATTGCCTCAGCACATCATCTTTGAAATTGCAAATGATTATACCCATTTTGCAGATGAGGAAACTGAGGCTTAAGAGGCTCCAGTAAGTTACCCTGAATCACACAGCTCCTAAGTGGAAGAAGCAGCCCTCAAGTTATGGTCTGCTGGCTCATAAATTTTATGTTTTTCCTACCATACCATATGGGTAGAACATAAGCTCTTTGAGGCCAAGTTTAACGTCTCATTCTGTTTTGCATCCTTTTGGTTTTTCTCTTGTCTTGCATATATTAGGTACTTGGAACACTTCAGTTGAATGAGTGAATGAGAATATGAATGATGCCATTGGTCAAATCAAAACGCTGCTCACACGTGCATCCCAGAATCAGGCTTTAGCATTTACCTCAGATAGGGAAGTCTGGAAGTTAGTATTATGGAGCCCAGTAAGACAAATGGCTCATTCAATGACTGTGTCCTGAATAACAACAGAATGCAAACACTTCCTTCTTCTCATAAATCTCTTAAATCAGCATCGTCTGTGCTGAGCAAGGCCCGTGTATTCTGGTAGCAAACACCGAGAGGCCCAAAAGGCTAATCTGGGACCACGTCCCCACCAAACACTGCCCTATGCTAAGTCTGCAGAATATTTAAATAAGGGGTTAATTTATAAAGTGAGCTACAGGAAAGTTTCCAGGACTGCTGTGTGTGTGTCTCATAAATCGACACAAATTGAATCTAGCTTTCTGTGCCCGTCAGCTACTAGGTAAACCAAAATTTATTGAGAGGTGTATAGGTTGCCATCCAAAGAAACATAGTAAATGAGAAAAGTATATCCTCAGGAGGCGTGTAAACAAGGTATGAAGGCTGGCAGATGCAACAAGAGTCCAAATGTAACATCCCCATTGCCGGGTATTCAGAAGTACGGTCCGGTTCATTGCAAATGGAGGCTGGGCTCCCAGAATCCCTTGTTCTAATCTCGAATGTTCTGCTGACTTCTTAATAGACTAGGAATTTGCATATTGCAAGGAGAATTCAAGATATGGAGGGATACAGACAAAGAAGAGTGCTAACTTGGGTATTTTGCATGTCAAATTATTAGACTAGTTTATCCAGAACCAAAAGTTATGCAATATGTAAATATGAAGCTTTAGTTTTTATTATTATAATGACTATTTTTGATAATCATGTATGCATGCCACATACCACATTAGTCTGAGCGATGGGGGTGCCGCTCATGTCTACCAAGGGCCTCCCGTGACGCAGGCACCGTGCTGAGGTTTTTACTTACTTTAGTTCCAGTCCTTTGAGGACACACTCCTTTTGGGATTTCTGGAGATTGCTGTTAATGAGCCCATTTTACAGAGAAGAAAAGTGGGTTCCAAAAACAAATCCTGAGAATTTTCAGCTAATATATTAATTTGAATCCAATTTGTCTCATTTCTCATCCCAAAAGCTTTTTTTTTTTTTCTTTTTGGTCATTATCCAGCATCTCCTAGCATGATTGTAGTGGTCTTCTCATTACCTAGAAAACAAATTGCCAGCATTCTGGTAAAATGTCTTTGCCTAGCCGAATTATTTACTATTTCAATCTAGCTTTTATTCTTTTAGGTACAACATTCCAAATGATGTGCAAAATACCTTAGGAGTAAACCAAAACCTACATATCAGTAACGGTCACATCCTCTTGAAGGGGGCCAGCAGCGAACATGGCATTACAAGGGAAGCATCCTTTAAAATACTGAGCGTTGTCTACGGCCATGCCACCCTAAACAAGCCCGATCCCATCTGATCTCGGAAGCTAAGCAGGGTCGGGCCTGGTTAGTGCTTGGATGGGAGACCACCTAGTTAGACCAGGTGCTATAGGTGTAAAAAATAAAAATAAAAAATAAGGGATTGTAAACTGACAAGGTCCTTGCAATCTGTGAGGTCAACCCAAGGGTTTCCTCGCCTGAAAAATAAAAACTAACTAAGAAAAATAAATAAATAATGAGCATTCATGAACATATCACTGAAGCAGTTGTTCATTGAAGAAAGTGGAGGCAGAGCTATGCTGGATATGCAGTGAAATCAGAGCACTTAAGAATGTTCACACAATTTTTTACACGCAGATTGACTTAGGCCTTATAGCAGTCCTTTCGGCTAGACCAATCATGACTGCATTTTATAGAGGGAGAAACAGAGAAGTGAAATGACTCGTCTGAGGACACACAGCAATTCCAGAATTCATCCATCACCCGTCTGACCTCATGAAGAGGTTGGCAAACTGGGCTAAAGCGAGAAACTAAAGTGGAAAGAAATATATATTGCCAAAATATTGCCAGGAGACAATTAGAAAAAATCTCTTGGACATCATTTAATAAGAAAAGAGGCAAAATTCAAATCTTAGATACTTCAATATATTTAGGTTTTTTTTCTGACTTTTCATAGAGTCAGAGATCTTAGTTATATCCTCAGATATATTTGAGACAAACAGCGAGAAAACAGAATTATGTTACTGCCTAAG
Organism: Pteropus alecto; assembly: GCF_000325575.1. Taxonomy (NCBI): domain Eukaryota; kingdom Metazoa; phylum Chordata; class Mammalia; order Chiroptera; family Pteropodidae; genus Pteropus; species Pteropus alecto. The sequence continues at coordinate 2,822,565 of NW_006434825.1, read as the reverse complement.
CTACAACTTCCTCCAAGCCTTGTTATTCTTGTTCCCTTCAATGTATTTCAACTCCAAAATACAGTGACATGAAAATTGTGTATTCAGATTGTTCTATTGATTTGTTGAGAAAGTGACCTTGTATGCACACATGAAAATGAAGAGATCTATACTGCCTGGCTCCCTCTTTGTAAGGATCTGAGAACAAGCCTGGGTAACCCGTATTTATTTCACACCTAGGTTGAATCTCCCTTTGCACAGACTAAGGACATCCAAGGAAGGCTTCTTAGAAGATTGTGCAGGTGTGGCCTATGCAAGGACACCTGACAGGGGGTGCATGCAGGGGCTGAAATAATTTGTTTCCTTTGCAAAAGCCAATGGCTCTGGCCAGAGGTAGAGAGACCTCTTGGCGATTTGGACAATGGCTGTCACAGGGCCGAATTCTCTTTTTTCTCTTACACACAAAAGCATACCACCATGGACCCATCTGAACGGCAGCATCCACTACTCTGGTAAGAAGGGATCCTGCTTCGGTACTTTCAGACACCTCTGCTCCCCGCCGTGATCAACAAGCCATGCTTCTGGGTGGGAGAGAAGGGAAACGAGGGTTCCTGAGCCCCTGCACTGCACTAGGGCCTTACAAATGCAGTGCCTTGTTTAGTCCTCGAAACAGCTCTTGAGGTGGGTGGCATTAGACCATTTGCCAGGAATAGAATGTGAGATCCAGGGGTACAGGGAGTTAGTAAGTGGCAGAGATGAGGCTGGAACCCAAGAGTTCTGATCTAAATTCAGGTCTATGTAATTATTCTATATATCCGAAGCCCCTGTGGCTTGGATTTCTTATCACAGAACTGAGATGAAATAGAATTTCTCAGCTTATGGAGCCAGGCAGCAGATGGGCTTTTGCCAAGAACATTTTCTTTTTTTTAAGCCCCAGATTCACGGTTTAGCAGAGAGACAGAAGATGGAAGGTCAAGTGCAGTATAAGAGAGAAAGGGGAGAGTGGAGGTTGTTCTCCAGAACATAGAAGCTGCTTCTTCATCCCACACAGTAGAAACCAGAGCCCAGATTATATTAATGAGAAGTTCCAGAATTGCATATTGTTCTTTGCTACTGAAGGAGGTGGGGGGAAGAAGAAAAAGAAGAAGAAGAAGAAGAAGAAAACCAGCACATGGAAACTTGAAAAAGGGTTAGCTGTATGTAAATGGCTTTTAATATAACTGCTAGGCTGAACCGGAAGACTTGAGCTGTGCAAAATGTCACTTGCTCTTATCACGGTTCGTGGAGATTACCTTTCAACACGAGTTTCATTTTCATTTCTTCCAACACTTGGAGAAGTGAACGAAGCAGTGACTCCTTTATTTCCTAATCCTCGCCAGCAACTTGCTTCTTCCTCTGTGTTTTGTGTCATTCTGTATGATATTGCATCAAGGCAATTCACGGCAGTGGTTGAACCAAAAGCAATTTAAGTAAAAAATGGACAAATATGGATGTCATTTATAAGGCTTTTTCAAAGCCCTTTGACATCACTCAAAGCCTGAACACTTCTCAGGAGTGAGACGCTTTTTTTCCCCTAACAACGAGATTTAATACAGACCGCTTAGTGAGGCATCTCCCTGCTTCTTGGCCAGAAACCATTTCTTGGGGAAGTGAGTATTTTGTATTATATACCAAGAAAGAGGGAGATAAAAAGATTGAGTGATTACAAACCAAAGTGAACTCCCAAGGTGGATTGATGTTTATTATCTTCATTCATTTGTAATAATGGCCACATATGATATTTGGGCAGATCACATATGTCGGCATGGTGTTATGAGTGTTACAGTTATTGTAGTTAATTTTCATAATCATTCTGCATAGATAGAGCTGTAAATATAAAGGCAAGTGTTATTGTTTCCATTTTACAGATGAGAATACTGAGTCTCAGTGACCCACGATGGCAAAAAAATCTTGAGTTTGAAAATTCACTTTGTGTAACTCTAATGTATTTTAATTATACCATTCTCTGGTTTTGAGAACAACTGGCAAAATTAGAAGCCAGAAGCTCTGTTTTGACCACGTGCCTTCCTCTCTGTGTCTGGGGTTGTGGGAAAGGCCAGCGGCTTGGGAGCCTCCTTGTCCAGCTCCATCAGCCTGTGCTTTGGAAGATAGTTCTTCATGTTCCATGGATGATGGAGAAGCAACTCAGGGAGCTGAGAATATGCTGTGGTCATTCCCAGGAAGCAAGGCCAAGTATAATTAGAAAGGTAGGCCAGTTCATTGCATTACATAGCGACAGAAAACCCAGTAAAGAGAGAACAGAAACACTCCTCACACCCCAGAGGGTGAAGAAGCCCTTCTCAGGAGAAGAGTAGACTTTAGCAGTTCTTAGAGATTGAATGGTGTAGACCACTCAAGACACAAGTGAATCTTAAAATGGCGAAGCCTTTACACACACACACACACACACACACACACACATTAGAGTATTTTCTTTGACTACAAAAGAACTACAGAACAGTGAAAAAAAATGTCATTCCCAAAAGGCTACATACTGTATGATTTCATTTATATAACATTCTTAAAGGGACTAAGTTATAGAAATGGAGAACAGGTTAGTGATCATCAGTTGTGCAGAAGGTGGGGGTGGCTGTAAAAGGGACACCTGAGAGAGCCTGGTGGCATAGAAACGGTCCGAATCTTGACTGTAGCCATGCCAATTTCCCGGTTATAATATCGTACTATGTGAGACATTACCGTTGGGGGAAACTTGAGTAAAGAATATCTGGGAACTCTATTATTTTTCACAACTGCATGTGGATCTACAATTATCTCAAAATTAAATTTAATTAAAAATTACAGAACATTTGAGGAAAAAAAAAATTCAAGAAGAAAATTTAAATCACCCATAGGTCCTCCACTCAAGAGTCACCATTTCTATTTTGGTCTCTCCCTCCCTTCCTGCTTCCATTCCTCCTTCATACATATCAAATGGAGAGGTTTTAAAATGTAGTTACACCTTGTCCATCTCCTAACATCTAACCTTCGCGTCTTCTCAGAGAGGCTTGAAAGCTCTGTTTAAACCCTCTGGTTTGGCATTGATTTTGATGAAAAGACAGCCCCGAGACCCCCCTCCGAGGAGCTGTGCATAAGGAATGGATGTATTTTATGTGTAGGGCTGTGCAACCCACTTCCAACCCTGCTAATAGGTGTTAAGATTTTGCAATAAATATTACCTATGGCTGTTAATTGAACTGCAGCCCAGACTGTCAGTACGTGTTTATTTTTGCTCTTTAATTTCTCTGAGTTCTCACAGTTTAGGGGGGAGGAGGGAGAGAATAAAGTTAGGTTGGTTGCGGGGGAAGCTTATTTGATATGTAATCTGCATCCCTCCCTGGCTGATATTCCTTCCAAATGACATGCATGGTTGGGGACAAAAATGGGGCTGAGGAAGAGGTGGGGGGCCAGATCCCATTACCACTCCCACACCCTCTATGGTGAACCTGAGATTATTACTCCAGGTGCCTTTTTTCTAGGCTGCTAGGAGTGACCTCCTAACCCCAGGCACCAGCTAAGCCTCAGGTCAAGGAAGACCGGAAAACCTAAATTGTCTTTGTATTATTACCAGTTATTAGCTGAGTGACTTGGGCAAGTTTCTTCATTTTTCTGATCCCTCATCCCCTCACCTTTCTGAGCCTCAGTTTTGTCATCTTTCAGTAAATAAGTTACTGGGTGCTTGGAAATTCAAACGAGTTAACACACGTGAACATGCTTTGCCAGTACGCGGTCTATGTGCATGAGTTAGTTTTCATCATTATGGAACGCAAGGAACCTATTGTCTACAGTGTGTTCCAGCTGGCCCTCATCGTGTACTCATAGAATAATTTTAGTATAAAATAATTACTATCACTAATACTGACTGTACATATTCCTAACTCCATGACACTGAATGAAGTCTTGGACCATTCTGTGCCTTGCTTTTCTCATTTCTTGTTCTTCTTTTAAAGAGAAACCGTTTTGCGAATTAGGTGAGAGAAGGCATAAAGCATAATACATCCTAAGGACTCAATGCATCTTTGGTCCTCCAGACATTCAATGCAGAAGAGCTCATGGCTTTGCAGTATGGTTATAACGAAGAGTGATGATGACATGGCACAGTACCACCACCACGTGAGGCTTATTGCTTAGTTTTTGTATGAGCCACTGGTTTATTTTGCATTGTGCATATCTGCATTAAACAGGATTCCTACACAGTTGGTCAGTCTTGAAGCTCACTATCTAACTGAGCGCTTCCCCATGTAATGTGCCTAGGAATTACCCAGGCCCCTGGGGTCTTGTTAAATGCAGATGCTGGTTTAGTAGGCCTGGGTGAGCCCTGAGATCCTTTGTCTCTTACAAACTAATGAGCTCCCAGGTGATGCCAGTGTTGATGGTCCAAGGACCACACTTTGAGTAGCAAAGGTCTAGATATAGTTCTCGACAGAAGTGGTACTGTTTGCTAGGAAACCTTTGGGAGATTTGTGGAGGCATTTTTGGCGGTCTCTGGCATTTCGTGGTTGGGGCCCATAAATCCATCCTGTGATGCTGTAGACAGTCCATTGCATCCTGGTAACTGGCACATGTGCCATTAGACATTCATATCAGTCATATCCTGTTTGCAATGATCTGAGCCCAGATTTCACTCTGCACGGAAATATAGTGTGTACTGAATCTCCTAGAAATGCAAGGACCTTCTAAATCAAGGGAAGATTGTACTGTATTTTGTTCAAAACTTCAGCAAGACTTGGTTGCCATCTTGAAAAATCAGGCAGTGCTCCTTATAGTATTTGAGTCACCATAACCTGTGATTTGTCTGCATTTGTCTCATGGTGATTTAACAGGGATACACTGGAGCTGCCTCCTACCAGCCCATGGGAGCAGATTTTGCCCATTTCTTCCCAAATGTGCATTCCATGATGTCATTCTGGTAGCTTGAGATTGACCATGGAGAGTATTTACACCATGGAAATTGGCAAATGCTACCAATCAGGGTGTGTGTATGTTTATGCATGTATGTGTTTCTTTCCAGAGAGCTGGTTTACCAATACAATACTATGTCTGTATAAAAATACATTTAGCTCTTATTTCAAAATGCCAAATATAAAGAGAACTCATCAACAAAATTCTGGAGAACTTTGATTTATGTTTCTCAAATCCAAACCTATAAATAGGTGCAAATATTCGACTGTTTCATTATGGGCTTCCAATATAATCTTGTCCAAGCAGTTGCCTTTGAAAATGCATATTATTTTGTCGATTATTTTTTTCTCTTCTTTATTTTATAGTTAGGCCAATATATTAATTTTTTGTTCATTACGTGTGTGGTTAGGTTATGCTATTCATGAATTTCAACTCAGGACCTTAATAAGAAGTTATATAATATTTCTTTGGTTGCTGTGCTTGAGCATCAGTGATCTAATTAACTGTCAGGCAGGGCCTGCAGACATGTGGGAGACCCAATTCTTCTCTTGGGGAGAAGGGATGCAAGAGCCACATTATAAAGTCAAGTCGTAATCAACATCTTCCCTTCAAGATGTCTAGGAGAAGTGCGTTTTAATCTTATATTGGAGTGAGCCGCATTGTGCCTTATAAGATAATCCAATAGGAGTTAATTCTACACAGATTCAGCAATGCAGGAGTTGAGGGGGAGGAGGAGGGCAGAGAGGAGGAAGAAGCCAAAGCTGGAAATGGGTGGAACAGGATCAAAAATTTTTGGAAAAAGTGTACATAAAATCCAAGGAGGGATGAATACGGGTTTAAAAGAAAGTTTCTACTCTACGAGAAAGAAAAAAAAGGAACATGAAATAAAAGCCTAGCTTTTAAAAATGCAATGCAGGAGTTGAGGGGGAGGAGGAGGGCAGAGAGGAGGAAGAAGCCAAAGCTGGAAATGGGTGGAACAGGATCAAAAATTTTTGGAAAAAGTGTACATAAAATCCAAGGAGGGATGAATACGGGTTTAAAAGAAAGTTTCTACTCTACAAGAAAGAGAAAAAAGGAACATGGAATAAAAGCCTAGCTTTTAAAAATACACACACACATACACACACACCACACACACACCCTCTCATGGGATTGGCAGGTGGAGAGGCAGTTTTTAACAGGCTATTTTATCATAGCCTTCTGTTAGTGGCAAAAGTGCTACAAACATTGCACTAATGTTTGGGCCTTTGCTTTGCTTTTGGCAATCATTCCTCTTTTTAGTTTTTTCTTTCTTTTTTTTTTTTTGGCACCGTAGAAATGTTTCCGTAAATAGTGCATTTAATGGAGTGTGTTACTTTATTACTGTCAGCTACCATAACAGTAGAGGAAAATTCAATAAACACAAAAGCTAAGATCAGAACATAGAAAGCTCCCAATTCTCCATCCTCAATGAACTTGTACCTTTAAGCCTTGTAACCTTTCTGTTTTCTCATCTGTGAAATTCTTAGCTTTTCGGGTGGTGACAGCATTCAGTTCAGTGCCTGATTGATAGTAGATGCCCAACCAAATTTAGGACATGTTTATTATTATGGTGGCTTTGCTGTAGACTTGCAAAGCCAAACACGCCTTCCTACATTGCTAAGATGTGAATGCTTAGTTGAGGGGCCGAGACCAGACTAAGCTTTGGGTGTTAGCAGCCTTCACATGCAACAAATCCACGAACAAAATGTTGTGATTCTTTGCCGTGGAATAATTGGAAGCCACTTGCTCAGCTAGAGCGGAGAATCCAGCAAAAAGGAGGAAGTAAAACTAAAAAGTCATAAATATGTGGGAAAGTTAGCAAATCAGAGTAATTGAGGAGCAAAATAATTCATTTCCTCACCCTGGCTCAGCATAGATGCAAATGATATATCATTAAGTAAGTCCCCAATACAAAGGCATCCAGCATAACTGTTGCATCAAATATTTACCCAGAGCCAAGAGCAATTTTTTATTATGTTTTTTTTTATAAGTTTGATTTACTAACCTTCAGTGCAGTCCCTATTTTTAGAAGTTGGCTCATATTTCTAATTTGTTGTCTCTGAAGCACTGAATCCTTACTAGTGTTTCAGCTGTCCACTCGGTTCCTAATGGTAGAGCAACACTGAAAAGCATAATTACATTTCCTAATTATGTGTAATTAGGCAAAACCCAGATGATGTATTCAACGTGCTCTCAGAATAGCCAGGGGTCAAGGACTGTTGGAATTCAGTAACATTTTTATAAATAAGCTGGTGCGTTATTTAATGTTGGGGTCCAAGGTGGTGCTGGGTGCCTTACAGACCAATGCAATGATTGAAATATATAGCATTCATTTATTTTGCCAAGTAGAGCTATCACTGATTCCCCACCCTCATACCCTACCCTCCTTTTTTAAAACCAGGGTTTAGATTCTCTATTTTTAGCCCCAAAGAGGCCCTCTAAACTCAAAACCATAAAGTTCTACTTACTGACAGCCTATTTATTTTTTCAAAGCTTAATCCTTTTGAAACATGGAGAAATAAATACATCCTCTTATCTAGCATATGCCCGGGATGGGAAATAAATTCTTATTTTCCTGTGGTGTGGTACCAGTAGGCTACGATGAATAATTTGGGCTGTCTCTCTGAAGATAATAGGGAAACCTTCTCTATTACCAGTGATAATTATGAATCTCATAATAGAAAACATCCCGAGCCCGAACATCAATCAGGGAAGATAAACAATGGGAAATGATAGGTATACAAAAGGGAAAATGGCAGCCGCACATATGGAGGGAAAGACTGCAAAATTCTGGTGAGGTTATAAATCATAGAGTCAAATCATTTCCATGCAATTAATATCCTCAAATTAAAACATTGGTTTTTAAAGAAAGATTTTGCAGACTTTTCAGCTGGGCAACTGGCCGCCATACAAGATTTATCTGGGACCTGGTACCGCCCTCCTTCCCGAGTCTTGTGTATCTCTGGCCGGAGTTGGCTAGAGCACAGGCTGACAGTGTCATGGTGTGAGCTGGCCCGATGACCTCACTCCAGCTCACCAGGGACTGTTCACCAAGAGGTCAGAGCTAGTGGTGGCTGACCCTTAGAATTCTAGGCCTTAAAAGCACAACAAGGATTGGCTTATTGAGGCAAGAAGTTTAACTTCTTTTTACCAGCCTAAAAGACTGTTCCCAGCCGTGTGGACACAGCCCAGTGAAGCACTTGGCAAAGTTGCAGACAAACGGCAAACTTTCATTGCAAAGGGCCATCGTCTCCTGCTTCTTAATGGCCCTGCATTCATGCACTTTCTTATCTTGCTGTCATTTTCACCAAGTCCCAAGGTACCTCAATGGACTTCCTTAAAAAAAAAAAAAAAAAAAGTAAGAAATTCATTCCTAACAGTGAGAAAACACTGCCTATGAGTCTGCTATTGCTGCTCGAAATGAAATTTAAGAGTGTTCAGCTAATTTATTTACTGCATCGTGCACAGGAACCAACAAGATTTCTAGTCTTTCCTCCTACTGGTCAGGCCACGGCCCCTTCTGACACGAATCAAATAGAATCTCTCCATTCCACCCCTTATTTAGGAGTGGGCCGGAGATTTGAGTCAATTGTCAAATATGTCCTAAAGGCCACAAAATGTGCTCATGGATTTTGTGTTATAGGCTTAATATAATATATTATAAAACATATTTTTAAAGAAATGTATAAATTTTTCCCCAAAGCAAGGGTTTTCCCATGCCATATAATTTGCTAAGTGTGGCTTTGCTGTGTTGTAGCCCATAATTTAAAATCAGCTTCCACAAGGCAAAAAATAACTCCAAGCTATGATTAAGTAGGTAATGGACAAGGTAACTAATATCCCCTGAAAGATAGCCTTCCAGATACTTATTTTAAGTGACACAATGGTTGAAGGTTGAAATGTGTAATCCTGTACTAATTTACCTGAGTTCTGGAGAATCAAGAAAAGACATTATAAACTGGCATATCTGGGCAGTTAGGACACGGAGCTGAGAGTGGATATTCTCTGTGTACATTTTAATGAGCCTGTGCCTCATTTTCCCCATTTAAAGTAAATGGGTTTATGCCTAATTGTACTACCAGGTGTGGGTTTTTTTTTTTTTCCCATAAAATAATTCTTTTGTAAGGAGTGCCCTAGTCCAGTCTTAACCAATTCTGAGAGGGCAGTCTGTGCAGTGTGGATGGGAGAAGCATGGCAGGGTGGAAAAGCATAGGTTTTGGAATCGGGCAAAATGGAGTTTGAATCCTAACAGGCATCAGGAGCTGTGACCTTGGGAAAGTGTTTTCTTCATTTTCTTAAATTTTTCGTTTTGAAATAAATTTCAACTTACAGAAAAGTTATAAAATAGCACAGAGAGTTCCTGTATACCCTCATACAGCACCCCCTAATATTAATTAACATGATATACTTTTCCACACCAAGAATTAGCATTGGTACAATGCTATTAACTCAATTCAACTAACCAATGCTTTATTTGCATTTCACGGGTGTTTCTACTAATGTTTATTTACCGTTCCAGGATGTAATCCAGGGTACCTCGCTGCATTTACTGACGTGTGTCCTCAGTCTCCTTTGATCTGTGACAGTATGGGTTTCATTATTTTATTGTTTTTTTAATGACCTTGATACTTTTAAAAGAGTCTGGTCAGCTATTTTGTAGAACATCAGTTTGGGTGTGTCTCATGTTTTCTCCTAATTAGATTGAGGTTATACATTTTGGGCAAGAATACACACAAGTCTGTGCCCTTCTCAGTTCATCATATCAGAGGGCATGTAGCGTCAAAAAGTCTAATTATTGGTAATATTAACCTTGATCTCTTAGCTAAAGTGTTGTCTGCCAGATACAGCCACTGAAAATTTCTATTTTCCCCTTTGCAATAAATACATATCTTGTGGGAGGTACTTTGAGACTGTTTCTCCTCAAATTGTCATCCACTAGTTTTACCATCCATCTGCAACAATTACCATCTTGCCTGTAACAATTAATGCTATGGTGTCCTAAAGGTGATTTTCCATTTCTCTCATGACTTCTACATTTATTAATCAGAATTCTTCTTTGTAGAAAGCTATCTTCTCTTCTCCATTTATTTTTAATCACTTATTCATTTATATCAGTATAGACACGTGGATATTTATTTTATTCTATAGGTCATAATACGATAACACTGATACATATTTTATTGCTCAAACCGTTCCAGCTTTGGCCACTGGGGGCTCTTTCATATTGGCTCCTGTGCTTTTTCAAGGTGCTCCATCCTTTTCTTACATTTTGGCACTGAAAGACGCTACAGGCTCATCTTGTATTTCCCTGTCCTTATCTTGGACTTAACTACTTTCCAAGGAACCTTGGTTCCTTTAATTGAAAAACAGTGTTTAGAAATCAAGATTTGTGTTCTAGGTGTGCTCATTGCTACAGGGATGTCATTGCTTCTAGGACCTCTTAATGGACAGTTTGGAAATATGTGTATATATTCTAACTCATGCATACACATATATCTGTATTTGTATCTGTATATTACATATTTTAATGTATTTATATTTACTTTTGTATTCACTTATATTTAAACCAATTTTATTATTTTGTATTTTGATATATTTACATTATAATAAAGTATATAATATAAATACACACTTATAATATAAAGTATGTGTTATAAATATAAATATACATATATTTGAAATATGAATTTGTACTTGATTCCAATCCAATGCAACTGATTTTAGTCTCTCATTTCTTGGGAAATGTTATTTAACTATTCTAACTCTCACTTTCTTCTACAAGAAGGAAGTAATAACAACCACAGTTTAGGGTTGGGGAAGATATGGTAGATTGTAAAAATAGTATATTATGAAAAAAGAAAAAGAAAAACAGTTCTTTCCTTCACTGAATGCACACCCATCCTATATGGCATTGTTTATCCTCCAATTAAGAGGTGGAGTCTATTTTCCCACCACTTAAATAGGGTTGACTAAGTGACTTGCCTTGGCCATTGAGATCTTAGCAAAGATACAAGCATAGGCATGACAAGCATTTGGATATTAAGGCTTGCCTTCTTGCTGCTTATAACCCTAAGACTACCACATAAAGAAGCCTGATGTAGCCTGCTGGAGGATGAGAGGCCACATGAAGTTACCTTTGTTGTCCTGGTGGATAGCCTGCCAACTTCCAGGCACATGAGTGAGGCTATTCTAGAGTCATCCAGTTACCAGCCAAGCCAACAGGTGACCTCAGACACATGAGTGATCCCAGCAGAGATCAGTCAAAACAGTACATACCGGAGAAGGAGCCCAGCCCATAAGTACGCTGTTAAAAATCTGTAATGGACAGTTAAGGGAATTATCAGACAGTGAAAGAAACACGTGAGTTTGTAAACAAGGATTTCAGTGTAGATTTTGTCTTTATTCAGGGATCTTAAAGGAACAAGTTACAGTTAAAGTTTACATGGAAGAGCCTGCCATCGTCCCACATCTGGTGATTGCTATTTACATTCCTTTATTGAGCCTTATCTTCATAAGTTTTTTTTTTTTTTTTTTTTAGCATAGAAGTGTTCATAAGTTGAACACTTCTGTTTCATGGTCAAGACTGGATCAGAGGCCATGGATACTGACAACTGATTTGTCTGTTTTATTCTGTTTTTTTCCATGACTATATCTACTGCCTCATCTTGACTTATAAGCAAAACCTAGAAAACATGTGTTTTGTAGTTTATCTAAGAATAATACAGAAAATGTTGCTGTTACTTTTAGTGAAGAAAATCAATTTTGTATCATTTATTTCAACCTAATTAAATGTGAATTTTGTTAAAAAATAAAATAAAAAAGAGCCCAGCCCATTCACAGACTTATGAACTTTTTATAACAAGTGGTTATTGTTTTTATCTGCTGAGTTCTGTGATGGTTTTGTTAGGCAGCAAATCCTAACAAATATAGAAGGCTTAGAGTCTGTAGCATAGTATCTCTTTTACAAAGTGGACTTTCAAACAGTGCTGTTTTTAGTTGTTGATGTTGTTATTTTTGAGAAAAACTTCAAGTTCCGTTTGCCCCCCAATACTTCAACAAATCTAAGTAAATGAACTCTTTGCCAACTGTTGGAACCAGTCCTTTGGACTAGATCAGTGCCTTCAGAAAAAACCACTGTTAAGGTATACGGCTCTGTGTACTTAGCTCACGCCGAGACAGAGACAGAGCTCAGTCGGTATGGGACATTAGGTAGAGTGAGCACTGAGAGCCCTGAGGAATGGAAAGTCCTTTATCTGGTGCCTAAGGGTACAGGAAGCCTGACCTGGTGAAGAGAGGGGAGAGGGTACAGAGGAGGAAAGCAGAAGAGTATTTAAGCAAGCCAAATTTAGCCTAATTAACAAATTTGCCCAGGGCTCACCCGAAGCAGAAAGTGAAGCCTAGATCAGTCTGCTTTCCTCCGACCAGTAAGGTAATGATGAGGTTGAACTACCAGTTCTCAGTCTCAAAGAAGAGACTCCCAAAATAGACAGGAGTTAGACAAAGAGACCTGTACATTTCTTTTCTCCTCTGAGATTCAATGTTTCCTTAATGACCTGCTGCATCTGTTTAGCACAGTTTTTTAATACCTGCAAACAAAGTTAGTGCACTTCTATTTCTACTAGTTGTGATTATATTTCCATTAGTGGTGAAGGGGCTGAGACCAGTTGCTAAAATAACTCACAAGACACAGGTGCCTTGAGAAGCAGTAGGACGACCACATTGCAATGGGCTTGGTCATAGAGGAAGGTCAGCACTCTTGGCACAGCTGTTCGGTGTCCATTTAGCATCCCACCGAGGACAAAATCTGTATAGTAACTCATCATTAAGTCTGAGCTCTCCCAGCTCAGTCACCCTTCTGCTCACTCATTCATGGGTCAATGCAGACCTCTGTTACCATTAGGAGCAATTGTCCATCACCAGACTGCCATTGAGTCGCATATTCTTAGGAACTGTGAAATCACATGAAGCTTTCAAAAACTACAGCCAAATATTGATTAAGGTCTTTCTTAGCAAACTTTATGACAAAACCCAAAAAGTATGTTTTTTTTTCCCCAGACTTGATTTCTAATCTTGATGCAGTGAGCAAAGGAGGAAGTTTGCATTTTTTTCCTACCAAATGCAAGACACTCTAGGAAATAGAGGGCAATGTTGGCTTTTATTCTGCAACAGTTTTCATTACCAGTTTCCGTGTGTGTGTGTGTTTGTGTGTGTGTGCGCGTGCGCGTGCGCTTGCGTCTGCGTGCGCCTCTGTGTGCGTAATACCAGACAGGAAGTTACCATATATATATATGAAGGAGGAGGAGAGAAAACAATACGTAGCCAACGTATCATCATTTAGACAACAACCATGGTCAAATTTTTGTTAGTCCCATTCAAATTGCCTCCCCCATTATGGGTTTATTTTTTCTCCCATACTACTATTTATAAGACATTATACTTGATGCTATCTCCTGAGTTTTTCACTTAACCTTATAGCATAAGCATTTTCCCCTATTATAACATAGTCAATTAATGTCAAACATCAACTAAATAAAAAACGACCAAGTGATAGTTCTTGCAGTCATCCACTCTTCAATTATTGGGAATGTACATTGTTTCTTTACTATTAAAACAACGCTGTAATGAATCTCTGGAATATAAAACTGTTTATTTCTCTCTCCCTCATTACTTAGGATTCCTTAGAGTTCCACCCTTACCTCATGTTAACCAGATGCCATGACTGTCTACATTCACTATTATTGAAGCCTTAGATAATGATAAGCCTCACCCAGGATCTATCTGTGCCTCTTGTATCAGTCAGTGCCTATGAACCTGAAGAGTATGGACTTAGGGCTCAATTTGAAAAAGAATCCAATCTTATTGGAACAAACAGATATCGATATCCCAGGTCCTTGAGCCTAGGCCATCTTCAAAATGCTGATCAATTGTTAGTGTTTATTTGTGGTACAGTGTTCAGTAGGTCTCTGAAGCCATATTGGCTCAACACAGATTTCTGTGATCATATTACTATTAGTCGTGAATGAGGAATCAGAGATCAGTCACATACATGCCACACCTCTCTTAGCATCCTGGTTTTTGCTGTGTGTAATGTTTTCTTTATAGTTCCCATTTTTTTTAATGTATAAATTTTTTTGATATATAAAATCTCAGTTATCTTCCGAAAGAAGAGAACAGGTGTAGAGAGTGAGAGCCAAGTGGCTAACTTTCCAGAAGCTTGCCAGGTAGTATTTACTTTGGTGAGTTAATTTAATAAAATGAATCTCTCCCTCAGATTTACTAATTCATAAATTAGATTTTGTCAGCCCATGAAGAGCAGATTTTTCTCACAGGTACAGACTCACAATACTCAAACTCACAGAGACTGATATATAAACCAAGTGCCAAAACAATAATTTTCAAAGAGGACTATAATTATACATAGTTTGAAATGTTCTTATTAATTTGACTAGATAGAACCACGTTTCCTTATAGGCAGAATTACAGGGACTGAACCAAATAAAATTATAAGTTACGTGATGAGCAAGTAATTGAAACAAAGGTCAGTTGGCCAAATGACCCAAATGCTTGGTTGCCTCAGAAGATAACAAGCCTGAAACTTTCACAATAATGATATATTGCACATTTGTATTTGTTTATTGCCCATCTGCCCTACTAGGATTTGGAGGACCTTATCTGTCTTGTTCATTACTTTGTCCACTGACCTTGGAAATGCCAGGCACATAGAGGTTCTCAATACCTATTTGTTAAAGCAGTGAATCTCAATATACCAGTTGACCCCAAATAAATAGTGATTTTTCATGTTCCCAATGAGCTGCCCACCCAATTTTTGTCCAATCAATAAATCCCAGGGGAAGTAGATAAAGTGTTCAAAGTGTTCAAATTTTACAAGTGTTCATGTAAAATTTATTAACGTATTTTCACAAATAATGTATTAATTTTAAATATTTTAGGGCTTTTTTCCATCCCCAAATTTATGAAATAATTGTACTGAAAATCTTCATATTGGTCTTCAACATTTTCACTAAAACCACTTTTGGAGTCATCCTGTGGAGTTTCCCAAGCCTAGAAGCTTCATTCCCCCACCCTCCCAATTGTTTGAAACACTTTTTGAATCCTGTATGATGCTGGTCCTATAATCAAGGAGCCTTGGTGCTCTTTTGTTTATTCAAGGTGATTTTTCATTTTCCCATCTGACCCACTTTGAATTCATTTCACTGCTATGGTGTCAAAGTGTAACCTTGTGTACTTCCCAGCCCTAGAGCTGTCTAGACAAACGGGGAAGAGATCCTGTGGTTGCCAGCCTCCAAGATGGCCTCCAGTGACCCTGGCCTCCTAGATGTCATGCACTTGTATAATCCCTTTCTATTCTGTATGGGCCTGACAGTGGGAAGTAATATAGTATGAATCTTGAAGTGAGGTGACAAAAGACATTGGCACTTCTGCCTTCTTCTCTCAGGAATTACTCACTCTGGGAGAAATTGGATGCCATGTTATAAGGATGCTCAAGCAGCTGTATGGAGAGGCCCATGTGGAGAGGAACTCAAGCCTCTAGCCAACAGCCAAAATCAGCTTGCCAGTCATGGGAGGATACCATTTTGGAAGCAGATCCTCCAGTCCCAATTAAGCCTTCTGATAACCACAGCCAAAATTAAACCCAAGCCAAACCATCCAGCTAAACTGCCCCTTACTTACTGACCCACGAAAATTGTATAAGATAGTAAATACTTATTGTTGCTTGAAGATGCTAAATTTGGGGATAATTCTTTACTCACCAATATTAATATAGAAACTATTTGCACTGCCTCCGTGAAAAATAATTCAAGAGCTTATTAACTATTAGGAGTCCCGAAACATTTTTACCTGTTTCATGAGTTTAAAAACTACACATTTGTAGATAGAAACTTTTAAGAATTAATAAATTTGTTTTTCCCCTTGCATTTATCACTTTCTCAAAAAGTTGGTGGCAGGCTTCTTTTTCCTCATGATTAAAAGACA
Source organism: Pteropus alecto (assembly GCF_000325575.1). Taxonomy (NCBI): domain Eukaryota; kingdom Metazoa; phylum Chordata; class Mammalia; order Chiroptera; family Pteropodidae; genus Pteropus; species Pteropus alecto. Next base: position 2,806,632 of record NW_006434825.1, on the reverse strand, counting down.
TATGGAGATGAGTCAGATAGTGAAATATATATCTCCTCTCTACCAAGTATTGACTTTTCTAAGGTCACACCTAGGTAATTAGTGATTTCTATCTCAGTTTCCTCATCCATAAAATGAGACTAATTCATACAGTTAGTGCGGGGATTTGGGGTTCGTAAGATGTTTGGTTTGGTGCTACACAGAGCCATGGCGAACACAGCGTAATTATTAGGTACTCTTTTCATTGTTATTTTCATTGTTCTAATTATCATGATCTATTTAGTTAATCACAAGCAAAATCCAGAAATTTAGTTTCAGTAAACCTTCCATAACCCATTTTGCTGAAACCCCCTTCCTGGTCTCCATTCTTTATGAATGCTTTCAACTGTAAGGTAAAATCTTTGCACGTTCTCATCAAGGTTTTATCTAAAAACTTGCAGTACTTCACCCTTCCCAGGGTAGATAGGAGGGGAGGAAAAATACTTCTAAAGTAATTTAGCATGCAGTCTGACAGTGTGGTGGGGATGTAGCTGGCTTCCCGTTCTGAAGCCCAGCTTGGAAGCATATATGCAAATCTCAGGGAGATTTTCACTGATCTGAGAGATGCCATGAGCAGTCCTTGGTGTAATAATTCAGCAGCAAACCCCTCAGCAATAAGTCTCCAGGTAAAATGGACTGTCTTTATCATATAAAGATTCAGACACTGATGCAATTTAAAATGCTTTCGATATTATGGATGCAAACATATGCCTTTTTATTTCTGAAGGAATTTCCAGACTATTAGATTTAAAAATAAATAGAGGAAATGAAAAATAAAATTGTCTGTTATACCACCACCTAAAGATAGTCACTATTATCACTTTGCTATATTCCCATCTTGATTTTTCTCAGCACATATATGATTCTTTTTACATAGTAGTGACTTTTCTGAACACTTAGTTTATTTTGTATCCTGCTACTTTTTTCTCAATTAAAATGATAATAGTGAACATTGTTCTTCTTTCTACTCTGTTTTTCAAATTGCTTATGATGAGCTAGTATTATATCAGAATAAAATTAAATTTATATTAAGGAAAATGAAAAAATGTTACTATGCCGGTAACTTAATTCTTTGCATGCAGTCGATCAAAAAGCATTCCTTTGTTCATCAATAAATAAACTCTTAAGTCTTAGCACCGAATGTTTGAAATTATCATGAAACAGCTTCTAATTTGGCAATGAGTTTGAGAGATAAAGGAAACTCTCATTTGGATAACATTGGTAGATTTCTAAAATATTTATATAGTTAATATTTTCTTCCTGTCTGTGCATCTCTAAAACTGTAACACCTCATAGAAAAGCAGTAAAAATTGCTGCATTGGGTTAAGATTAACACCTAATGAAATTGTATCGGCTAATATTTGAACAGCTTTGTTTTTTTAATGAAACTTTAAATGTGGGTTATAGATTTTTATTTTCTTAGTGAACTAACGGCTTTTCCTATTTGGACTCCATTATTTCATTTAAAGAATCGGTACAATGTGTCTTAAATAAATCGGGACTATGATTGACAATCTACCTAGAAAGATTAGGCAATTGGGGGTGATGGCTCCCCCCATACCCCAATTATTGCCTTTGTTCTTACAAGTGTGTTTAAATCTATTTCTGTTAATTTACAATTTGAAAGGTGGGTGAGGAGCAGAGTTTGAAAAATAGATTACTGTCTTCATTAATACAGGTTTGACCTACAAAGTCTTCACGTACTTAATGATTAAAAACCAAAGTACTAAATAATAAATTATAAGAATTTATAGGAGTCATCATCTTGAAATTAGCTTACTGAATGTTCTTATCATAATAAATCTGAGTGGGTGTCTAACTTAGTGTTAGCTGACTAAAATTATATGTTGCGGGCAGGAAAAAAAAACACTTTTGTTTGAAGACAAATGCAGTAAGTTTAATCATAGGGGACCTGAAAGGCACCTATCTTTTGCTATATTCACTTTGCAGAAACTTTGGGGAAACTGGTTGAATGAAGATCGATTCCAGTTTGTAAATCTGGCAAAGAATAAAATTTCCCCAAGCCTTTGATGGTGTTTGTGTTAATAGTTTCTGCACTGAGCTATAGCCCATCAGATCTAGAGACTGAGCTAACTACATGGGGGAGACAGCCTGTGCTCTCCCAGTTTTAAGTCTGTATAGACCTAATCATTCTCCAGGTAGAAGGATGTTTTTGTTCGTTGATGGAAAGTAGAAGAAAAATGGACATCACCCTCTTCTTTGTCTTCTTCCCTCATGCTGTGTGTATCCATCTAACAATATTTTCTATCCATCTAATAATATTTACTGGGCTTTCACCCTGGATCAGTCAGCTTCTGTGCTAAGATCAGGTGATATAGGAAAAATTAGGACTTGCTCCTTATACTCAGGCAGCTCAAGTCTTTTATAGAAGACAGACTTGAGAAATAAATTAATTAAAATGAGCTTTGTATGGAAAAATAGGTGCATATTTAAGGTACCTGAGAAGGAGTAACTCTTTTTATCTCCAGTGGAGTGAGGTGTTTCAGAAAGGTAAGTTTCTTCCAGCAGCGGGAAGACAAATAGGAGTCTATTAATGGGAGAGAGCATCCAGGGAAGGTGTTCTGGCAGAAGGAGCAGCATGTGAAAAGTGTGCCGGGATGAAACAGACAGTCTATCTGGACCATTAGAAATACTGTTGTTGGAGTACAAAGGGTCAGAACAGAATGATTGAGGATAATGTTAAGTACTTAGGCAGCAATCACATGGTCAAGGGCCTTGCAACAGGCCTGGACTGAGTTTGTAGGAGCTCGAGGGGCACGGATGGCTTTAAAACAGGATTGCAGTGACTTTATACTGAAATAGAAATGAGATAATTCTCTTCCAGGTACCATGAGAAGCTGACATATAGTTCAATGATTTTTTTTTTCAAATTTAGTATCTCATAAGATAGTAGAAAAAACATACATATACACATATTCATATACCTACACGAACGCACTTGCATAATTTACCCCAAATGTACAGAGTTTTTGCAAATCAAAAAGAAAAATATGAACCTCCTAACAGAAGAATAGACAAAATTAATGAATGGGAAATTCGTTTAAGAAAATTGACAAACATGAAAAAAGCTTCAACCTTATTTTTAACTCATGGAAATGGAAATTGAATAAGGAGATATCATTTTGCACCATGACATTGACAAAAACTAAGAAGACAGATGACTTCTATGTTGGTGAGTGTATAGAGTATAAAAGCATATAATAAGGAAAAGTTGTTCCAAATCTGGTCTGGAATAGAACTTTTTTGCATGATGTAATTCACAGCCTCATTCTCGATAAATTGCTTAAGCAATTTTCTGATAAACTTTAATGGGATTAAGACTTGTTCTGAAAAATCCATCACCCATCCAGCCAGCTGACTGTCAGTCAAGAGTCTAGGGACCTTAAACCAAATGTTCTTTTTCTCTTTGTATCTAGCCTAACATTGACTATCTTATCACTCCATTTCCCTGTAAAATGTCTCCACCAAGAATGAATCTTTGAATTGATCTGGTAAAGGCCTTTTCCCTTGTAGCAAAACTACAATACAACTTTGACTTATGCTCATAACTAGACTTTCTAAAAAGTTTCTCTTAACGGGAAAAAAGGACATGCACTATTAAAAGGAGTATAAATTATTTTGAGTCATTTTTGAGAGCAAGTTGGCAGTTTCAACACAAATTAAACATATCTCTTGATTAAGCAATTTTATTCCAAATCAGAAAATACAGAAATACTTGAATAAATATACAAGGTTCTCCAATTAGAAGAATCATTGATTTTTTTAGCATTGCTATATATATATATATATATATAGCAATGCTAACTATATTGCTATATATATTGCCATATATATGTGTATATATATATAGCAATATATGTAGCAATATAGTTATCACATAACTTATATATATAGCAATATAGTTATCACATAACTTGTTACATATCATATGTATACACCATATACATTTATTTATTTAACCAGTGAATTCTGAATTTCTATCAATAGGGTAATATTTAATTGAGTTACAGTTTTCCAAGGTTTTAAATCTGTATAGCAAAGAAAGAAGATATTGAAGAGATAGATCTGAATATACCTATAGAATATATATACATGTATTTATATACACACACACACACATATATATATGATGACTGTCCTTGCTATAATACCGAGTAAGAAAAAGCAAACTGCAGAACAATACATATATTAGAGCTTTAAAAAAAAAAAAGAAAGAAAATTGTACATGTTCCTGAATGTTTTGTGTGTATTTGCATATGTTTATAATGTGATCTGAGATTGTAATGATAAACATTAACTGTTAACAGTAATGACTTCTTAATGGGAAGCATGGGAGATGAGAAGATTTTGTGGAGGAGGGAACTTTATTTTTTTCTTTATGCAATTCCATCATATTTGAATTGTCCCTCCATTTTTGAAATTAGAAAAAAAAAGGCAAAAGTTCTAAATTGCACAGATATAACTGATGAAGTGGCCCCTGGAAGGCCAGATCCCATAACATTCTCATGCTAATCTGAAACATAGAGACTGGGCTAGCCTCGCAGAGAAGCAGGATGAACTGGACTGGGATGGGTTCAACTGATTTCAATGTTTGTTTCCCAGACAGAAAACTTGGGTTGAGATTAGGGGGAAGGGAATTAGAAAAGGCAGGAATAAATGTGATTTTTCACCCCCTGCTGATTTCCACCTCTGTCCCTTTCCCCTCTCCCCACACCCCGCCCCAGCAATTTCTAATTAATTAGAAGAACGATGCCTTCCAGAAAAGAACAGGCATCCCTTTGGGAATCTCACCAGGAAGAAGTGGGTCTATGGTAGACAGGAATGTTTTTTTTTAGTATTAAAAATTAATTAGAAATGGAATGTGTTAAAGCTTAGGTTTTATCATTATCACTCATTCCACAGGACCAGTTGCTGCTGGGAAAACTTCAGATTATTTCTGTCACTGTAGATTTGGATTAGGGTTGACTTTATGTGCCACTCCCTAAAACTCATGATCCTTTATGACTTTGTCGGATTGGGAGAAGGGACAGTAATAGCATACTCAGAAATTTGTCCATGGCTTCCTTGTCAGAGGATATAACAGCTAGCAAATAGAACTTGGGAGTTAGATAGTTTTTTTCAAAGGATAGACAATGATAGTTATTTCCTAAGGAAGAAAACCAGTATGGGAACAATTTAATGTGATGTACCAGTGAAAATTTCCTTTTTGCTTTTTAAAAGACAGTATTTGCATCTCCTCTTTTCACTGCCTTATAAACAAGTGGTCACCTAGTAATCATTTTCCTCTTGCTTAAATGAGAAATCACGAATATGTTGCATTTGGTGATGTATCTTACCAGCTGTATCAGATAGCTCTAATGGCTTAGATTTATAGCACTTTCATGTAAACTTTTAGTAAATTTCTTAGTTAATTTTCAGAAAAAAAATTGCAATGAATTCCTTGTCACACATTAGCATTATTAACAAATATATAATCTTTTGGCTGGAATTGTGGGATCTGAAGTAGCTCCCATCCTTACCCCGACCTCATATACTAAAATGTAAACTTAATTAGTGTAGAGATTTTTGTCAGCTATTTATACTATGCTAATAGCATTTACTATGTGTCAATTCCACCACAGTAGGTGCTCAATAAATATTTGGGAATAGATGAATGGATGGATGAATGAATAGCAATCTAGCTTTGAGAAAGTAATTGAAACATCCCCACACTTTGCACCCACTGTTTGTACAACCTCTGTTCTCGGCGTCTCTGACCCACTATTTCCATGCTTAACGTAAGACCTAGTATATAGTGAGAGGTCAATGAAACTCATAACAAATTGCCCAGACTTTGATTCATTCATTTACAAAATTGCCATTCAAAACAGAAAAGAAAAAAAAAATAGAACACCTATCATGTGCCAGGCATTGTTCGAAGAGGTAAAGATATAGCAAAAAGAAAAGTTCTTACCTTACAAAGCTTACATTATCATGAGGAAGATAGCAATAAACAAAACATAAATATTTAATATAATTCCAGGTAATGAGACTTGTTAAAAAGTAATGGTTTCCCTATCGGTGCTGCCCGATAAATATTCTTTAGTCCTCTGCCACGCTGTCAAATATATGAACATTCCTGAGAAATGTCTGGAAACCAGCTAAAATTAGACAGCATAATGACTCGTCATAGAGTGTTGAAGGAAGATTTTTCTCCCAGGTTTTATCGATTATCTCTCTATAGCTATCTATTAATTTATTTATGTTGTGTTAAGAATTATGTTTGGCTCCTTATGTCCATTTACTTGTTTATTTTTTTAATGTAAAAACATTTACAGAAGGTGACAGAGAGTACAATCAACCTCCATCATCCCATCATCAAGCTTCAATAACTATCATATGTGGCCAATCTTATTTTATATCCACCCCTACCTAATTCCCTCATGTCCCGTACTTTACAGCAAATTGAAACAACTTAAGACACTACATTTTTTTACCCATAGATATTTTATTATGAGTCACTGTAAAGGGCTCTCAAAAATATATATATAATAAATAACTACTATATCATTATCATGCCCCTAAAATAACACAAATTCTTTAATATTAAGTATCCAGTGAAGGATCATATTTCCAATTATCTTCTAAGTATAAATGGCACTCTTAGAGTTGTTTGTTTGAATTACTAGGTTGTTTTTTTCTTTTTAAGACATCTCTTTCTTTTGATTTTTCAAAAGTTGCTTGAATACTTGGCGTCTTTAAAAAATCTGGAAATGATTGAAATAAGCAAAGAAGAAAAACTAAATATACCATGTTTCCACATTCCCAAGTTTTATATTCAAGGTTGTAACATCCAGTGCAAGGCTAGAATTGCTTCCCCGTAGTAACGTTTTGAGAATAATTTGGTTGTTGTTGCTATTAGCAGTTATGTTAGTGTATTAGTTGGGGTTCTCCAGAGAAATAAAATATATATAATATATATAATAATTTTTTTTAACTGAAGGTGATAGCGTTCCATGCAGAAAGGAAAATGCAGTTATACCATTCACAGCATTCATGAGTCAAAAACAACCATGTTGCTCCAAGGTACACATTCTAGTTGGAAGTGGTCCTCAAAGCAATTAAAAAATGGTAGCTCTGTCTTTTATTATGTCGATTTTCCATCTAGCTCCTGGTTTAACGTCTGTTTAATACCTGCGTTATGAAAATATCCAAGAATCCTTCTGTCAGTTCCCATGGCAGTGACATGAATCAGAACCTGCCACTTCATACATGCCTGGCTGTGCCTCCAAGAGGCTGCTGGAGGGAGCTATGGTTAGATTGCTAACTGGTCATTTCAGCCTCTATCCCTTTGGAGGCCTGAGACATGATTAACCTGCAATAACTGTGACTCCCTCATTAAAGGAAAGCTGTAGCAAGGGAAAAAACATTGAAACTGATCAAGACGTTCCATGCTATTTTTTTCTTGCACGTCAGCTGTGTGGGTGCCTCTTGTTCCTCTGTCCTTCAGGTTAGTAAAATCAAGACCAGTTGCTGAAGCTGTGAGATATCAATAAAAGTTAATGTACCACAGGAAATTGGACGAGGAACAAAATCACTTAGGTGTTCAGGGCCAGAAAGCTACCTATACATCCCTTGTGAGCTGGTCAGCTCCTGGCAGTGTGTTTGTGACCCTGGCTTGCAGCTTAGCATCATTTTCTCAAGTAAACGGCAGAGCATTCAGATTAAGGGCATTGGCTGTAAGCCAGGAATACTCTGTTCCCAGCCATGGCCTATCCAGAGAGTGGGGATGGTCAGTAGTATACCTCAAGACAGGACCATATCCAAATCACTGATGCTTCCAGGTTCCGCCCCTCCCCCCCCCAATAGTAGAGTCAGTGGGTGACCACATTCAGAGACTAAGCATGCACCATCAGGGTTTAGGAGCAGACTCTTTCTTTGGTCTAAAGATTCAAACCTATCCCTTGGCCATGGGCTGCATAAATGTTACAGACAAAAGGTTTCAAATTTGTTTTGTCATAAAGGCTTCTAAGGCAGGCCGGATCCAGTCCTTCTTGACTCTGAGCTCAGTGAGGAAGAAGTCTTGAGTAAATGTTCACAACTGAAGAAGGGCTCATTTCATTATGTACTCAATTTACTACCAGTGGTTAATGATGAGAAGGAGTGAGTCAATGACAAGAAAAGGAAGAGGACAAAACAGAGGAAATGGCAAATAGTCTTCCTTGCATACTGCTCAGAGAGATTAAAGCAAGAGTTTTAGGTACAAATGAAAATTAAGTGGACATCTTTGCTTGCCGAAAAGAAAAAAGAGTACTATACCCATGCATTTTCATATTTATTGATATATTCTTTGTTCTAGAAAGGAATTCGAGGTTCAGGATAGTCTTTCCCATATATTGGTAAATTCAATGACTCTTCATAATCTGTAGCTATTGTGGTTTCCAATTTACAGGTAGGGAAACTGAGGCTCAGAGAAATTAAATGCATTACTTCCAGTCCTAGAAATGATAGACTGTGAGCTGAGAGTTGTAGAACCAGGTTTTCAAACTGCTAACCTGGGGTCCTTTCTAACCTTCTCAGAGACCACTACATGTCCATGAGGGTGGCTCTAAGCAAAAAGACTGACCATGCCAAGACTCATGGGGGTGTGGAAGAACTAGAGCTGTCATCCACTGCTGGTGGGAATGTAAAATGGCACAACCACTTTGGAAAATAGTTTGCCGGTTTGCTTTAAAAAGTTAAATGAACACAAATCATATGACTCAGCAATTCCGCTCCTAAGAATCTACCTGTGGGAAATGAAAACATGTCTACACGAAGGCTCGTACATGACCATTCACAAAAGCCAAATCCTGGGATCAATCCAAATGCATAAGCAAATGTGGGATAGCCATACAATGGAATACTACTCTGCAGTAAAAAGGAGCCAACTACTGAGACTTTTAATAACATGGACTAACATCAAAATCATTATGGTGAGTGAAAGAAGCCAGCCGCAAAGACCATGTAGTGTACAATAATATGTATATGATCTAGAAAAGATCGTACTATAGAGACAGAAAGCAGGGCTGGAATGAAGGAGATGATTGACTGAAAATAAGCATGAGAGAACATTTTGGGTGATAGAAATGTTCTCAGACTAGATTATAGTGATGGTTGTACAACTGTATAAATTTACTAAAAGTCATCAAACTATACTCTTAACAATGGTTAAATTGTATGGTATGAAGATTACACATCAATAAAGTCTTTAAGAAAATGAATTCCAGGACCATTAAGTCAGTTGGCTGAACCAATAGCTACAGGGATGGAGAACCATTTTCAATAAATGTATTTAATAAGCCAAACTCTGCTACCATCTGTCCACCGGTTTAGCAGACATTACTCTGAGATTAAAGAGAATGGATGGTTAGAATGAATAATGGCTGAGAAGGGGTGCTGATGTTAATGTTCATAGGCTCTGACACAATATATACTCCCAAAATTCACGTGTCCTACACCCTCCAACAGCGACCACTGTGAGTCTGCCAGGGTGTGGAGGACAGAGCTGGACCACTCTGACGTGTGTGTAAGCTGTTCTCTCATTCTCATTCTTTTTTAGTGTGTCTTTATATCCTTAGGAAATTGGCATTTCTCTTTTTTCTAGTAAAACAGACCTATGTGCACACGTGCACACACACGAGTAATTGGTAAAAAGTCAGGAATACAAAACCAAGTTTTTTAAAGGAAGAAAATTAAAATTATCCATCATTCCGTCACTCAGAGATAGCCACTGTAAATATTTTTATTTATTTACATTAGTTTAGATTACATTAGTTTAGGCTATAATTATTTTTACACTGGTATAGCCAATTAAAATTATATAGAGATTCTAGTCAACCATCAGCTTATTAGGGCCCTGTGGACTCTCGGGGGTGGGGGTGGTACGAGCCTTCCTTGGTCTTGAGGAAGCCAAAGTGGAGTTCTACCTTGGCACCCGGCTTGGGAGGAAAGCTCTCAGCAGTTGGAAAGATCTCCAGGAGAGACCAAGAGTTGGTTCTGACAATCCTCAGTCACTCCCAGATGCACCCACTACCTGACCTCCACCCCGTGACATCTCCATACTCACACTGGTTTTTCACAGGGTCACATCCTTATTTTGCAATTGCCTGGTCTACAGTTATCAACACAGGTTTTTGCCCAAGAAACATGCACACCTCTCCCTCTCACCTCATCCAGTAACAATTTAGATCAAGGATGCAAAATAAGATTCATTTTTTGACTCGAGTCAGGTTGATTTTAACAGCCAATTGAAGTGGTGTGTTGAAAATGATTTTGAGGAGGTATGTGATATTACGGATTCTGCTGTAGTTTTGTGGATGTGGGAAGTGGTGGCCTACTTTTACTGCATCTTCCACCCTGATTTAGATGAATTAGTGCTGCATAGTTGTAGATTTTTATTTTCTAAACAACAGGACTTGGTCACATATAGCCTTTTAACAGAGCCAAAAACTAACGGAAGAAAGGTTCAGCCATTTAGCTTGGGAGTGACTTTGAATATGTACATTTATTTCCATCTTACAGGGTCTCTTTTCTGAATAATTGAGGGGCCACTACATTTGTAGAATATGGAATTTGCCATTTACATCACATCTCAGGAGCCTGTGTTTATGTGGGCTTAAAGGTTTGAAAGCTGAGTGACACAGATCAAAAGCTCCTAGACTGATCTGCCTTCTAGTCTTCCAGGGGACTTCTTACATCAACTACAAATCATTGACCAAAGCATCTACCTGTCACCTGTCCATATGTAAGAGTAGGTCTAAGTGCTTTTTCAGGGTGTGGCTCCAACATCAAACAGGGAGAGGGAAGTCACTTTACTTCTCTTAAACTGGAGGCTTTCTGGAAGGCAGGTGATAGACATCCTCAAGATTCTCTCCATAGACATCCAATAGTCTGGTTTCTGTTCTGTGTGATGACAATGACAATGATAGAGATGACAATGACTGAATGAACAGACACATGTCAAGTCTGCTCGTTCTTAGAATCTTAAGTTTAAATATATATATACTAATATTTTAAAATAATTTTAATTAAAATAGCATTTAAAAGAACAATATTTATGAACTTTTTGAAATTTAATATATGTGGTTTTAATACAGTTCATTGACTTTACAAGTAATTTTCTCAGCATTTCAGAGAATTGTGTCTCATGCAAAACCCATATTCTGTATGCATGTACAATAATTTTGCTCTTAAAAATGTTTTTGAAGTATACGGATTTCTACATTGAAAACATATAACTTCACATATAAAGCTATATGCATAAATTCAAAATTATCAGCTTTTCAAATTTTCAATGTCACAAGGGCCCCTTAAAGGACATTTCCTCTGACCTTCCCACTTTACAGATAGGACTACTGAAGTCCAGTGTTGAATGACTTACCATCATGGTCAGGGCCAGAACAGACACAGTGTCTCCTGATTCATGATTCAGTGTTCATTTTCAGATGTCACATTGTCTCTATATGCTTTTTTTTTTTAAATCTGATCTTTTACACATATAATGCTCTTTCCTTTCTCTGCTCAACTCCCTCCTCACCCCCACCAATCCAACCAGTGCTTATAAATCTGAAACTGCCTACCCAGTTTTGCCTGAATAAGACCTCAAAAGCCTCAAGTTTCCCACCAGCCAGGATCCCATAGACCCTTGGTTATGGATAATTCTTCAGGGAAATAAATTTCGAGCTAAAATAATTAAAAACACTACCCCCAATTGTACATGGAAGCAACTCAGTAAATACTTGTTGAATATCGAGTGAATGAACACTGAATGTGATAATTTCCAACATTCCTGGGGCTTTTTTTTTTTTTTTCTAATGAGGCAGCCACGAATAATAACCCTAACTGCTGTCACGAGACAGGAAGAGAGGCAACCTTTTTCCCTCTGCCTTTGTCTTTGTTCTTGCAACCTGTATGCACTGCTGAACTTCCTGAATAACTAAGTCCGGGTGGCAGGAGGAGGGAGCAGATGAACTTGAGTCTGGATGCCTGGATGAAAGCCTTGCGATGTTTGCTAAGTGCCAGGAAGAAAACTGAATGGTTGGTGCAGGCTTTGATTAAGCTCATGGCTGTGTCCACCACGGTTTCTGACGCATCTGCACCTGGGTGGTCCGAGGTGAGTCACAGGTGACAGGCAGCCTTGAAGGAGCCAGTTCACCCTTGGATGCTTCCGGAGCTGTGGTGACATTCCTACTTAACCTCAAATTGAGGCTTACCAAGAAACCAAGAAATGGCTATAACCCCCTTCCGGCCACTCAACCTGTTTTCTTCCAGGCATGTCCTGTGACGAGCCCGACCGTGGCCTTGCAGCCCTTTCCCAGAATGCCCCTCTTCAAAGGCTAGCTGGTGAGACAGAGGCGATCTGTGACCCATGGCACAAATCTCCATCAGCCCTTCTAACCAGCCTTTGAAGTGTGTTCTAAGATGCCCTATTGCATATCCTATCTGATGAGAAATTAAAATAAAAGAAAAGCCGAACTCTTCTGTTCATAATTGCCAGTGCTTTCAGAGGCAGTCCAATGAGGTGTTAGCAGTCCAACCTCCACAGCCAGGCTTCCTGAGTTCGATTCCTGGCTCCAATGTAAGAACTTGTCAAAATTACTTAATTTATCTAAGTCTCAGTTTTCTCATTAAGTAAGATGGGGATAAAGAAAAAATGTGGAGAAAATACCTGTGGCAAAGTAAGCACTCAACAATTTTATTATTAAACCTATTGCTAATATCGTAATTATGAAATTAGGTACCTGTTTTAAAGCAGAAGGATAAAGGAGAAGCCAGATTTAATGTGAGACACTAAGTTAGAGTGGAGAATAAAAAGACTGTGTAGTATTACACAGATCTGGTGCCCGTGGCCCTGAATAAGTGCATTAACCTTTCTGAGACTTAATTTCCTTGTTTTTGTTTTAAAGTGAGTATTAACTGCAATACCATGGGCAGATGGTAGGAATTCAGTAAGTTCCCACTTTCTTTCTCTCATTCTTTTCTTCACGTATCATACTAGCTTAGAACGAATGCTAGAGGCTAGAGGCGTACACTGTCCCAGCTGCTCTCTGAGCTCCCTTTTCTTTGTCCTCCAGAGTCACCGTCTTGGTTTTTCTTACAGCATCAGTATTTACCTTACAAACAAATTCCTATCTAAGTGTCGGTCCCCCTCTATTTCTTGATCTGAGTCTTGGTTGCATGGGTGTATTCAGTTTGTGAAAATTTTGGGGTGCACATTTATGTGTGTACTTTTCTGCATATATGTTATGCTTCCATAAAAAAAAAAATTAAAAACCTATTGCAGGTAGAGGGCTTCAAATATCATTAGTTACTGACCTATGACTCCTAATTGGAACCAAAAAGGGACTAGTTCCACTCTCAGAGTTCTGGTCATCACTCTTCAAATTTACTGCCTCTTTACACTTTTTTTTTAATAGTGACACAAACATTTACCATCTAGCAGAAGTGGTTAGAATTCCAATTGTTTAGCCAATTACAAACTTAGCCTTTGGGAGAGATCCATTCATTCAGAATATCTGGAGGTTTCCTTTCCTTCACCAGGCCCTATGTTTAGATCCTGGGAAAATATCTGGAGGAATAACCAACGATAAGGTCCCAGTCTCTCTGGAGACTCCATTCTAGTGCCACTTAGCCAAGGGACAGTATACTCCCCAGAGCAATAAGCATTCTCAATATTCTAAAGGTAAAGAAAGAGACTTCATGAGAGCACTGTCAGGAAAGGCACTGAACGAGAGCTCAGGCGTGAACAGACGTGACCTCGAGAGCGTGAGGGGCTAGCAGTGTGGGTAAAGCAGGCCAGAAAGAACAGCAGTTGCTAAAGCTTTAGAGTCTTGTTCCCCTAAATTGCAGTGCTGGTTCTGCTACCAAACAACTGAGTCACTTTAAGGAAATCACTAAAGATCTCCGAGCCCGAGATAATGCCTGCCCAGGACCTGCTACAGTGACTGTCATGTAGGGAGAGCTCAATGTTATTCATGGCGAAAGGTGACTGGACACTCTTCACTTGGGGTTCAGATGGCAAGTAAGTGAAGGACATTGGCAGTGGAGAGAAAGTGAAACACCTTCAGCTGTGTCTGTACACAGAATAAATTTTCTTTCTTTCCTTTTTATGTTTAATTTATTTTTTCAGCTAAACCTAGTTAATCAGTAAGGTAATCATGGGATAGCAGAAAATCCACCTAAGCATTCCATTCATAACCTATGCAGGCCTCCTACACAAGAATGCATTTGGTTGAGTCTCTCTCTAGGAGGTGGTAAATGATCCCTTAGATTCTCAGTGAGGCCAAGAGCTCCCCTTCAAGCACATTGATCCAAACATAAAAAAAAAACATGCATCTGAGCCATGGTTCTCCACCCCAGTGGCTTCCCATTCCACGAATGCCTTTGAGGAATTGGCCTCTTAAAGGAAGCTCCCCATACCTCATGCTTCTGAGAATGTTATTAATTAATTTTAATTAATTAATTTCCAATAAGATGGTTTCAAAATATTGGC
>NW_006434825.1:2776679-2792058 GCF_000325575.1 Pteropus alecto | reverse complement strand
GTGGATTCCAATGAGGGTATGGGGCTGGCTTTTCACTTCTCTAGTTGAGTTCAAGGACGGTGGGAGATTGCATGAGTTAAAGCAGCGCAGAAGACCTTTTGGAGGAAGAGCCAGCTTTAATTTTATTGCTCCATGTTCACTGCTTCTTAAGGTCTCTACCGCTTCTGGTAAATCAAGTAATAGATTTCTGTTTAAGACCTCAGCGTGCTGGCCCTGGTGACAGCACTCTTGCTTTATAAGCTGTTAGCTGCATTTGTTATTCTCTTAGTATATGAGAGTTTTCTGGTATCTGTTCCAAATTAGTATTTCTCTAATTTTCAAGTATCTGCTCTGCCTGGCTTAGAATTTTTATTTATTTTTTTATTTTTTATTTTTTTTTTAAGGCAACTCTATTTGGCAGGCTTTTTACATCAAGGGGAGAGAATGTTTTAGCTACTACTTAATTTCCCCCCCGCCCCATCTCTTTTCTGTCTATATAGAATTCACTTTGCCCATCTTCCTGACTCTTCACATTCCTTATCTTAAAATGGGTATCCTCAGAATGCCAGCTCATTTTGTCAGCCACCTCTTACAGAAGCTTAGGAACATGGAGGCAAACCCACAAGCAGGACTTGGTTTCTGTAAGCCACGTGGCAATTTCCTGCTCGATTACAACCCAGTATACCCTTTCAGCTTGCTTGTCAGCATAGGCCCTGCATGTCCTGGATAATCCTACAATTGGTGACAGATTACAGGTTTGTAGGGCATCTTACTCGTTGCTTAAAAAAAGGATTCTCCCGCTCTCTTTCTCTTACTGCTTTGTAGACACTGGTTCCAGTTTCTTTCTCCTGATATTCTTTAGTCTCTGAGTACCTGGGAGTAATCATCCTCCCTTATCTAGTCCTACAGATTTGTTTTGTTTTGAGTTATGCCCACTTTGGGTCTCCCACCCTCTCTTATTTTTATAAACAGGCTTCGTGATAAGGTATACACTAGAGATGGACGGCAGCCAACCTACTCTGTTTGTGCTGAGGAAATATTCATATTTCAACTAGTTTACATGACTTCCTTGCACACACTACCTTATAATCCTTTTATAAATTTCGGTTTACATTGTAACAATGGAGAACACTTAAGGTTCTGTTTTCTTCTTCTTTCTTCTTCTACCAGCCTTCTTTAAAAGCAGTTCTGAAACTTCCTGTTTTAGGGTTATGCCTACTGCAGCACAGTCTAAGTAAAGACTATTTGTGATCATACTTTTTCTCCTGCACTTGGGATTTTGTCTAGATTTTACTCTACTTTCCTTCGGTAAAAAGGATGAATTTCCCGTTAGTCTCGTATGACAGAAACTCACCAATTCTCTATTATAATCCACAAATAGATTTTGAATGTTTGACTTTTTTAAAAAAGAAGGAGTTTCAAGGGTAAGATCTGCCGCCTTGTGAATGTCAAAGAAGTTTTCTCATTCACCCCTTTCTTCTCCCTTTTCCATTCTTTAATTTGTTAATGCTTTTGACTTATTTTGCTTTGGATAATTTTCAAAGTACTGCTTCCCCCTAGAGATCCATAAAAGGCAGAAGTTCTGGCTATTAAAGATTTGCCATTCTCAAAACAACCCAGTTAGGGTACCCTCAGGTTATTTATAACTGGATTTTATCTCAGAAAATTAACTAAAAGAAGATTAACCAAAAATCTAAAGGAAATGCCTTAAACATCTCATCTATTATGCTGTGCTCAAACACATATTTTCATCTTAACAGCTTGGCAAACCCAGTGGAACGCTCTTTCTAGTTTGGGGCATAAAATAAGATAACACTATGAATTCCTACAGGAAATCTTGTAACTCTACTTAAAATTAAGGCATAAAGTATAAAAATGTGAGTTTCCTCTGTATAGTCTTATTACTCTGCCTGTTAACTTAAATGGTTCCTATTTCTGCTGGTTGGAGGGGCCCCAGGACATTTAAATATCTCTTCTAGAAACAAATCCTTTTCCTTAAAAGCCCTCTCAGGTCAGCACTGAGTCACGAACTCAGATCAGTAATGAAGAAGATCTTAACATTTAGACATTTCCTTCATCTTCCAATTTACTCAAAGTGGGGAGGAAGCCAGAAAAGTTAGTCCAACTTTATCCGTCTAGGACTTTATTCATTGTATCCTATTTCAGGCTGATTAAAAGGCAAAGTCTTCACAACATGATATAAGGATCTTGATGTCTGCCTGCCTCTTCCCTGTGACCTGTCTACATCTTCTCTCCTATCGTCTCATTCCACTTCAGTCATTTCTCAAACATACCAGCTGTACTCCTGTCCCTGGGCTTTGCATCTACTATTCCCTCTGCCTGGAATGTTCTGACATAGCACCATGTGCCACTCCCCTCCAAATTCAGGGCTTCGCTCAAATGTCACTTTCTCACTGAAGTCTTTCCTCACTACTCATTAAAAATGGCAGCCGACTTCCTGAACCCTGCACCTCCTCTCCCTTTTTCTGCTTTATACTTTTTATTACATCATGTAGATACAGACATAGATGTAAACACGTATGAGCTTTTTGTCTGTTCCCCTGCCCTGGAGAATATAAGTTCATACATATTGGGATTTTTGTCTACGTAGCTCATTAGGACCTGGAAGAGTGATCAGCACATGATAGACAATTAATAAATATTTGTTGAATAAATGTATCTAGAAACATTCCTGGATATATAATGTCCAACTCACTCTACAACAGCAACATAGGTAGTTTGATAAATTTGATGTGCAATTTTCAGCCAAGCAAAACAGTCCGAAAATTTAAGCAACTCACATCAGATCCCACAGATCATCAACTAAGTGAGGGGGAATTCAAAACCAGTTCTGTCCAATTCCAGATTCTCCTTGCCTGCTTCTTCGACGTCAAATGAATTAGACTTGTTTTTATAGGTTCTCAGGGATCTTTTCTCATTTGTCCCCAACATAAGAGAGGAAGTTCCCGAGAAACGAGGTCCTCTCTAGACACAACATACCTGGTACGTGCTCAAAAAGGATCCACAGAGGTTTAGTATATCGCTGCCCAGCTCTCGAGCAGCTGCCCTTTTTTTCGAGGGAGGTGGTACGGCATGATGCGCAGAGGGCAGATGGTAGAAGGGGATCCTGAGCCACAGCTCATTCGTTACGTGACTGTGGGCAGGTGACTTAGCCTATCTGAGTTACCATAAGTAGAAGTGGCATGCTGAGCTGTGGTCTAGCACGGCACTGAAAAGCATGGGCTTTGCAGCAAGGCCCCCGGGTTTGATTCCTGTCTCTGTCACCGTAACTTTGAGGCATATTAACCTCACTAAGCTTTAGTTTGCTCCTCCACTAAACAGAGATGATAATAATCATAACAACTTTGTGAGGTTTTGAAAAGAGCAAATGAAATAGTACAGATAAAGAGCTTGGTTCATTCTCTGAAGCACACTAGCACTTAACAAATGGTAGTTTATATTATGATTATTATTAACACCAATACCTAGGGTTGTCATGAGGACATGAGGACAGAATGTGGCACACTGCTTGGTACATGTAAGGGTTCAGTCAATGTTATCTGTGCTGTTCCTTTATTTCCTCTATAAGCCCTCTTCCCTCCACCACCCAGCAGTCTGGCTTCTGTGCAACTGTGCTACTGAAAATGTTTTCTTGAAATGTATAGGCAACAAGTTCTAACGTCTGTAATCCTAAGTATTTGTTCAAGCAGAAAAACCCCTGGAGGAAATCAAGGAGATTAAGTGCAAGAGTCATAGCCTTTAAGGTCATAGACTTCATTTTCCACACCTGGAAAAGGGGCCAGTAGCACTTCCCTGGAAGGTTGCTGTGATACTGTGGGATATGTGAAGCTTGCATATCAGTTCGAGTCACAGCAGGTATTTGATAAATAGTGGCTCCACTCATGATGACAACCACAATGGGGACGACGCTGTTCTTTCGAGTGTTTTATTTCAAATTTCCAGTTAGTTTATTGATGCCTTAAGGGTAGGATTATGACTCATAATTTTTCAGGCTCTGCCTCACATCCCCAAACATTGAAAATCATCCTGGACATAGAGTCAACTGTTGAAACCAAAATGGCGATTTATCTCATAACCACTTAAACCTAGTTTCTGCCTAAGAGGCAACATTGTGATTCCTAGAAGAAATTTCCAACAGTCTGGAATCTCTAGGGTCTCTTGCATTATTATTTAACTTAAGCTTCTTATTTTTCTAGACATTTGGAAATCTTGTTCAGTGGTTTCAACTGACTAAGAATTTATAGAAAAACGCAGATATATTAAAAGAGTGAAAACAGATGATTTAAGTTGGTGATGCCATATGCAACTCGCCAAACACTTATTTTTGTGAGTAAGAAAACTGGGGTCTATTTTGTGGCTTATTTCATAATCTCGCAGAGATGTTGGATCAAACTGGGCGTCAGAAAAGATGTGAGTACCAAACAGAGATGTCTTTGCTGCATTTGCAGTTTTCTGTCTTATTAACATGAAAACACTTTACATGGTTGGAAACATCTAAAGGCGATTTTTTATTTTATTTTCCATTACTTCACTCTAATGCTTTAAGCTGTACCTGTGGAAATTAGACTGTCACCTGCTTTTAGCATCCTATTTTCTTTCGTGTTTGTAATGAAGCCCTCTGGGAATTGTGCGATTACAAAAATGAGTTACAAATCCTCATTCAGTATACAAAAGTCTGTAGTTACTTTCCTTCTCTGTTTAAATAGTCTACAAAACAAGAAATAATTAGTCAAGCACTATCGGTAATTAAGCACATAAGATGAACATTAAACAAACTGCAATCTTGCATCATTTTGAAGGTGGATAGGCAGGTTTTCGCATTTGGACGCCAGCCAAAATGCCCATCTTCATTCCCTTTGCTCTTTATTTATTATTGGCGGGGGAATTCGCTTGCCTAACTGGCTGATGTACTCTCGCCGGCGGTCCATCTGAGAGTTCACGAAAGTGCGAGCCGCTGTTTCTTGACAACACTACCACTGGGAGCTGATGATTTCAAAGAACTTGATGTATTGAGAGTGGAAAGACAATGTGTTTCCCCAACACGGGAGTACGTTTCTAAGTTGAGATTAGTTCATGATACAGAGAACTGCCTTTCTGGTGTATGATATGTGCTCAGAAGTATCTATAAAACCCTGTTTCTGTCTTTCAGAATACTCATTTAGTGTCTCCTCTTCCAGTCCCTTGAGCTTCTTGTAAAATTTTGTCTACATAGTCACCACTGCACAAACAAAATCTGAAAAAATTTGCAGTCTAATGTAGTCGAGATTTTCTTGAAGACCAGAACTTCTAGAAAACTGATATACAGATTTTGACTAAAATATATTTTTAAGGAAAATCAGAAAATCAAAGTTCCCAACACATTTAGATTGGAAAATTAAGTGTTCATGCAAGAAAAACTTTGGGGTGCCTGTTATTCGGTAGGTACCTTGCTGGGTACAAGAAAGAACGTCCACATCCTTGAGGCAATCACTGTGCAGCTTTAAAACCAAGCAAAATTATGACTTGATGTAGAATATTTTTGTCATACTGCATTGCCTTCTGCCTAGTTCCATGGTGTGAAATCTAGATAGACAAAATTTGTAAATGATATGCTGGATCTCCATTAATCACTCAAGAAGTAATAGAATGATCCATGATTTTCCTTCTGTTTTGTCTACCCCAAAATGGTTCTTCTGCTCGGATAGTTTCTATAGTGACTCTATGGATATAGGCATTTTCTTTTGAAATTAGAAAGAACTAATTAAATTTTATCTGTGATTTCTTTTTTACTATTAAAGATAAATGTCATAAGGCCAACATTTCCTGACACGTGCACAGTTTGTTACAATTTTAAAAACCTTTGATAAACATAACTAGGACAATACAGTATTAGTATCCCCATTTTATAGCTCCTGGGTAACAGGCCCAGAGAGGTTAAGTGACTTGCCCAAGATGGCACAACGATCTGGCAGAACCAAGATGATCTTCTACCTTCTGTCTTTTTCATCACACACGCCTCCCAATAAGTTATCCCAGGCCCCATAGAGGTGGGAAAGGGTCGTGTTAACACCATGTATCTTAAGTATCAAGTATTTACAAGGCCATAATATTTTTTAAATATTTAGGCACCTGCACGGTCAGCAAAGATTCATTGAACGCATGCTCAGCATGGGTGCCACAGACAGGAGCGGGGCATAACAATGAGGTAGGGTTAGGAAGAAGCAGCAGATCTGAAGGACACGTGCTGCCATGGCTGCTTTCAGCATAGGAATTACAACTAAACTGAAGGCTTCAGGAGAGGAATCACTTCTCACTTTGGTGTCCCAGAGGCCCAGAAATTGGTGGGTCCTCAGGAAAAGCTATTTAATTGTTGGATGGGACTCCATCATGCCTGGAGCACAAAAGGACACAGAAAACAGTGATGAAGTGTTGTTGCCATTGAAATTATTTTAGCCTCATCTCTAGGCATTGTGAACTTGACTGAGCTGCTTAACCCATCTGAACTCTTTTTCTCATCAGTGAAATAGAGATAAAACACACAAAATGCAATCCAGTGATATCCTAGATTGGATCCTGAAGCACAAAAATGGTGAAATCCAAATAGAGTCTGTTGCTTACTTAGTAGTAATGTACCAATGTTAAGTTCTTATTTGTTTCTTTTTAAAAATATGTTTTCCAGTTATAGCTGACATACAACATTATATTGGTTTCAAGGGTACAACATAGTGATTAGGCGTTAAATCACTGATGAAGTGATCACCCTGATAGGTCTAGTACCCATTGGACACCATACGGAATTATTGCAATATTACTGACTATTTTCCCTATGCTGTACTTTATACCCCCAGGACTGTTTTTATAACTGGCAATTCGTACATCTTAATCTATTCCCCTTTTTCACCCCTTCATCGCCCCAAATGTACCATGGTCTTTCGGGGCGCGGACATTAGACGAAACACGATGAAGGGTATACAGGAACTCTGTGTACTACCTTTGCAACTTCTCTGTAAAACTGGAATGATTCTAAAATAAAAATTTTATTTAAAGGAAACAAATACCTCATGATAATTTTATTTGTCAGCTCATGCTGCCTTAAGAAAATACCATAGTTTGGGTAGGTTAAATAGTAGAAATTTATTTTCTCACAGTTCTGGTGCTGGCTGATTCGGTCCCTGGTGAGAATCTTCTTCCAGGCTTACAGATGGCTGTTTTCTCAGTGTGTCCTCCTCATGTGGCAGAGAAAAAGGGCTTTGGTGTCTCTTCCTCTTCCTATAAGGACACCAGTCCTATCAGATTAGGGCCCTATGCTTATGACCTCAGTTAACCTTGATATGAATTGGTATAATCATTTGGGAAGACTTGTTAACAGTATCTATATAAAACTAAACACAATCATATCTGATCACCTAGCAATTTCACTCCTAAGTATATACATGCTCAAAATGTATACATATGTTCACCTAAATACAAGTACAAAAATATGTATAGCAGTGTTATTCATGATAACTCTAAACTATAAACTATCCAAATGTCTATTAGAGGTCAAATGGATAAATAAATTGTGGCATTTTCACCCAATGGGACACTACACACCAGTGAGAATAAATGACCCACAGCTAAACCCAAGAATATGGATTAATATCACAAACATGATGTTGAGAGAAAGAAGGCAGATACAGAAGAGTGCACTCTGACTATATTTGTTACAAGCTCAATCAAGAGTGAACTACCCATGTATTAAAAGTCATAAGTAGAGATTGGATGAGGGCATGAGGTGGGTTCTCAGATAGAGCTAATGTTTTGTTTCTCGATCAGCGTTCTGAGTGTGTTCAGTTTGCAAAAATTCATTTAATGACACACATGTGCTTTGTGCTTTTTTTTCTTTTTTTTTTTTTTTTTGAGTGTGTATTTTACTCCAATAAAAAATTCACAAACACACATAAAATCTTATCTCATGGATGTTCGGAGAATTAAATAAAGTAATGAATGGGAAGCATCCTCAATACATTTTTTTTTTTCCTGCTCTTCTAGTCTCAGTTCGTACCCTCAGAGCCCCTGCCATGCCATCTGGCTATCAACCAAGTCATTGGGAAGTTACTTCCTCCACAGCACAGTGTTTTGTTCTTGACCAAAATGGCACCCATGGTGAATGTCATGAAAACTGCTTAAATGCCTCACGATCTCCTTTAGCTTGTAGTGTACACTAAATGGTCAACTAACTCTCAAAGGAGCTCATTCATGTGGGGGAGTGAGTAGGGATTACTAATCAGTCTCCACCTTCTTTTTATAGTTCTTGTCATTTGAAAATGGGAAAGGAGCACACACACACACCAAAAAAAAAAAACCTCTTGCCTTCTTCCATCTGTATTTTCTTTACTAAATTATCCAGTCTTATAAATATTTGAATAACATTTGGTCAGGATAAAATCTTTCCTGTCAGTTCAGTACAAGAACACTTTTTGGCTCCTGAGACCATAACAGTCAGATAAATTAATATTGATTTGTTAGAAAATAGTTTTCACTCTGTCTAAACATCTTATTCTGGGCTCTTGAACCAAAATTATGAATTTAAAAGCAGCAAAATAGTTCTTCACAGTTTTCCCAGTGAAACTAATTATGGGCAGATTGTGAAAAATGTATTGGATGCAATTTCTAACGTAGAGTTCTACTCACCAAAATTCACAGAAACCAGAGGTTCAATGTCTGATTTATTTGAACAAGTTGCAATTTGGTAGACAGGAGAATTTATGTAAATAGTTTTTACAATTTCCATTGGGATAACTCAATACATTAATATCTAACGTATGGAAGAAGATGAAGAGGGAAACTTTTTTTTTTTAACTGATAATTAGTTTTACCTAATAGAAGAATCACATTTTTTCTCCTTTTTTATTTAGGTGTACGTATTATTTTTAAAAAAAAACAAAAACAAAAACCAAAAAACAGCTCACTCATCTATTGCATCAATATGCAGTATGTAGAGTCTGACTGTATTTAGACTTGTCTGTTAATTACATCTATGTATAGGAATGAGTGTAGAAAATTAAAATAGTAAAAGTAAGAAAATAAAACATTTCCCATATGCCCATGCCCATTTTAAACATTTATGGTTTTTTTTGTTTTAAAAATGTATTTATTTTTTGCCTCGTAAAACTCTCAAAACATTCAATGCATTCGGTATCCTGCTTTATTCACTCAATATTATATGAGAAATAAATTCTAAATGTGATTTTTGAATGGTGACTTGGCAAAGGAATATTCCCTACTCTTTTGGACATTTACGTTGTTTTCAGTTTTAACTCATACAACATTGAACATCCCTATACAGAATTCCTTATTTGAATTGCATATATTTTTAAAGGTAGATGCCTACAACTGCCTCTCTCATCTAAACTGTTTGGAGACCCTTGGCACATATTGTCCAATTGCTTTCTAGGAAATATAATAGATATTATAAAGAAAAACATATATAAAAAGGAAGAACTATATGTAAATGAGAAGAAAAAATATAGAGAGAGAATATATATTAAAAGACTGCAGAGGCAGCTATAATTAAACAAAAAGAAAGACTAGAATTCTGGTTCCCACCTACATCAGCTGTATATTAAAGAGTTTATTCAAAGTCCTCCCTTTTTTGGAAAGCGTTATTAGAGTCTTATAGGATGTTAATGAACAGCTATAGGATCAAGTATGCTTTTTCCTTCAACTAGTTCACCAAAACATCTATATAATATAAAAGCGAATATGAAATCTTTAAAGTTTATAGAATCTGCTGGGTTGAGAAGGAGAAATTTCAGTTTTCATATTGTCAATCTCAAGCCTTTTCTGAAATTGGAAGTGACATTCTAGCCGTGTGTGTACGTAATATATATATATATTGGGGCAATATATATATGGAATGGAACCTGAGTCTAGTGCTTGGTTTGGAGAGTGAACTATTTTCTACCATAGATTAAGCCGAACTAGACCGTATGTCAAAAAAGAATCTCAGTGTCAACTTAATCCATTGTCATAGCTGTAAAATGCTATTTCATTATACAAGTAATTCCCTGGTGGATTTCTCCTGACTTTCTATGCAGCTCAATCCTATTTTAATCTGTTGTGGCTTTTTCCCCACTCTCTCCCAACTCCCGCATATCAGAATCATTAAATATACTTGCTTCCGAGGCACCTGTTTGACATTTACACAAATTATGAAAGTAAGGTGGGAATGAAATGAAGGCAACAAAGTGTGTTAAACAAACAAATAAACAAACAAACACCCTTAAGAAATAGCTAGAAACAATACAACAACTCTCCAGGACATTTTAACCATTTTTGGGGGGAATTGAACAAGTGGCTGAAAATCCCAAATTCCATTGCTTGCTGCAGATGTATGTATGAAAGGGTCAGGTATAATGATATGTGGGTCGGTTCCATATAATACTTGTGTTTGAATTCCCGTGAGTCTTTTAAAGATGAGGGTTTTCCAGATGTGACAAAAGAAAAGAAAATTTCCAAATCAAAATTCCCATTTGCCTTTCAGGATGTTGAATTTTCTCCACATTTGTGCAATTAAGGGTTTTGCTGAGTGAGCTTAGGACTCTGTCTCTTTAAGTGTTTAACAGTAATTGGTTCATGTCCTAGTGTTCATTGAAAATCCTAGACATTTCATGTAAAATCTTCTTAATGAGGGGATGAATTTTTCATTCACATTAGAAAGCTCACTCTGACAAACAATTTCTAAATAAAACTTCGGCGACCTGACATCCCACATTGGACTTGACAGAGAGGACAGGTGCATTAGAATATAACTGTATGGCGATCCTTCAAGCTGTCAGCCATGAATATTTTATTTCTTAATGAATCATCTTTGTGAAATGAACTTTCTTGTTGTAGTGTCAGTGCCATTTACAACAAAAAGCTGGCTCCTTTTAAAAGGTGAGCTCTGTAAAGATGCTGACGCCTGCATAAAATGCTTAACCCTACCAGAGGTGTAGGGGGCAATTCTGGGCTCTGTGTTTCCCTTCGCTTTCTGATCGTGACTTGAGAACTCGCTTCAGCTAGCACGAGCGCGTGGAGGAGCATGCTTTCCCTTGACTCACTGCTTCTCTTCTCAGAACTGGAATTCCAAGTAAAGTAACCACCCAATGGCAGCCACTTTGGCCATTGAGTCCCTATTGTTGGGAGGCATCGCTGCTAGTCTTTTCATTATTGTTTCGCAATCTAGTTTCTCACATTCCAAGGCCCATGAGATGCTATTAGCTGGCGCTAACTGACAACTCTAGGCAGAGAACTTTTCTCTGCTCCTAGTTCCCCTCTCTTCTTGATCTCAAAGATCACTTTCGTTCGCTCATTTTGAGGCTACAGGAAGCTTTCATTCTGATGATGGCCTTAAATATCTCCCCACTGAAGGAGCCAAAACTTATTTTTATGTTGCTACGAAAAGTCTCCTGAGATATTTCTGTGGCTTGATGTAGAAATATTTTTCTCATCTGTAGACACAACATAGACAATAGAATCTGTCTCCGCAAAATGCCCTTTGCCACTAACTGGGCTGTTGGTGCAGTTCTAGGATGATATTGATTTTCCTTTTTTTTTTTCCTTTAAATTCATGGTCTCAACTGTGTTCTCAAAACTGCCTAGTAACCCTCTTTACTTAGTCTGGTTTCTCTTCTGTTCCTCATAGTGGCTATTTCAAGCTTCTTCAATTTCCCCAAGCCCCACAATTTGCCACCTCCCCCTGGTGGCCTTACCTCTAAGATTAAAGAAACCTTCACTAGTCAGCCCTTAAACCCTACCCTCAACTTCCTACCCTCAACTTACCTCAGAAACTGATCAACATTTACCCCTAGCCTGGCCTCCTCCCCTTTCACAATGGAGATGCTCCTCTTTGGATTCAAATCTGGAGTCAATTTTGCCAAAACCTGTGCTGTGGACCCTACTCTCAGTCCCACCTTTCAGGAATATAGCTTGATCAATAAAGTGGTAGGACTTTGTACCAGGAATTGGAAAATTACAGCCATTGTCTGTTTTTATAAGGATAACTATGTTGAAATTCACCAACACCGATTAGTTTATGTATTGTCTGTCTATGGATGCTTTCACGCTCCAATGGCAGGCTTGAGTCTTTGCAACAGAGACAGCATGGCCCACAAAGCCTAAAATATTTTCCATCTGGCCCTTTACTGAAAATATTCGCCGACTCTTGATTTTTACAGGGATCAGAGGTCTGAACCCTGCAAACAGGGTTTCCCGTCTAAGGGTCTGCAATGAAACCCAAGTAGAATCAGTGTCTCGGAGTAATAATTCTTGCTCTCGGCAGTTTATGCTTCACTCTTGCAGCTTCAAATATATTTCAGCCGCTATAATAACCATGAGAACTGGCCTGTGTCCACGTGGCTCCACGCAGGAGAAAACCCGGCCAAGTCTGAAAGCACTAAATGGGCCCAGAGGAAATGGAATAAGCTAGAAATTTGTTGTTTCCTTTTCATTAGGTGTAAGTGAGAATTATGTTTTTTAGCAAACTCTCAGTGTGGGCAGGTGACAATTTTTGCAGGTATTATTTTTTCCTCTCTTTTAACTTGTGCAAATGCAGGTCCGTGTTTCTTTCCACGTTTATTACAGTAGCTGGTCTAAAGATATGTCTAAAGATATGTTGTTCTCACCTTCAGAAAGAGGGTTTCATTTGCAGTCTCTAGAGAAAATCTGTACTCTAGGATGAATTTTCTATTACTTTCCACTGTTACAAGTTACCCAAATTATTTAATTAAATTAGGTATATACCACGTTATATCTCTTTTCCCAGAAAATAGATCTTTGTTTTTTTTTTCTCTCCTCTTCCCTCAATAATAAGAATTCTCTGGAATCTGAAGCCAAATGGCACAAAGACATTATTATTCCTGGGGAGACACTCCCACCCCCAAACACACACACAGATATAGTTTTTTCTAAATGAAGCCAATGTCATAAGTTTTGAATCAAATATATATATGCGCATATACACACATTTGGTAAGGGAGACAAATTTGCTGCTGAAATGTGATTACTTAAAAAGACAACCCTAAGAATAACTACAAGTAAATGCAAACAAAAGTACATAAAGAAAAGCCTTCTTCTCACACTCCTATTTGACCTCTTGGCTCTCTGTTATTCTTAACCCTCGTTTTCTTAAGGAGCATCCCTCCCATCCTGTCTGGATCTTCGACGGCTGTCCCCTGCCCACAGTCAGGATGGCTGGTCCACAATTCACTGTCGGCACTGGGCAGACCTCCTGGCTTCCCTGAAATGGTGCTGATGCTTTCACTTCCCTTTGCAACCAGCCCTTGTAGTGGCTTTTTTGGTAAAGAGAGCGAAGGAAGAGAGAGAGAAGAGAGATGCTGCCCGGATTTGGTCTGCTCACTCACCAATATTTTCCAAACCCATTCTTTCCCCAAACCAGCATCCTGATCATGTCTTATCTGAGTACCTCTACTATTATGTAAGGATCACTTCTTCACTCACCATTTTTTTTTTACCTAAATACGAACTTTAGTCTTCTTCAAGGTAACCGTGTATAGGTAATGATGGAGTTTATGCCTTTTTTGCCAGTACTCAGTAAAATGCGCTCAGAGCTATTATCATAAAGAAGCTAGATGCATCACTGTACCACCTCATACTGAACCTCCTTCTGCCAGGGGAATGAACCCCTCTTTGGTTCACATGTTTCAAAGCTTTAAGAGGGAGCACACAGTGGGCCTCGTTTGTCCACATTTTCAGTAAATCACAGGTCGTTTCTCCCAAATCCCTCCAAATGATTGTGAATCTGTTTCACAGTGAATCGGATTTATCCCAGGGGGTTGAATAGTTCAAGGGTATTTAGACATTTTTGCTCAGAAATAACAATATTACAATCCTCTTCTTTTATTTCTTCTCTTTTTTGTCTCCCCCATACCCTGTTTTCCACCCTTGTTATCTCAGTCTCATCTGATATTTGAATAATAATATGCAATTTCAGATTTAGGATCTATTATCTGTAAATCTCATCACAATGCTTTCAACTCTTGCCTTTCTCCCAAGTTCATGTCTTCCTCCAGCTCTGCAAAGACTCTTAAAGATTTCACTTCATTAAATTATTTTTATAATGAGATCCTGTTACCAGGGAATACAGAGTTAAAAAGGTGATCTCACTAAAAGTAATTAGCGTAAGACCTGCTGGACCTGTAGAAGTGACTGGATCGTAATCAATAGCAATATGATTACACCCATGCAGCAATTATAAATTATTTAAAACACTACCCCTAGGTTACTGACTAGTTGCCTTTAAATTAAATTCTCTGTCAATAATTGATGCAAAGAATTAATGTGAGAACACCTTCAGTTACTGAAACTTTTTTTAAGGTGGCATAAAATATTGAACTGTTGCTCGTCATTAGCAGCTGGGCTGTCTGTTTGCTATAACATCCTTCTTTTCTAAATTGGTCAAGAAAGACTCTCAGATCTTGAAAGATGACAAATGATTCTGAATCTACTGCTGGATAGTCTTCTAAGGACATTGAAATGCCCCAGTAGAAATTTCATAAATGAAGACAAAAGAAAAAAACCATAGCCTCTCAGTAATAACTATTTTTATTTCTTAATCAATTTTCACAAATACACCAACAAGCTTAGTTTTCTTGACTACATTTCAGTTCTTCGTTATGGCCTGTATGGGTTAGGGAAGGTCTTACCTACTTGAGAAATCATAGTCTGCGATATTTAAGCAGTCAACAATCTTGAAAAGAAAAAAAAAAAAAAATTCCAGGCCTACAAGAACATAAAAAGTGTGTCTTTGATAAAATGGGTTACTTTCCTTGCTTAACGAATGCCTTTTGTTTCTGGCTAACCATCGTCACTTGCCTATCACTGTTTCCTCTTCCTCATTCTCTACTAGCAATGAGCATAGTGGAATCTAGACAAGTATGTAGGACATTGAAGGATTAGAAAGTAGTCCAGATGTAGTTCCACAGTGTAGTGGTTAGCACGTCTGCTTTATATGCAGAAGGTCCTGGGTTCGCGCCCCAGTGGAGAAATAAGAAAGGGTACGGTTATTGCCTAGACATTTTCTACTCCCGTTCACTGCTGCTTCTTCCCACAGGGCCGCCATTTTAATGTTTGCTTGCAGCTATAGTCTTGTATACCTTTCTATTTTCTTCCTTGCCTGGGAGATTCTTTGGTTTGGGACTCCCTCCTAGTCCCAAAGGGCCTTTCTAGCACTGCTCTGAACTTATTAGCATTCCTCTAGTTCCAAAAAATGCCCTTCCTGTACTACTTTTTAATGTACCTTTCTCTGCCTCTCTAATCTTTACCCTTTACTTTCTGTTCACACAAGTAAGAGAAAACTCAACTCAAACAGTGTCTTCTGTTTTCCAGCAACTTAGAACAGAAGATTATCCACACAAGT
>NW_006434825.1:2711452-2776619 GCF_000325575.1 Pteropus alecto | reverse complement strand
AGTCGAGTACCAAGTACTCCCAAATGCCACAGAATAATTTCTTTTGTTGTGGCAATTTTGAATGTTTACTTTCATTTCCCAGTTAGCTTTTATCTTTTAATTTTAGAAAATTATACAGCACAAACACACACATATATATACCCACCTGACTGTTGTGTCGTTGAGTTAATAGGATATTTTAGATTCAAGCCTATCAAGGTTCTAACTCCAGCTGAGCAATGGGTACCTTCCCCCTCACCAAATGTACTACAGAACATCAAAGTTACTGGCTTTTAGTGGTACTTAAGCATATAGATAATAAAGTCTTAGATTTTTTTTTTTTTTTTTTTGGTCCAAATTGTTTGTAGTCAACATTTTCTACTAGTTGGAAGTGCGTGGACTTTGGAAACCAACTTTTTCTACTCTATCTCATTCACTGCTGCAGCTGCAGGTGGCCTGATTCTAACTTTTAACTCAAGATGATTCTCTTCTTTTTATTTCCATGAAACAAATTGATTAAGGTGTCTAGTGAGCAGCGTGGTTCTCACGCCTGCCCAGCCTACTCGTGTGTATCTTAAAGCTGAGTGAGGCCGTGGGAAGAATAGAGAGGATGGAAGGGCATGCTAGAGCTAAACAGGTTGGAGGACGAAGACAGAAACCATGCCTAGCAGGTGTTTACAAGCACATGAACTTGACCTTCAGATGCTAGGATGGGCGTGCTTCGGTTTTCCACATTGCACTCTTTTGAGAAAAGCGGTGACTAACCGAGCATAGTGCGTAACTCACTTCTCAGAATTTTCAGTCCGAAATTATCTGATGACTGGACTGATTCTGATTACCATTGTTCCAGCAGATCCACCCAGGCACCTCAGTGACTAGATTTGCAGAAGGCAGAGATCCTACGCATCCTCGCTTGTGGCCCGGGGAGCCTTGCTTCCCATCATGCCACCAGGCACCTGTTTACGAGAACTCAGCGGTGTTCTAAGTATATGTCTTATCTCGGCAGTACGATTAGGAAAATAAACTCAATGGTTTGCCTTAAATGTTTCCATCATGAGGGGAGTTATTAGACATGTGCTAAAGTGTAATATCCGCTTTTTCAAACCACATTTCAAAGTTGATAGCATCACCGGACTGAGAACATTTTTAAAAAGCTGGGTTTACCCAATTAAGAGAAATAAAATCTTCCCGTTCATCAGTGGGTTTGCCTTACTTTTCTGTGGGTTTCTTTTCTCAATTTATTATTTAGAAAAGGACTCAAGTTTCGACACATGCAGCATCTTCCTTTCTGATTCCTGGTAGCCTGTAAACACAGTGGTTCACCGAAGAGAATTGTGTACATTCTTCTCAGTTGAGGCAGAGCCTCATGGCATTGTCTGTGCTGTCACGCGGTGGTGACAGCGGCCTACCTCTCAGCACAAGGCTCTCATCCTGTGGTTTCTTGTGTTCTTTCAGTCCACTGTTCTGCCAACCCTGAATTTGTTGTCAAATTTGCACTGTACACAGGAGAAGCCTTGTTCACCTTTAAATTTTAATAGGGAACATTTGAAAGAGAGTCCATTGAAACCTTGCCCAGTTCAACAGTGCAAACCCAAACAAGAAATAACTTTTTATTACGTTTAACTTCTTCAACTGCTATTATATTGCCTGTCGATCTTTAAAAAGTTCACTGGTCAAATAAATTGAGGAACAGGAGACATAAGTGTACTACGGTTCTGGTAAATTCAGAGATTCTAACAAAAATAAGTTTTCTTAAGAACCATGTCAATTGATTCATAGTACAGGGCTGTGTCAAGGTGAATGGCATGCTCTCATGCCAGGAAGCTGATACCCACAGCTTAGAAAAGCTCAATCTTCCTTTCACAGCACCCCTGCTTTCTCTTGAGGAAAAAAATAAACCCATGAATTTGGTCCTGACATTAACGTAACTTCCCAGGTTGTAGATATTTGATTTGGCATTTCCTTCAAGAAAAGAACAGTTATCAAACTTTGATTAAACGTTTCTTTTCACAGATGAGTAATCACCAAGGATATTTCTGAAGGGACACTGAAAACATTCAAGCAATCGTTCTTTAAAAAAAAAAAAGGAAAAAAAGAAACATTGGGTTTTATAAGAGAAGTAAATAGAAATAATAGTGGAGAAAAAATGTGCTAATTATGTTTTAAAAATAATTAAGTATTTCCAGAGTGTACTTAATTATTTAAAAAAAAAACGTCACCACCCAATTGTTTTTATAGATCCACTTAGTCATCCTCAGAAATAAAAGCTTGGGGAGAGGATTATGGAATGATTGGCTTCCCGAAGCCACTCTGTGTTTACAAAGTTATCAAAAATGGGGGCGGGGGGCTGCTGATGGTGGTGCGGGTGGGGGAGACCTTAATTGTGTGCTGTACATCCGTTATCACTCTGAAGCTACACCACAGTCTTGCAAGGCTCATGTTGCTTCCCCAGCTTCTTCAGGTGAAGAAATTGCTGAGGCTGATAATTAACTTGCCCAAGGTCACATTGCAAATGAGAAGCAAACCTTAATAATAACCCAGGACATCTGACTCCTAAGCCCATCCTTTTTCCACAAAGCATGATTTACTTAGATAATAATTAATAAACAATTGCATAAGTAATCTTAAAATAAAACTTGCAAGCACTTTTGTGGATTAGATTATAAAACTAAAAAGTAAGGTACATTGTACTAATTTAAAATTTGACCTGTGAAGTGACATGACTCTTGGCAAGTAAATGTTTGTGTGTGTGGTGTGTATGTGCGTGTGTGTGTGCACATGTGTGTGTATGTATGTATGTATGAGAGAGAGAGAGAAAGAGAGAGAATGAGGGGGAGAGAGAGGGAGAGGAAGAACATTTATATATACACGTATAAATATAGTATTGATGTATATGTAATTTCCATACCATAAAAGTAACATATGTTAAGGCTTTACTTTTCTGGATTTTGACAAATGTATATTTGTACATACTCATGGAATCAACACCACAATTAAGATACAGAACATTCCTATCACCCCAATAAATTCCATTATTATTTTCAAGAAATCCTTTCACTTTTAGAAGCAAACGCTGTTCGTCTTACTATCACAACAACCTAGATGTACTCGTTTCAGAATTTCATTGAACGGAAATCGTACCTATTCTTCTGTGTCTGGCTTCTCGTGCTCAGCATCAGGTTTTTGAGATTCATCCATATTGACGCGGGTACCAGTAGTTTTCTTGTTCAATGCTGTGTACTGTCCCATTGTAAAAATACACCACAAGTAGTTTATCCATGCACCTGTTGATGAGCATCAGGTTGTTCTCATTTGGGGGCTATTATGAATAAACTTGACTATTCTTTCTTAAATTTTTCTGCGTACTTTTTATTTTTATTTCTTTTTGAAAAACACGTAGCTGTAGAATCGTTTGCTCTTAGGGTATACATGTTAACTTTTTAAGATGCTGCCAAACAGTTGTCTAAAGTGACTGTACCGTATTAAACTCCCACTAGGCGTGTGTGAGAATTCATGTTGCTTCACATCCTCGCCAATACTTGGTATTTTCAGTCTTTTTAATTATAACCATTCTAGTGGGCGTGCAATGCTATCTCTCGGAGGTTTTATTTTGCATTTTCCTGATGACTAATGTATCTTTTTATGATCTCATTAGCCATTTATATATTTTCTTTCTGTGTAGTACTTGTTCACATGGTTGGCCATTTTTTTTTTTTTAAAGTGGGTTGTTTGTCTTTTTATTGTCGAGTTGTAGTTCTTTATGTATTTTGGATACAAGTGTTTTTTCATATGTATTGTTAATTTTCTCCTAATCTGTGTCTTCTCTATTCATTCTTTAATGTTGTCTTTTGAAAAGCAGAAACTTTTAATCTTGATAATTAAAAGGTTAAACTTTTAATCTTTTTTCTTTTCTTTAATAGTTAATGCTTTTTTGTGTTCTAAGAAATCCTTGCCAATCCCAAGGTCACAAAGGTATTTTCCTATGATTTGTTCTAGAAGCTCCATAGTTTTAGTTTTTACTTTTAGGTCTATGATCTATGTCAAATTAATTCTCATAGGTGGTGTGAGGTAGGGGTAGAGGTTTATTTTTCCCTCATATGGATCTCTAGTTGTTGTCATTACATTTGTTGGAAGACTAATCTCCTTATTGAATTTTCTTGACTCTTTTGTTGAAAATCAATCGACTATTTTGTAGATCTGTTTCTAGACTCTCTATTGTACTCCAGTGATCTAATTTTTTTCTTTTATGCCTATACCTACTGTGACATTACAATAAATTTTGAAGTTAGACAATGTAAGGATTCCAACTTTGTTCTGTATTTCAAGACCATTTTGATTATTCTAGATACTTTGCTTTTCCATTGAAATATTAGTATCAACTTATTAGTTTCATTAAAAGGCCTGTTGAGATTTTATTTGATATGCCATTAAATCTATTGATCAGTTTGAAGAGGACTGAAATTTTCACAATTTTGAGTATTATAATCCATGAGCAGGTACCTATTTATTTAGGTCTTTAATTTCTCTCATTGGTGTTTTACAGTTTTGAATATAGAGGTCCTGTACATTTTTGTTACATTCATTCTTAAACATTTTTCTTTTTATGATATTGTAAATGATATTTTAAAATTTCTTTTTTAAATTTTTTTGTTGCTAATATATAGAAATAAAATTGATTTTAACAAATTGATCTGATATCCTATGACCTTGAACTTTATTCGTTTCTCTTCTTGTTTTTAAAGATTCCATAAGATTTTCTATGTCTCCGAATAAAGATAGTATTACTTCTTCCACTCTGATTTTTATCACATTTGTTTCTTTTTCTTCTGTTAATGCATTGGAAGAATCAATGAATAGAAGTGTAAAGAGCAGATGTCATTGCCTTATTTAATATTTCTCTATTATATGTGATGCTAATTTTGTGTTTTTAGTACATGTTCTTTATCAGATTGAGGACTTTGCATTTATTTCTAGTTTGCTGAGAGTTCTGTTATGAATAGCTGTTATGTATTTTTTATACTTTTCTTATTATTTTCTGTGTACCGAAGGAAGTTCAGCTCACTGGTAAAAAGGATTGATGCTTGGAACCTGACTCCCAATCTTTGAACTGCCTGGAAACGTGGTCAGGTGCAAGTAGCTTATTTCCTCTGAGTCAGTTTCCTCGTCTGTAACTGAGAAATGTATACAAAAACCTGACCTGATGTAGAGGCTGACAATAGTGAGCACTCCACAAACACTAGCTATTATTATGGCATTTATGGAAAACTGGGGTTTATAATCACGGAAAAACTTGTCCTAAACACTGACGATGACGGTAGCCCTGTCAGCCACTGTCAGCTTTAAAGACAAGATACGACCACCAGTTTATGGGTTGATCTTGGTAGATTTTTAACAGATACCCAAAATAGCTCTACTTTTTCACATTTCACTCTTCTGGTTTTAAAAGTTTAAGTAGATCTGTGTGATCTCTGAAGAATATGTGCAAACTAGCATTAAGATGAAAATCTTTTATATTTGCTCTGTAGCTTGGAAAACTGATGCATGGTGTGCTTTAT
This sequence comes from Pteropus alecto, assembly GCF_000325575.1. Classification (NCBI taxonomy): domain Eukaryota; kingdom Metazoa; phylum Chordata; class Mammalia; order Chiroptera; family Pteropodidae; genus Pteropus; species Pteropus alecto. Next base: position 2,771,085 of record NW_006434825.1, on the reverse strand, counting down.
TCCACTGGCTCCTAAGGTTCAGGTATTAACATAAATACAGCCCATTAACACTTGTTCCTCTCTGTCAGGACATAAATTAAGTCTGCAGGTGTTCCATGAAGCCGTACCCTTGGTACTAATTAAGGCTTGATAATTAGGTTTGTTAAATTCAGGACTTAAGCTTATATTCCCTCTTTGGGTTACCTAAACGGAGATGTGCAGCGTAGAGACCCTCCCCCACTTTTTTTTTGTTGTTATCTGCAGAGAGCTTCGCCACTCCTTCTCTATTTTATTCCCATATTTATTTATTTTTAAATGAAGAAGGAGTCCGTAACAGACCCTTCACCATTTTGCCAGTGTTGGGTGTAAACTTTGAAGGAGATCTGTACCTGTGTCCGATGAGGCTCGAATCGTCTCTTCTCCTGTTTTGTGTCAGCACAGATACTGTAGTGGGAAGTTTCCAGCTCGATTTCTGCATACGTCGAATGGGTCCCAATCTGTGCCTTAAAGCCAAATGAACTGTCACTCCTCAAGAATGCATGTTATAATCATTAAAAACTGTGCACATAATGAGCTTACCCTTCAAGTAATGTGTATTTGTATTTTTTTGCCTTAAAAATTGAGACATATTATTAATAGGAAAGTGATATTTCGAAATAAAATGAATAGATGCTCTTTAGCTCTCAAAAACAATCAGAGCAGTCCCTATGCCCACTGGAGTTTTCCAAGCAGAGATCCTTACCTGGAGGACCGCGAGAGTATTTCATGGCTGTCAGGTTATTTGTAACCAGTACACAAACCACAGAATCATCTAATCAAAATAGATTTTCTCTCCAGTTCATCTTTCCTCTTTGGTTGCTTTATAAATCTATTACTCATCAGATCGGATGTTTGGCGAATGCCATTTTTCATTTTGAATAAATGGAATCATAAAAACAACTCTATTAAGCGCTGCTTTCAATAATATTCATGGCAATCATGCTAACTTAATAGCCTCTCTTCTTTTATTTGAGAGATATTAAATAAAATTATACTTTTAATCAGAAGCGTTTTTTTAAAAAAGAACAGTTTGTACTGTGGGAGACTGCCGTAATACAAATCCACTTTATGTTTTCTTTAGCATTCGCTTCCGAAGAGAACCAATGATTAAACCTCTATAGCAGAGAACTGGATTTCACGGGTGTTCATATTTTGCAGTTTCAAAGAACTCATTCTACAGACTGGGCCACCCTTCTCTGTTCTGGCCCTACGTCTCTGTTAGCGTTCGCTTACATCTACAAGCTCCTGTTTTCTCCTTCAAGCATGGTATTCAAAGTCTAAAGCGCAAAACTCCTGTCCCTCCCCTTGATGACAGCAGGAGAGGACGGAGACACAGATTAAGAGATGGACTGTGAAGGAAAGGGTTTAGCAATAATCGGAAGGTTTGCCTTTGTTTTGCTAAATGTGGGAGGGCCAAAAATCAGAGGATATGTTTTTGCAAGGACAGACTATTTAATGAAAGTTTTAGAATATAAGACATGTTATAGAATATCTTTAGAGAACTATATTTGGATAGGAATGAGGCATACTTGTTTGAATTATTTCTTCTTTTTCCCCTTCTTCCCTCTGTTGTGCATTTTCTTTTTCTGTTTTTCTTTTTCTCCTCCTCCTCCCCACTCCCAACCCTCCCCCCTTAACTGGCTGGTAGTCAGTGTTCTAAACCCCGGTGTACAATCTAATGTCCCAGGTCAGTGCAATGAAGAGATGACAGGAATTCCCACATGTGTCACCCCCAAATCCGAGTGGGCATCAAGCAAACAATGCCCCTTTGCCCCTCACTCTTGAGGAAGCAAGAGATGAGAGAGGGCAAAACCTCTTGGCGTGGAGCTGAATGCTTGCTGCAGGTTTCAGGGCCGGCTGGCAGTTTCTACATCTACCTCCTACGGGAAACACTAGAAATATTTCTCTTCTTGAAAATCAGACAGTCTGGCAGCAGACCCAGTTGCGTTTGAAGCACTCTCACACACTCCACCGTGTCAACAACTTAGCCTTATTACTTTGCAATAAAACCCCACTAAGTCCCTTTGTATCTGTTTTGGAACTGCTTCTCCAGTGCATAATTGGCATTACAGGGAGGAAAAGTGCCCTGAGTAATATTATTCACAGAGTAAAGAGTCACCACTGATTAATTAGCTAAAAGACAAGGGGATGGTGACTTTTTCTCTTCACGTTGGAAGCCGCTTGTATCCCGTAGCCCCACGTAGGACAGGGAGGAAAGGCAAGGCTGAGAGGTGGGTGAAGAGCTGGGACTGAGGAATTTCAGAATGGCAGGCAGCTTGTGTGACTGTGGCATATAGGGCCTTCCCTGGTGATTGCAGCAGGGGCCTAGGCCAAAGCCACACCCCAGCAGCAAATCTGACACCAGCTTCCGAATGTTCTCTCTTGCTCTCTTGGGCTGCAACTCGCATGCCATGGCTAAACCATCAGGTCAGGCTCTGCAGGGACTGCAAGACCAAAGCAACTCAGTATTTCCAGCTCAGTGCAAGAGGCCAGCACTTTGCTTAGTGGGAAGCTACTTTCCCACCCACTGCCTTCTAAGAATGAAAGCAAATCTGTTGTGCTCTTTTTCCTCCTTCAGTCTCAGCCTTGATTTGCATGATTGTTATTTTTCCCTCCATCTAATTTTAGCCTCTCAACTGAAGAATAAAGGAAAAGTGAGTAGGGATGGGACGATTTCTCCCAGCGCCTTGCATAGCGGGAGTCCCCATTCACATTCCTGGTTCTGCCCTTTGGGACCTCCCAGGAGACCACACTGTAGGCACAGAGCCTTTTCAGGCTGCATTTCCTCATCCCTTAGATGAAGGAGCTTGGCTAGGTCACCTGCAAGTTTCTTTCTAGCCCTGTCATACTAGGAGTCCATGCATTTGCAGCATAATTTGTCTAGAGTGATGACTGTTCATTCGACAAACCCTCTTTGAGAACTTAACCGCGTGCTGGGAGAGAGGCCCTGCGAATAAGACCAACGAACCAGAGCATAGAGAACCAGGCTCGGAGCTAAAGGGAGAAAGGGTCTGTAAACTCTGCCGGCGTGACACAGAACAGACAGATGTGAGTGCTAACCAAGGTGTGCACGAGGTGCTGAAAGAGATCAGTCCCAGCCCGAGCTCTCGACCCTTCATGGGGGTGCACAAGGAAAGGAACTTTGATGGGAATTTATAACCTTCGGCATTAGTTTGAGGAATGAGGGAGTGGGGGACATCAATAGTGACCAACATTAATATATATTTTGAAAGTATTGTAGATCTTTTTGGTCCCAGAAACATCACCCTTACAAAATATAAGCCTGTGAGAAAAGGTTGCTGATCAGCTTTCCATCAGTTCCCTTTCTGGCTTTATGTTTCCTTTCTCTGCTTCTCCTTCAACCCCAGCAGCGGGAGGTAATAATACTGTCAATTTCACTGGTTTGTCTGAGCATTCAAAGAGATACTTACGTGTGGAGAGGGCTTAACACGCTACCTGGCAGGTGGTTATTAGCCAATAATTGCTCAAAAAATTCCTAAACCAATAAGTATCTCTTGCTGTTACTACTGAGGTATGCATTGATGTAACCAACATGGGACCTGCAGACCTGCACGATTTACCACATCGCTAGCTACAGTGTAACCCAAGCACGGAGATGTAGCGCCTGAAGTCAAACCTAGTTCAGTCCCCCCTTTCACCCTTTCTTACTCACTTTTTCAGAATTTGTTTTCTTTAACTGCAAAATGAGCTTAATAGTAACAAGGATGCTGAGGATTTGAGATGATCATAATAACAGGATGGTTAAAAATTGTAATCGTGATAGCATCTACCGTGTCATGTCTTGGGTTCCTACGATGTGCCAGGCACTGGGGAACGTTCCAGTTAGTTCTCAGAACTCTGTGGAACGAGTGTTGTTATTCCCAATTTACAGAGGAGGATCCAAAGGTACAAAATAGATCACATAGCTAATGAATGGAGATTCCTTGAGCCTGGCAAATGGTTAAAACCCCATAAGTTATAATCATTACATCAACACAACACCTTTATTCTGTTATCAACATTACCTCTTTCCTAAAAGTAGATAATAGCCACCTATGAAAGCAAACAGGGAAAACCTTTTTGTAGGAAATTGTTATTAAACTAGCAACAGACACAAAGTCAAACTATTGTTGTGACTTTTTTTAAAGCAGAAATTGCCAATTACAGATGTTTGCAATGTCATCGCTTAGATGATCTTGTAAATGTCCTCCTTGGGTAGGACACAGTCACTAAAAAACTATATACTTTCTTCGTCAGGCACAGCCTGCCTCCTAAGTGTTTGTGCTCTGATTATAATGGCCGTATCATTTATTATCCAAACTCAGACATTTTTGAGAAAGGAATGGGGCAGGTAATTACACTGGGACAGTGGGCATAACTCAGGACATCTGGTCACCTTAACTACGACCTGTTATACTTACTACTTTCTAAAATTCTGGGGCCTTTGCATCTGGCCTTTTTGTCAACTTTCGGTCCTATGCCACTGAATCCTTCTTAATTTACCGGGGGAAAGGAAATAACCATCTTTGTCTCCATTTAAAAATCACCTTCATTTTTCAGTATCACATCCCATTGTTCTCTGCATTATATCTTCTCATCCTCCCTCTACCTCCCAATAGAGCACCTCATCCCGGAGTGTTATTATAACTGTATAAAATATATTGTCATTCGTTCTTTTTTTTTCTTTTTTCTTTTTTTACTGGAAGTGTGAATCTCTGAGACTTTCTATTTTGAGGCTCAATATAAAAATATCATGTAAGGAGGCCTTCAATGGCCCCGGCCTATGACTTTATCCCTAGACATCAAGATGCTGCTCTGGACATAAGGTTGATGGCAGGCCCTAGGAGAGAAGAAGGACAAATTACATGCTACTTTCAGTCATGTGTTAGGTTCACACGTATTTGCTTCCAGCTTGAAGAAAATCTGGGATAGGAAAATTCTGCTCTAAAAGGAAGGAAGGAAGAAACGTAAACCAAATGACTGCTGATGGCCCCTGGAAAGAATTCTTTCATTAATAAAAGGATGGTCCATGAACCTTAAGATTTGAGCCATCTGAATGCAAGGAGAGTGACATCTACTTATGAAATTCATTTTTAAACAATTTCTTAAAAAGATGGGTCATAGGCTTCTCAATTTCAAATGTTAGTTGTGTAGGGGAGGAAAAAAATTTTACTCAACCTTCTTAGGTTCCCTGACTGGTTCTGAAAATTAAACGGACAGATTAACAGGAGAAAAGCATACAGATTTATTTAACATAAATTTTATGTGACATGGGAGCCTCCATAAGGAAATTAAGACCCAAAGAAAAGTTAGACCTGAATATTTCTATGCAAGGTTTGAAGAAGAGTAGACGGTTGGGAGGAATATGATAGGTTAATGAACATGAGTAAGGGTAGTAAACTGGGGGACACTTAGGATATTTCTCCCAGATCCCTTTGTCTTCAGAGATAAGAACGTTTCTTTTCTCAGGATATATAGGGAGGGCACCTCTTTTGTGAGGGTTTTATGACCTGTTTCAAGGGAGAAGGGGGAGCGGAATCAGAGTAACTTTCCTGTTTCTGCCATTTTCTCAAACTCCTTCAGCTTAAAATATTCCGTATACCAAGGTGCCACAGTCTGGCATAGCTTGTTCTGAACCCCATCAGTTACATAGAACACATTTCCACCCAAATTCCCAAAACTTGGCCAAGATACAGCTTTGCGCTAGGAACTTAGCAGTGATTCACGAAATGTTTGTGGGATGGGTGGGTGGATGGATGGATGGATGACTGAATGAATTAATGAATGAAGGAATAACTTAGGCTACAGTATTTGTGTCTCTTTGGTTCCAGGCTTGGGGAAAGCCAGGAGTCTGAGGGTAATCTCACATAACTCCTTGGGATTCCTCAGCAAAGCTTGGGCAATCTAGGGACAGCTAGGGTAACAACCAGCCACCAAAGGTGAGTTACATCCTGAGGCCTTTTTGGAAAAGAAGTGTTTTGTCTCCACTAGACAAGAGTAAAAGGAAGAGCTGAATTTAGCTCCCGAGGAAAGCTTCTTGGTCTTGAATGAGCTGACTTTGTTACGGGGCAAAGCTGGCTCAGCAGGCAGGGCTCTTTGATGTGTCAGTGTGCCCTGACAAGAACTTCTAATTGGTCCACCCACAAGCTGGAATTCTCTAGGGGGAAGAGAGTCCCAGGACCCTGCAGTGGGTTGTCTTTCTTGGTTCTCATCTCTTCAGTTGTCCTCTGCATAATCAGGCCCCAATTGCAATGTAGGCCACCGCTTCTGAAGAGAAATGTACACATCTTTTAGCGGGTGAGAGAAGGAGGAGAGGGAAGAACCTGGAGAAATAAGGGGATCAAAACCCTCTGGTTGTCATTAGGGAAGGCAAAGGTTTCTTTTGGATCGAGGTTTGTCAAGATGTGGAAAGGAACTTACTCCGGCATCTTTGTGAGTGCGCCACCTTTAACCTCTCCAAGTTCCTTCAGCGATATTCCTTCTGTGATAAGATCTCCTGACCCTGTATCACTCAAGGTGGAAAAATATGTCAAGCTTCTTGACTGCATGGTGCTCTCATTTGTGTGTGTGTGTGTGTGTGCGCGCGCGCGCGCACGCGCGTGCGTAAACGAGGAAACAAATATACAAATAAGCTATTGGCAGGTGGTTAGGTAATAAGATTAGGTAATAAAATTTGGCAAGTTAGCACAGCGAGAGGGTGTTACTTTAGATGGGGTCCAGAGGGCTTCTCTGAGCAAGACTCATTGGATCAGGGCTGAAGATGAAATGGAGCTGGCCAAGGGAGACAGGAGGAGACCAGTCATCAAAGAAAAAGGGAGTAGCAAGTGCCAAGGCCTTTGGCAGGACAGAGGTTGGCAAACTCGCTAACTGCAAGGGGCTGTGGGCTGGGACCACAGTGAGTAGATAAGAAGGGAGAGGAGGCTGGGAGCACTTATGCACAGCTTTTCAGGCCTGGGGAAAGAATTTGGAGTTTATTTCAAGTGACCAAGCCCTGGCATACTAACACTATGTCATTTGTAGTACCCAAATTGCAGTGCAAGTAAGCTTTATAATCTTTGGTTTCTCAAAGCTCAAACTACTGCTAAGTGTGTACCAACCCTTTACCACGTGGTTATTCAGTGTGGCCAACAATGAGAGACAGATACTTACACATGTCAACATGCCCAGGGGGAAAAAATTGAAAAGCCAGATCCCCTTAGGTGAGAGTGGCCTTCGAGCCTCGTGTGCTTTCTGTTCAGCTGTTAAGATTGTTATTAAACTTTATGGACCATAAACCCCATGGAAACAAGGAAAGTGAACATCCATGCTATTACAAGAGTGTCAAAACAGGAGCCATATTTCATGGCCTGAAAAGTATGCACAGTTGGCCTCCCGCAAGTCTGGAGCGCCTTCTGTGTGGTTTTAGCCCCCAGCCTCTCTTTTGCCTCTGAGTGAAGCCCACTGAGGTTTTCTGGAAATGATATTTCTCTTAGGTGAACATCACCTTTTAAATAATCTGGGCATAAGTTCTGTTTCCTCAGAGATGCGACCCTGACCATTTGTCAGCCTCCGCTGTGCCCATCCCTGGAATATATTTCTTACCAGGAGCACATATTTCATTCTCCAAACGAAAACATGTGCAACCTATTTTAAATGAGGCATGTGGGTTGTTCCATGCATCAGCTCAGTCCACATCTGAAGAGCCAGGCCGACAAGAGTGTGAGAAGCGGCCGGACACATCAAAGGCCAGTAGCTGTCTAGGAAATGATAAGTGCTGCTAAGCAAATTGTACATTGCATTCCTATTTCCAAGGCATTCATTTGGCAGAATGAGATATCAAGCTAATTTTAGTATTATTTTTTTCTGAGGTTTCGTCTTCCCTTCCAGGTATGTACAAGAATAAAATTCCACCTATATTTTGTATTAGGATCAAATTTGGCGAATATAGTTATGTTTGATTTAATTGCCCAAGATATCCAGATATTATGAATTTATGTTATCTTTTTTGTTCATTGGTTGGTTCATTGGTTTTTAAATAGGTGCGGTAGTCCTTGGTTTTCTTTCAAATGTTCCTCCCTTCTCATTCCAAGATGACATTTCTTCACCCCTTTGAGGTCAGGCATAGATAGGTGACTTGCTTTCGTCAAGGAAATGTGAACAGATGTGTCACCTTAAAGGGGAAATTTAAAACCCAGAGGATGGTGATTCGGTGCTTTTCCCTAACAACGTGATCGTAGACTCACATGATGATGAGATGTACGCTCCATCATCCAGGGTCCCTGAGTGACTGGGATGTGAACAGAGCTCCCTGCCAACTTCTTCGGGACTTGTGGCATGAGCAGGAATTAAGCTTTTGCTATGTTGAGTCTCTGAGATGGGAACCATTGCTTGTTGCAGCATAGCCTCTTCCATTCTTACTGGAACAAGGTACATTTCAAGCTAGTACGGTATATTAAGGTCTTTTGTTTTTCAGAGCAACATTGAAGATTTTCACTCAAAAATACTTTACCTATCACGACTGCCTTAATTGTCTATGGGAGTATGTTCCCATATCTCTGCATGGCTGACCTTTACAATAATTACATATCTGTAAAACATATGCTTATGCCGGTCTATTAGGCATGGACAAGTAATCTTTTCTATTTCTTGATGCCCTCGAGCCATCTACCCCTGCCTATTGTGTAGACACAAAAGTGCCAAAAATGACAATAGTTGAAAGATAGAGAAGTAGAGGGAGATACAAAGAGAGAAATGGGCAACTCTTTTGGCAGTTTAAGAAAATTTGAGTCTCTTGGAGCTTTTATCCCCAACTGAATGTTATAAGAAGCACAACAGCATCAATTGTTCTGAAGGTCAGTGTGTATATAAAAATCACCTGCATGGTACTTATCATAAATGCAGGTAATCAGCCCCCACCTCCAGGGATTCTGATTCAGTAAACAAGTTAGGAACAAGCACCCCAGATTGTTCTATGGACCTTACACAAGAAGATACTGGACATAGTAGTCAAGTGTGCTGGCTTCTAGAGCCAAAACAATCGACATACTGAGTCCAATTATGGTCTTTATTAGTTATGTTTCCCAATGTCTCTGAGCCTCGGTTTCCTCATCTGTAAAGTGGAGATGACAGCGTTATGGATTACTGGCCCAGAGGCAGCACAAAATTAATGTTAGCTCTCATTTATCTAAAGAAAACAGAGCCCCAAGTCGTTTTTAAGCTTTTTCTATTACTAGCAATGGTGATAATGGTGATATTAATTGAAGACTCACCATGGTCCAGACTCTGTGCCACAAATTTTGCACTGTTTTATCGAATCCTTGCAGCAACACTATGAAGGGGTTACTGTCATTGTCTGTGTTTTGCAGATGACAAATCTAAGAGGCTCGGGGAGCTAGCCCAGAGTCACAGAGTTAGTAGATGAGGGATTGAAGGAGGCTTTTCTTCTGCACCTTCTCCTGAAACCCATTCGTGGAACTCCCTCTGTCGTGTTGCTGGTGATCAAGAAATGCCGGTGTCCTCCCTTTTCCTTTGGTGCCTTGTGGCAGACATAACCAGCGGGGTTATATCCCCAGCACTGTAATTTAGCCTGGCAGTCTGGGGTAAAACACCTTGTGGGATTTTATTTCTTATCATTTTATTTATGTCCCCTTTAATTTTCATTTTAGTTCCCTTCTGTAAAAGGCAGTCCCTTCAGCTCTCATAAAACTTTATGGTCTTTACTTGTGATTAGGCAATGGTAAAATTGATTCCCTAAAACCAACTTCTAGTCAAGTTATATAATTCGCCAGTTAGGGCGGCTGGGACTGTAAGAGGCACAAGGCTCTCCCTTAAGAGGTCAGACATGTTATTATTGGTTAGATGCCGTATCTTTAAAACGCTATCAGCTCGGAAAACACTATCCATTAGCAAGAGATCAGAGCAATGAGAAACCTCAAAAGGTCGAATGGTCCATTCTGAGGGCTCCACATAGAACTCGGCATCCCAGAAGGACAATTAGCCTCATAGCTCTGGGGCTGTCTGAGAGCACAACAGGTCTGAATATCTTTTTTTTTTTCTTTAGTGAATTAACCCATTGAATTTCAGTCCTAGCTTTCTCTTATCATATCCTACACCCCCAGTTATGTCCCACCAGAATAGATTTTGATTTTGATCATGTGATTGCCATAGCCGAGGCAGTATAAGGGTGTTTGGGACCCTGAAATGAGAAAAAGAGAACTTGCAACTACTCTCCTGACAGATATGCTTACTGCTTCACACAGGCAGAGTCCCTGAGCACAACACTAAGCCATTTCTCTCACTTTCTGGAACACAGCTAGGCTACGTTTCCCAGCCTATCGGTAGAAGTGACGTTGTCCCCTTCTAGGTCTGACGCATTAACACCTGCCATGTACAATGCTCCGTGAGAGAGAAATATGACATCGATCACCTTACCCTGCCAGTTTGAAGCCACATGTTAAAGACATGTAGGGCCACAAGATGTACAGAGCCAAGGCCCCTGAGTCACTGCATGGAGCAAAGCCACCCACTAATCAGCAGTACAAATTTTGGACTTTATGTGAACAATTACTCTTTTATCACATCACAGAACCAGTGTGACCATAACTCACATGTTCATACTGCTATTTTTGACAAGGAATTATAGCCAAAAGTTCACTGATATCACTGGTCAATCTGAAAAGCATGCAAGATTGAGGCTTGCCAACCACATTTGAAAATGGGGCATGACTTCATCATTCTGCTGTGGGTACGTTATCTGTTCACAGGGGTCCTCTCTGGCCATCCTCTGCAAAGTAACCACTCACATTCTCTCTTACATTTTACTTCTCCTCTGAGTACTTATTGCTATATTACATTATCCATTTATCTATCATCTATCTATTCATTTGTTGCATATTTATTGTTTTTGTTGTTCCATAGACGACAAGCTGCAAGGGAGCCGGGACCTCCTCTGTCTTGTCCACTCTTATGTCTTCAGCACTTAGAATAGAAAAAAAACTAAAATAGATGAGATAGAAATCTGTGTTGTTCTCATACAAAAAAAATGTCCAGGGCTGTAAGATGGCTTCGTGTTTATCAGGGACACTTTCATTGCTGCTCCATCCTTAGTTCTCTCCACTACAGTTCAACAAGGCTGCCTGAGCGCCAGCCATTCTAAGCAACAGGCAGGAGGAAGGGAAATAGAAGAGAGGTGTGTCCTTTCCCTTTAAAAGAGACCTCCCTGAAGGCCCACACAGTGCTTCCCTCTGCAACTTATTCACAATCATAGAGGCCAAGAAATAGAATTCTCCCATTCGAAAGCAGTGTACCACAAGCAGCTGGAGTGTAGGGGAAAGAAGGCGCATCACTGATTTATCAGAGGTTGGCAGTTTGCAGGGCAGAGGGAGAGATGGCAGCAGAATTGAGAGGTGCTGCTGAGCAATCTGTTTGTTGAAAATCTCTGCTAACCAGACCAATTGTGAAAGTGAGATCTGCATGGGGCTGGATGTCAAAGGCCAAATATGGTGCAGCAAAAGCTTGAGAAGTTGGAATGTACGGTTTCTGAAGTGGAGAATATCAAAGTGGTGACAAATTCTGGTTTGCTGCCCTAAGGGGAGATGGCTGAAAAGTAAGGGTGAAGCTCTCAGGAATGGACCAAATCAGGGATCTACAGGCTGGGATATTAGGCAGGTCCACCAGATAATGAAAGGTTACATAACAGAGAGAAGATTAAAGCTTTATAAAATTTTTCACATAAATTCACAAATATATGAAAGAATGCAGTAGATGTTCTGATATTTATTACAATAGACAAGCTCAATGAAGATTGAGTGGCAGCTGGGGTTCATGTTGCAATTAAAAAACTGCTCTCCAATCTTCTTCATGCCCCTCCCCATTCCTTTCATTCCTTTCTTACACCCGAAACCAGATCATGATTCACTTGGCTTGTACAGATTGCAAAGGTTGACCACGCCAATCACTGAGCATAGAATTTGGTCACCTGGTCGTTATCTTGGTGTTCGAACTCATAAGAACTAGATGTTGTGTATCTACAATTCAAAAGACCCCTTTTGTGGGAGCCTGAGAGATTTTTCCAACTAAATGGCTTAATTGTTACTCTACAGGGCAATCATAAATTTAAATTGACTTAAAGTAGCTGATTGCCAGTGATGATTTTGATGCTAGCCAATGAGTCCTGCTCAGAATGTCCTGAGAAAATACTACCCTGCAGATCTATGGACCAAATGTCATCAGAATACTAGGCATTTCAGATTTTAAGAAATAAATAATTACACTGTGATGCTGCTGGTTCCTATTAGCAAAATAACAGATGATGCATCATTCATGGGCTCACAAGACAAACCGTTCACCCACCATTTGGGGAAGGTGCTTGTTTATGTCTCTCCTTGACCCAAAAGATTTTTTTTTTTTCATTTCTTCACTAGCTCACATCCCATTGTCTACCCCGATCAAACATTTGCTTATTGGAATAATTTTGAAAGGGCACTTGGTATGGTTCACAATTGTATATAACTCTCAAATCTTCCACTTCCGATTTTTAATCTCTATCACCCCAGCTTTATAACAAGAGGGGCACTCTAGGAAGAAAAATGAAGAAGTCTGAATTTTAATTTGCTATTTCTTCACACACACTGAACACCCTAAGCTCAATCAATGCCCAGAAATGAAGGCCAATACATAATGATAACAGGGCCTCATATTTCCCACCTATTGTTTCAGACGCTAATTAGGAAAAGGGAATCCGGGAGCATTGTCTTCTCCCAGTGTGCAGACACGATGTTATCATTGTGTTTACGGGGTGGTCAGATTCCCAGCACAGTGTACTCCGGCGCGCATAACTGTCCCATCTTGATAAAACAATACCCTTAGCAGAATCCTAAACATGCTGCACGAGGAAGACCTTATGCTGACAGCAGGGAGGAAGCGACATGTTAACAAACAAGTTTGCAGGCCGGGAAGTTTTAATCAGTTCTTTCTACCACAAGAGGTATGATGGATGGAGGCCCCATTTCAGAGGGGTTTCCTTTAGATAAAACAATAATACCATGCTCTCAAGAACGTCGTTCGACAGCAGAAAGCTGTGATTAATCCCCCAAAAGTCAAACATGGGAAGACTGGCAAGACGAGATTATTTGCTGAGTATAATTAGCCACAATTACCACTGAAAAGAATTTGGGGAAGGGGTGTGGGATTCTACTCTTAAGAGAAAAAACTTTGTAAAGGAGAAATATGAGTAGGGTAACCTTATAATTTACTGTTTAATCAACCTTAGATATTTTTTAAAGTGAAAGAAGACACTGAAAATAGTTATTCAGAACAACAGGAATAAGTTAGAATTGTCCCAGACTAGTAGGGATGAATGATCACTCTGGCTGTTAATAAGGAGGCAAGCCCAGTCAGTCATAATATTCACTTTTGAAAAGCACCAAAATGGTCTAGTCTGGGATAGACTCTAAGCTCAATCTCAGATAGATTCTGTCTGATTGTAGCAACTCGGAGTCACGAAAATAGTTTCCCCTTTTCCACTGTGTGCAGTTGCCAGCGTTGGACACTTTGTCTTGAAAGTGGAAGAAAATGTCACACAAACGGGCTAACTAATTGGAGAGTACAGGTGTGACAGAGAGATCAGGTAGAGCTTGACCCAAGGGCGAAATAATCTAAATGATCAGGACCTGATTTCTCCCTTCTCATCCCTTGGTTTCATTTCCTCAGCATTGGCACCATTGTTTAATTGAGAAAGTTCAAATTGCGGAATGATAATGATAGTCCTAAAATTTAGCAAGGAATACATGTAGATCAAGAAATACTGATATCTTAAGTGGGATCTTATACACATTTGCTATCTGTCTTTTCTAAAGAGCCCTTTCTTTATGTGTGCCTATGAAACCTCTCTCTTTTCTGGCTTCCTCTTCTGTGGAGTCCCACGCTCGTTATTCTCTGGCAGGGTTGAAATCAGGCTTGGTCATTCTGTGTTTCAGGGTCCCTAACGAGGTCTCTGTTATGAATGTGTTCAGAGGTCTCTGTAAGGATAGACTGGCTTTTATAAAGGCTTCTTGTTTCCTTCCAAGATGGGCTGCAGTATGCTTGCTACTAGTTGGGATATTCCTGGCAGAATTAGTATTATTAGTTTTATTGATAATGATAATAACAGCTAATGTTGATTGAGGTCTGTGGGGTCAGCTTCATCCTGAAAGTACTATCTGGGTTATCTTATCCTATCCTCAGGCCCTAAAGGATTTTCTTCTTACTTACCCCCATTTTAGAGATTAAGGAATTAATGCTCAATGCTCAGAGGATTCAAGTTGCTTGTCTAAACTCTATGTCACAGAACCTCAATTGGCTTCTCCAATCTTCCTGGTCCTACATTATCAGTGCTTTCAAATATGAACCTTTCACATCACCTTTCTAGAGCTATCTGCTCCAAGAATACAGAGGGGTGGTTAACTTTGCTGCATGCAGTGAAAAGGTGCAGATTTCTGATTGGACCCAGGTCAGAAAAGAGATTGTCAGTCTAAAGCGGAAACACAGTCATGATGACACTTCTAGCGCAAGTCATAGCAGTAGCAGCCAAGGGACTGTTCCTGTTTATTATTTCCAACTCAAATTAATCAGTCACCTGACATCCTGCACTAAACTCAGTTGTAGAGAAGTTAGTGGTACAAATAACAACAGGAACAAGCGCCGCAAAGACGAACATATGTTGAATAACTACTATATGGCTAGGCTTTATGCTATTCCCTTATATGCATTATTTTGTTTAATCCTCTCAACAGTTCTATGTGGAAGAGGTACCCTTATCGGCCCACTTCTACAGATGAGTAAATAAAGCTCAGAAAAGTTAGGCAGTTCAAGGGGTAGGTTCTAGAATCTGCATCCAGGCAGTCGACTCTAGTTTCTTTGTCCTTATGTATTTTGCTCCACTGTGTATCATAAGATCATGACTGGGAGATCCTCTTTAAAAGCCATCGCCGTCTTCTAAAAGCCATTGTTACTCTTAAGCAGTTTTATTTCCTTGCATGGAGATTCTGGAGATACAGTGCGCGCCAATGTTTTTGTAACCCAACCTCTGTTCTGGTTATATCAATGCCTACTCCTGAGCTAAAAAATATATATATATAATAAAAATGATTTAGAAATACAGACCCACAAACACATAGGCTTACTTATTGTTTTGACCCTTCTCACACTTTAGGAAAGGAAGAACTGCAGGGTTCTGTATCCGTCAGGATAGACTAGATATGCTGCAGTAACAAACAGCCCCACAATCTCCATTGCTTACAAATCAAAGTGGGTCCTTGTGCACAGTACAGACCCATCAAGGGCTGGCTCTGCATTTCATCTTCTCCACTCCCAGCTCTAGGCTGATTACATAACTTCTCTCTAAGACTCATTTCCTGGGGGAAAGAGACAAGATGAACTCTTAAAGCTTCTTCCCTGAGGTGACACCTATCATCTCAGCCCCATTTCATTGGCCAAAGGAAGTGATCTCATCATTCCTAGGCAGGGATGGAAAAATCTCTCCCTGGAGTGAAGTGTAAGTGATTGTTCAGAATAATATTGTCTGCCATGGGTGTTAATGTGACATTTCTTCCTTGTGCCTCTTCCCTGACTTGTTGCCAGGTATCTTAAGGTTGTAGGTGCCACCGGTCCTTTGAACTTGAAGTTCTCATTTTCCCTAAAAGCCCGGATGACCTGCTATCTGCACCCCACCCTCAGAGTTACTGTTCCCATGTTCCCTGTCCTTGCTAAATGTCAGCCCAGATTGAAAATGCTCCTAATTTTACTCAGAATGCAAAGAACACCTAGGTCAGAAGCTCGACCTGACTTGATTCACATCTTCGAAACCCTCTTTTGTCTTTCAAAAAAGGTAAAGAAAGACAAGAGAAAGTGTGACCTACTTTTTATTATCAGCACCATTTCATCTGCAAAACATGACTTTTCTCTTCTTATTACGCTGAGCATGAAAATAAAATGTTTTCCAAAAGACCTGGCTTTGACTGTCATGAGGAAGTCCGGGGACTTGTTCAAAACTCCGATGAACTCTGAGAGCAAACGATTCCAATTTTTTTAAAACCATAATTGACTTCCAAACTGCTCTCGCTGTCCATGAGTCGTATGTGGTACTTTTCTACAAATGGCAGCAGCGAGGTAGGACAAAACCAGCTCCCAAACTAGCTGTTTGCGGGATATTAAGCCTTGCCAGTCCAATACAGGTCACGTTTCCAACCAGATTTTGTGCTTATCTCTACATTACACCTTGTAGCAAGGGGGAAAAAAAAAAGAGCTTCTTGACATCTTTTTGAAGAATGGCGCTCTTTAAAAAAACATAAGGGAACTTTTTTTCAAACACTATAATGAGGGTATTCAAGTCTGCAGGCAAAACAGAGCTGTTTGAAAAGACATTAGCCTCGAAACTGCACTGCGCCAGAATAGATACAGCTACGTCAAAGTGCCGCATTTGTTTTGCCGCGACTTTCCAGTGACTAAAATCATTTGCTAATGAAAGTTCTAGCTGACATAATTTCAGCACCTGCCAATGAAGACGAGACGAGTTTGCTGGCCGTGAAAAATCCAATAAAATTTGGAAGGTAAATATAGTTCTGAAACATTTAAACTCCAAAATAATAGTAGCGATAGCTCTTAAAATCTTAGCATTAAGATATTGAAAAAGAAGTTACCATTTTTAAAGAGCTTTCACGATCATTACCTTAATCAAGTCTTATAATAACGTTGTCATTTAGAGTGAGCAGCTTACTCAAATTCTCATTTTACTGATATAACTGGAGCTCAGAGAGGTTATATGGATTCTGGATGTCTACGGGTCATGACAGCAGAGAGAGGCGTGGACTTCCTGCCAGCTCTTCTGCAATACTGACTTCTCCAGTAAGCAGAGTGCGTGGCTGTAATTTCAGTGGGGTGCCAGGAAGACTTAGGGGGCAGCTGCAAGTCAGAAGCCTCCATCCCCAAGACCATCCACACTTCTGACACCAACTGCAAGTTTGGGAGTGGTTCCCAAAACCACCATCAGGTTTAATAATTTACTAGGACTCACAGAATGAACTGAAAGCTGTTATTTTCACGGTTATAGTTTAGTACAGGAAAAGGATACAAGTTAAAATCAGCCAAAGGAAGGGACACACAGAGCAGAGTTCAGGAAAAGTGTCAAATGCAAAGCTTCCACTGTCCTCTCCCATGAAGTTCAAGGCACACTGCTCTCCTGTTATTGACATGTAACAACAAACATGGAGTTTGACACACAAGGACACTCACTTGAGCTTCAGTGTTCAGAGCTTTTATTGGGGCTTCATCATATAGTAATGATTGATTAATTGATTGATCATGTAGTTGATATTAGCCTTCGGGTCAACTGATACCATGTGACACAATGTGTCCCCCTCCCACCATATTGTTGGTCTTTCAGGAATGGTCTCCCCCATCCTAAAACTATATGGATTGGGCTGTCTTCATGCTAAATTACATTATTAAGATTATCCAATTTGACCCAAGGTCTCCAGGCTAAAAAGTCATTTCTTTCAGCTCTGTATTCTGCACGTATTTAGTGATTTTTTTTTTTTTATTTGGAAATGCTCTTACAGGCAATGGATTCTAACTTTCCCATTTACAGAAGCAGAAGCTGACCAGGTTTGACCTGAGCTATCAAACTGATTAGGAACAGCTGGAACTGGAGCTTGGGAGTCCCAGTGCTGGGCACCATCACTAAGCAAATGGCCTACTTCCAATAAGGTCTTATTAATTGTACTAAAAGCTAGAACTTAAAACTAAGGTTTTATTTGGCTAGAAATATTAAAATCTGTAGAGAAAAAATATTCCACATCTAGGAGTCAAAATCCTATTTGCCTTCCTCTCCTTCGACCTTGCTCAGTCTGGCCACACCCCACCAAAGTAACATCTTCATCATCATCATAATCATCATCATCATCATCATCATCATCATTTCTAGTCGAGACCAGTCCAAAAATTGAGCGGTCATTTTCTTCTACTTGAGTCCTTGATCCATCCTGCTATTTTTTGAACCTACCTTTTTCTAATACCTAGTTTATGTATCAACTATTTCAGAAAATGTACATATATATATATACACATATACACATTTATAAAATACTTTCAACTCATAGTGTATTATCAGCTTTTATCTAGAAATCTCTTGAGCGAGAGGCAATGTTTCACTCTTCTATGAATCAAGTGGTATATTGTTTTTTCCTATTGGAGAAAATCAGTCATGTGAATTTTATTCTTCCAGAATAATTGGTTTTTATCTGCCTCAGAAATATCAGAGGAAGGATTAAGGGGTTTCATAGATGGTGGCCTGGGCTGATTGGGAGGAATTATTAATCCACAGACAAGAATCTGGTTAGAGAGGGGACAGGCCCGGCAGTCTGAGCAAAATACCTGCAAGTCTTTAAAACGAGCTGGGTGACCCTGCGCACTGAGTAAGGGTTTTGACTTGAAGAATTCACAGGTGTCTTAGAAGCTGTGTAATGTGGTTAGACATATTTTATAACACTTTAAAATGAGCAGTGCTTCTTTCTTTTTAAGTTTTCTTTGGGGAGGGGGTGTGATTTGAAAAGTAATTTAAAACATGAACTTGCTGTTATCATTTCTCTCAAGAAATGTTTACTGATAAATCAGGATAACAGCATAATGGAAAAAAAAATCAAGCTTTGGGGTTAAAATATCTCACTTAAAACTTGTCTCTACCACATACCAATTGATTGTCTTTGAGTGAATTACTAAAACTGTCTGCAACTCAGATTCCTTATCTGTGAAGTCTTTTCATGGTTGTTAGGATGACAAAGCATATATTGCTAAAATATATGCCACAGTCTTTTTAAGTGTTTAGAAAGTGCTAATTTCCACCCTTATTATTCATCCAGCATTTATTAGTCAGTTTCCATGTGTATTCATAACTACTTGTGCCTTTAATAAGCTTACAATCTGGTCATTCTGTAGGTTTTGCTATATGCTGTCATCTGCTTAAGTGTTCTTATAATACTTTGTGTTCATCTCTTTTAGACCTCTTTGTTGAAGTGTGTTTTGATTGTTGTGTAGATATATGTATGAATGTGGATATCTCTCTCATTAGACTCAATCACACAATGGGCTCTCAATGTTTATTTTTTAAAGTTGTAAATACATTGTTTTATCTCTATCTTATAAAAACATGCTCCTTGGCTAAGCCTTGCGTAAACCATATGACCGAGGCTGTTCCTTGCTGCCACTGGGTGGCAGCACACCGGGATGGAGAGAATAACCCCTCAAGGGTTCAGAGTACATTGTTCTAAAATGGCATCGAAGTGAGCTCCATGCTCCTCAGTTATTGTTTGAAAGGAAAGCTTTCAGACAAAAAATGTCAATAAAGTCTGGGGCCATAACTGCCTTCTTTGGTGTTAAAAAGTGTCTTTACACTTCTAAAGTAGCCTGCTCTGAGTTCCCAGCATCCGAACCAGGAACTCATTTTTGCGTGTTGTTTTCTGCCTGTTTCCACTGGGGAGCCATAACTATAAAACAGAAGGGGTAATATTACAGGGAGGAGATACACATTTTTAATATTTTCATGCTTCACCAAACTGTAAAGAACTCTGTTTCTCAATGAGAAGCAGGCTTTCACACGTGTCCTTTGCCAGAGACTTTAGAAGGGGAGTCTCTACCTTCAAGAGCTTCGGTAATATTTCGCTTCTCTTCGAAGGTGAAGATGTTTCTCCCTTTTGTAGAGTAACACTATGGCCAATGATAAAGCTGTGCTTGCAGGAAGGCAGCCTGGCTCAAGCCCTGGACCTGGCCTATCAGGATTTGGTCACTTCTGATTCATTCATTTTTCATTTGATCACACTCTTGTCCACCTCGGGAATGAAGGTGAGATGTGGAACTATTTCCGACCATGTATTTGGCTGGACAGAAAGAAACGTAACCAAGAGGAAAGGGGGAGAAAGGAACAGTGATGAGAGAGCTACCTATAGATTATGGATTCTAGGATTGATTAAAGAGGAGGGACAGCACAGGTAAGGAGAGAAGGTTGTTCTTAACAGACAGTTAGAGCCCATTACAGAATCCTAAGAAAATAAAGCATGACCCATGCAATTTAAATGTAGTTGTCCATAATTTCTTTCAGTTACTGAAGTTGTAAGTTACTATGGTTTCAGGACCATTTGTCATTAAGGGGCAAGAGCACAATGAAGTTAGAAGCATTTAGACACATGTTATCACTCATTTTGCAGAAAGCAAACATATTCTATTTTGCAGACGTTCTCTGACCGCTGGAGTTGTTTGTTGGTCCATTCATTCAACAGGGCTGATATCCAAACAGTATGGCATTACCAGTTGTTAACATATTAAAACCCTGCAGTACTGGTTGATAATAGCTGTAATAAGCCTCCCTTGATCCAGCAACTACAGGGTTACAACCGACACGGCAGGATCCTGGGCTCTAGTGTGAGGATGTTTACAGATGTGTCTGTTCTAATTGGCCAGTTCTCATGACGTACAGTCTGTTTGATATTTTGAATAGCATGGCTGCACACAGATATTTGTGCAGTCACTAATGCTGTGCTAGGCTGGAGGCTGTTGTATGCTCAATACACCCACAGCTCCTGACTGCAGAGAGGGTACATTCTAGCTCTGATAAGAGAAGGCTGAAGTAATGATGGCCACAAGGAATTCGGGGAAGAACGTGAAATGTGGAAATGCTAGGTGCAGGGAAACATCTAGCAGAGCAGTTCAGGGACTGGAAAAGCATGGACACAAACACCAAGCAAGCCACTGACTTCCAAAGCCTAGAGGAGTATAGGAGTCCAAAAGAAGGGGCCGCAGGTGTTAGTCACAGGTGTCTCCCCTGCTCAGTCTGATCTGGGCTTTGGACACTAGCCAATAAGCTAGGTATTGCATCTTCCTCCTCACTCTCCACTGCTGCCTTCCAGCAAGCTGTTGGGCAGTTGTTTGTGTTTTTGGAAGACTTGATGGAAGCACCCTGTGTTTCAAGAAAAGAGTCTGGGTCTGGGCAGCAAGGAAGTTAAGTGCCAAATTTGATCTTGTCCCCAGCTAACTAGGGGAGGTCACTGGAGTGATCGACTGTTCTTCCTGTATAAAATGAGCCTCATTTTGAGGAAGGAGCAGCATGGTCAACGTCTGACTGGTACTATGACATAGGAACCACGTGAATGTGAGCTTAGTGGAAAGAACCGGACACCAGCTTTCAGGAGACCAAGTTCTCAGTCCACTTCGAATCTGGGTGACCTTGGGCAAGTCATTTAATTTCTCTGAACTTTGGGTTCATCATATGTAAAACAGAAATAATAATAATAATAATAATAATAATAAAAATAATAAAATAATATTAATAATAATAAACAACATACCTAGTGGGGTATTTCAAGAACTATCTGGGAAAATACATTCCAAGGCTTAATGATATTTGGTACATAATAGACTGCCAATAAATGTTATTATTTCTACCATCCTACGTGTCTGTTTACATGTCTGTCAGTAAGTTCATCAGAAGCAGAGATTCTGTCTTTTCCTCCCACGAGCTCAGAATGCAGCCCAGGGCCTAACTCAGGATGGGCACATAGTCAATATTTGATAAATGGATTTCTGAAATCATGTAAATACTAGCACTGTGACTCAGTGTATGTTGACATACTATTGGCAATCACGTGTTCTCCTTTAAATCCAAATTGGAGAGAAAGAAACTAATTAACGCATAACTATAAGACTTAATCAGGCACTTATTTGTTGACCTTCCTTGGTGCCTAGGCTTGTATCTTCTGTGTCCGATTTTAGTTTCACTTCAGTGCCCCAATATGGAGGAATTTGCCTGTATCCTTTCGAATAAATATCTTTCTTCAGAATAGAGATTAAGTAGAGATTTCTCTTACTGTGTTTATTTTTGTTTCTAACTCTGAACTTCAGTGAATTATGCTTTTACCCAGACACTTACATATTCTTAGCCATACTTTTTTGCTTAAGTCTGCAGAATTTGTGCTTAAAACTGAATAAACAGTTTCAGTAGTGTGTGTGTGTGTGTGTATGTGTGCGTGTGTGTGTATGTGTGAAGTCTTGCTAGAATGCATAAACAAAAAATCATAGTTACAGATCCTGGGTCCTGTGGTCACCCAGACTTCAAAAGCCCTTTGTCTGTATATATTTACATAATTTATTTCCCATGTTTGGGTTTCATTAAACTCATGAGTTTAATAATAAAGTGTTTTGGACATGTGCTTTCTCTACCACTTTTCTCGTTCTGAATACTTTTTTCCCTTTTTGAAGTGAATACTGATTTTTTGGTACAGATATTTGATACTTTGGGGGCTTGTTAAAATAATGGGAAATATTTTTCCTAAATAGATAAAATGTAAGAAATTCCGAGAAGAGGTTTCTTTGACTTATTAGGGAAAAAAAATAATAAAAAAGAAAAAAATGGGAGCACATTTGCTTTTCTTTGATCAACACTTTTATGGGCCCGCATTGCTGTGTTTCTGCAACGTTGTGTGTAAAACACAGTTTAAGTGATCATACAGCCTCAGTCTTAGAAAATAAAAAGATATGAACTTGAACCCAAGTTTCCCTGTCAAGAGAATTACAATGTGTTTTAGCCCTCGGTTTCATTTGAGTTAAATTTACAATATTTTCTCCTAACAATAACAAGAGCCTAAAGTATCCCTTTAAGTTGAAATGTTTGTTAAACTTAATATATATGCTTGCATATAAATGTACTTCTCTGTATATATAATACACATTCACATATACTTACATGAGATTTTTAGGGAATTTTCTTTTTTCCTTCAAATTATTGCACAGAATATCCAAGCAGACATCATGACAAAATAATCAAAATGTATTAAATGCTCTCTCAAAAAATCCATTTAAGAATAAGATCATGGTTCGGGGTTGATTTTTCAGACCATAAATTGAAGTGTAAATATTCAAATTATTTTCGTAAACTATTCAGTTCTGTTGGGCTTTTATGTTATCATACAGTGATTTTTTTTTTTTGTATTTAAGTTTTCTAGCAGTTCTCTTTTTTAAGAGCCTCAAGTGTCCCATAAAAAGCAAATACTTGAATTTTCAGTTTCTAGGTACTGCATATTTTTTCCTTCTGCTTGCCTTATTTTTATAACAGTGATTTATAAAGACATTACTTAAGAAAAGGAAAGAAGGATTTTGACGAGGAACTGCTGTATAACACTGCTTAAAAAATCTATTTTCAATGCTAAGGAAATAAAAAAATTTTGGCATCATATCAGAGTGTGATCTGGGATTGGAGTGAGATGGCTTTACCTTGAGTCATTATCTTCCAAAAATATTTCTTGAGCCTAGTGGAGAAGGAGGGCAGGCGGACGTTGCCAGATTCCATTTCAGCATCTGGGAGAGGAGGGAAGTGGGGAGAGAGACTAAAAGGCCAGCCTGGACTACTTGCCCATGTAGCCCACCAGCGGAAGAGTCGTAATTAAGAAAATAGCTCTGAAAAGAAAATCGAAGAATGAGGTTCCATGGGGTCTGCCAGAGATGACCGGAATCTGACCTCAGGCAACGCAGAAAGCCCGAGGAAGACGGGAGGTCAGGAAATGCTATTGTGTCAGAACTGTTGCTTGTCCCCAATATCCAGTGTATCCTTCTTTTTCAGCAACAGAATTTTCCAAGGGACACCTGATGATTCAGAATAAGAATTCCATGTCCTAACTTCTCTTGCAGCTCTCTTTGACCATATGACCAAGTTCTAGCCAATGGGATGGCAGTGAAGTCCCATGTGGACATCCGAAACGTGTCCTTAGCGAAGGAAGCATGCCTTCTTGCCTCCTTCAAGCTCCTCTTGCCCTTCCTGCTGTCTGGGGTGGCAGCTGGCAGAGGAGCAACGCCGCAAATGGATATGGGAGGAGCCTGGGTCCCTAAAATTATATCATGCCATACATAGCCTAGGGATGATTATTACAGAATTTTTTTTTTTTTTTTTTTACACAAACTTCTCTTGGATTGGAGGCACTATATTTGGATTTTCTATTAATTGCCATCAAGCCTATTGGGTAGATTTAACCAGGACAAATAGAATGAAAAAATGAGTAAAGTGAAGGAGAAGGACTAATTGAAAAGCCCTAGGAAGATTCTATGGTGCCTTTGAAGCTCCTACCCCATATGTGTTTGTTGAGTACTCACTGCTCATAGGTCAGTCACTCCTCTAGACACTGAGATGACAGACAAATTGAACAGTAGCTAAGTGTAGTGGCGACTTGCTGTGAATTACTTCTGGGCTCATACCCAGGCTCCATCACTAACTAGTACCCTTATGAACCTGGGCGTGTCACTAGCAGCCTCAGTTTCCTCATTCATAAAATGGAGATAATAAGGTCCACTTCCTGAGAACATGCACGTGAAATGTTTTGCCTAGTGACTAGCATACGGTAGATAAAAATATAATAGCTTTTAGTTTGAAAAAAAAACCATTGTCTTTAAGGAGCTCACAATCTCAGAAGGAAGACAGGCCTGTGAAAATGTAGGTAGACTGTCCTCAGACTCAGGAATCGTGGAGCATAGGGATACGATGTGGTGAGTGACATGGGAGCCCAGATCAATGTCCTCTGAGAACAGAGAAACTCCCAAGCTAGACTGGAGAGGGCAGGAGTAGTTAAGGAAGTGCCCTTTTTACTCTGAGACTGGAAGGATGACTAGGTACCTACCATGGTGAAGAAATGAAAAGAATAGAGGAATGATGGAGGGAAATGAATACTACCTAGCACATGCAGGTTGAGCCAGAAGTGAAATATCCAGCTGCACATGGTCAGACCGTTTTGCCGGGCTGGGCCAGTGAGGTCAATGAGTACTGCTGGGCATCTGCTTTGGGGACAAAGGTGAAGATATGAAAGCAATTAGGATGTGATTTTTGACCTTGAGAAGCCTATAGTCTAACAGAGGAGGTAGATATCAAAGTAATTAGGTGTAATATGCCATGAAATATGCAGTTATGGGATCATTCACCAACCTGGCTAGAATACAGAGGTGACAAGTGTTCAATTTTGTCCAGCTGGGCAAGACATTGAAGAAGGGTTTACAGAGGAAAAGACACTTGGGCAGAGAAGTTTGAAGGCACTGCCAGGTTGGCAATGTCAACTTGAATTGTCGGTAGGTCCAAGGGGCTCGAATCCAGCCCTTTAAACTGAGAGAAGCAGCCCTTTCTCTGAGCTGCTCATAAAATGCCATGTCAGACTACTCGTGAGGAACTAAGCTGTCTAGGTGTGTCCACCAAGCAGAGAGGATTTTCTTAAACTGACCGAGCAGTGACCTAAGGCAGCCCTTGAGACAACCCCAGGTGGCCTTCCAGCCGCTTTTCACTTTAGTGTTTTTCTTCGTATGGACACAGCCTATGTCTGGATGAGAACATGCTGTGTAAGGTGGTTCTTTTTCACTTTACCCCTCAAAATGTGCAAACCAACAACCACAGATAGATCCCAGATGCCGTTTCCCTGCTCTTGTAAACCTTGAAGTGGGCCCTGCCAGCAGGCACACCTGCCAAGGAAAATGCTGTCCTCGAAATGTTCCTGGCACAGTTTTCAAGAGATGCTGACCGAGGGTTGGAATCGCTGACCTCCCTGAAAGAGAAGCCTGCAGCTGTGGGCTCCGGGGCAAATTCCCCGGATGGGAGGACCCCATGGAATTAAAACAGACTTAATCCACATCACAGAGAGCTGGCCCGTCACTCACATCTGGGCAAGTGGTGGTTTCTAGGAGGGACCTTCCCAGAAGAAAGATGACTCAGGCTGGTCCCAAGCCCGTCCTGAAGACCAAAAGACGAGGTGAGGAACAGAGAGACATTTGGTGGTCACCTAGTCCATTCCCCAAGTCCAGAGGACAGATGTGAGTTCTGTAAAGTCACCCAGCAGGAGAACATGGTGAAGACTGAACCCTGTCCCCTTCCCTGTGGTTGAACCATCACTGTCAAACAGCAGATCACTTCTGCCCCCACCTGGAAGAGCTGCGAGGACGAGCCCCACCAGACTCTTTGATAAGACTTTCTGTAAGATGTAAAGCTGGGTCGGGGGACCAGTTGCTCCCTCCGCGTACTTTCACCCTTGGGATACTCTTTCAACAATTTTTTTTAAAGGTGACATGTTGCCACGGTGGTTATAAAGACTAGGGTGGTAGCATAGGTTAGGTTGGGGTAGGTTAGAAGAAGCGGTGTGAACCACTCCTTTGAAACACCACTGGTCAGACCCAGTGGCCCATGGCAAAAGTGATTAGAGAGTGAGTGGCATCTGTTTTTAAGAGCTGACCTCCTTCCACCAACCACTGTGCAGGCCTTGTGATGCGGGGTCACATGTGGAGTAACTTCAGTGCCAGAACCGGAAGTTTAAACTCTGTTTAGCTGGCAGTGGGGCCCCAGCAGAATTTTTCAATTGGACAATAACATAAGTATGTTTCTGAAAGATTTAAATGCAGATATATACATACATGACAGATGTCAAGGAAGAAGCTAAAGCTGAGAAGAGATTAAGATTGTATGTTAGTTGAGGAATGTTGAGGTTCTAAACTTGGCTGCCGTATTGGATTTACAGAAGGAGGAATGGCTTGAGAATGGATAATAGTGATAAATTGAGAGGACAGTTGATTGGATGTTGGTGGTAAGGAAAAATGAAAGGAGCGATGATGACTTTTGATCTGGGAACAAGGAGAATAAGTGGTTCACTGACAGAAATAGGGAAGGCAAGATTAGTAGCTGGCATGGGGAAAGATGGTGAGTTTAATGGTTGACTTTTGATTTTTACAATAGACATCCTCCTTACCTGTGACCTCAGTCCCAATTCCTTGGATAGTACCCGAGGTTGGCTGCATATAGTGTTCCATCCCACAAGAGTTTTCCCAGGGCTTATCCTGAATGGCTCTGAACCTTTTGAGGACCCCTAAACCAACTCAAGTTTTACATGATTTCCCCAGGATGAATAAGGTTCTTACTACTCAGAGCCAACTTGTCTGCAGGCTTACCTACTCACTGGATAAATGATGACTACGTGAGTGAATACTGGCAGTTGAAGCAACGCATTAAAACCCATAACAGTCTTGAAACTTTTTAATTATCGTGGTAAAATACACGTAACAAAATTTATTATCTTAACTACTTTTAAGGATACAATTTATTGGTATTAAATACATTCACATTGTTGTGCAACCATCACCACCATCCATCCCCGTAACTCTTTTCATCTTGTAAAACTGAAACTCCACACCTGGGAAACAATAGCTCCTCACCCTCCCCTCTCTCTAGCCCCTGGCAAACACCATTCTACCTTCCATATTGATGATTTTGACTACTCTAAGTACCTCCTATAAGTGGAGTCATACAATATTTTTGTCTTTTTCTGACAAAAATATTTATTTCTCTTAGCATAATGCTCTCAAGCTTCATCCATGTTGTAGCATATGTTAGAATTTCCTTCTTTCTGAGGCTAAATAATATTCGGTGGTATGTATACCACATTTTGCTTATCCATTCATTTGTCGATAGACACGTGGATTGCTTCCACATTTAGCTATGATAAATAGTGCTGCTATGAACATGGGTGTCCCATGGGTGTACTTGCTTCCTGAATCAGGCTTTCAAAACTTCAGAACCTCTCCAATTCCTTACTGGCAAGGTCCATAGGCTACATGGATTTTGAAACGTGTCTCGGTTGTACTTTTTCCTCTCGGTTTGGAAACCAACTTACCCTAGGAAGGAGAGATTTCTGACAACAGCTCAGCAATTATAGTTGCCAGCAAATGGCTCCAGTAGATCAACCATGAGTTAAGTAAGAAAAAGTAAGTGCTACTGTTTGAGGTATGTCTAGAATATGGTTTTAATCCATCACTGTCAGGCTCATATAAAATTCCAGGCTTCTGTAACTCTTTAACTTGAAGTTATTACAGGGTGTCACATGTTAACTGGAAGCCAAGAGAAGCAAAGAGTTTTGTTCATGGTTAAATCTTGTAAAGATGCTTTTAAAAGCATATTAATCCATTAGTAATTCATTTGGATTTTGGAATATGGTCACATATTGTTTGGTACAATATGTACTAAAACTAGTACTGGAAAGTTATGTGAAAATATAGTTTTAAACTACAGGAACTTTAAAGCAGCCTCTCAATAATTCCTTCCTAAATTTTAAAATTCCTAAATTTTAAAAAATGTTGGTACGTCAAATTTTCATAAGAGGGGCATACTTATGGGATTTTTTTTGGGGGGGGGGAGAGGGGCGAGGCAAGGGAGGATTCTCAATTTTAAAAGCATTTTAAATTTACCAAAAAGTTACTAGAATAGTTTGAGCAACTTTTTACCCTGATTCACAAATACACTTATATTTTTAATTGTGCTAATTAGATACAGGTATAATGATTACACATTAACAAAATAATCTTTTTCTTTGTGTGTTTTCTATGGTTTTGTAAACTACACAAGGTGCTAAACATACATTTATTGGTCTTTTAATGTGCCAAGTTCCGTGTTAAGCATTGTCTTATATGATTTCATTGTTCTTGTATGAATTAATCCTCAAAGTCCTCTGATGAGGTGTTGTTACCCTCATTGTCCTGTGAGAGGCTAGGTGACTTTCCAAGCCTGGACAGCAAGCAGCAGAGCTGGGAGTCCCACCCTGACCCTGTGATTTCAAACCCCGAGTCCCTGAAGTGTCATCATCTGACATTGTATGGTAGGACCTTCCTGGACCACAGGAAAGACAGAGGATTGCTGTTCTGAGAGGAGAATGAAACAATATGAAAGCAGGATTTCCACACATCTGGAAGTGAGCTAGAGACACTACACGGTGGGGAAAGACAGGAAGCAGATCAGTGTTTGCCAAACTCTACTGTCATTTAGAACTTGACCTCCAAATCAGAATCAGTGTACATTGCTGATGATGTTTACTGTGGTATTTATCAAATTCAAAGAACCAGCTGAGGCCATGAACACAGAGAGCTTGAGGACCGCTGTGTGAGGCAGGAAGGCTCTCAAAGGCAAGGGCTTTGCTTCATTTGTTTTTCTGTCTCCAGCATCTGTCTCGGCGGGCCTGATCCACTAGTCGTTCAGCTGTTGGAGCTACATGTCACCTCAGTATTTGGGATCACCATCAGCAGGATTCTCTTAAATACAGAAAATATTAAAGTAATTTCTGGTCATTTTAGTTCATTCATTCTACAGGTATTTATTGAACATTTACTATGTACTAGTTTGAGGGGTATAGCAGTAAAGATGGATGAAAGCTCTTTGTTCTAGTGTAGTCACAAAATCAACAAATAAATGAGTGAGTAAGATTCACTAGAGAGAAGTGATAGGATTATGGCCAATTCTAAGGATAGAGAGGGACTGGGAATGAGAGTAGGCTAATTTGATTTGGGGATCAGGAAAGTTTTTAATGAAGCTGAGGCCTGAATTGCCAGAGGCAGCCGAAAGAGGACTGGAAAGCAAGACGTCCAGGCAGGGAACAGTAAATGCCCAGTGCCAGCTCGGTACAGCTGAAAAACAGAAAGATAGGAGACGAAATGTAATGACATGGGTTTAGATGGAAATCTGATAAGGTTGGAGAACTGGGTCTTGCCACCTGAGGTAAGAAGTTTGGAATTTCTAAATACACTGGGCAACCACTGGAGGGTTTTAGGCAGGACAAAGATCCCACTGGATCTGCTGCCTATGGAAGTGAACTCTAAGTCATGTCCATGCTGGTCATAGCCAACGCTGCTTGGAACAGACAGTTGCATATTGCAGTCAACGTATATTTGCTGAGCATCTTTTGTCTGTCAGACACTGTATTGGATGCTCTCTTTTAAAGATGAGTAAGAGATAGCTCCTGTCCTAGAAAGGCTCCTACCCGGAAGGTCTGTTTGCTGTCCTCTGTAATGTGCTTCCCTTAGGTGATAATGCATGATTCTGCAATTACCGAGATCATTTTATAGAATCTCCTTTTTACGAATTACTTTTGACTCTTGATCCTTTGGATTCTTTGACAGTATCTCACCGTTGGCGAATGTTTATCCTTTGAGGATACACTTAATTTTTTTTGGAAATGGCTGAAAGTTGATTCAAGTCTAGTCTAATGAATAAAGCAGGGGATGGATTTTTAGCAAAATAAGCAAATAAACAACGAAGGCTGATTTTTTTTTTTTTTTTTTTTTGTATGTGGCTTCTAAAATGGCCTAGGATGCCATTGTATCAAATTGTCAAAAAAAGTTCCTTGAAACATAAAAGTATTTAGACTTTAGAAGTATTCAGATCTACTGGGGAAAATCCCTATCTTGGGGTAACTCTGCCTCTTTCAATGGCAACCTTTAATTCTCCAAATTCTGTCTCCCCCTTTCAACCCACACTACTTCCCTGTTCCTTGATCAGGTGACATGAGTCTGATGATCTTTTCAGCATAGAGGTATGGATGCTGATTTTGATATTTGTACATGTTCTTGCTAAAGCTCCTTTAATCTTGTTATAAAGACCCAAGATTTTCCTGTTCAGCTGCCTCTACCTGCATAGGATATTCATGGTCAAACCACGGAATCTACGTAACCTAACAATTTAAATCTATTTAGATTTTTAAAAAATCATAGGCCCGAAGCTTTTCAAAATAAACATTACTTTCATCCCATTATACATCAATGCATTTGAGGCGGTGATCATTTTATTTGGGCCATGGTCTTCCAAGACTTGGGACAATAATATATTT
Source organism: Pteropus alecto (assembly GCF_000325575.1). Taxonomy (NCBI): domain Eukaryota; kingdom Metazoa; phylum Chordata; class Mammalia; order Chiroptera; family Pteropodidae; genus Pteropus; species Pteropus alecto. Next base: position 2,740,402 of record NW_006434825.1, on the reverse strand, counting down.
TTTCTATCTTATGCAAATGTATGCAGATTTCTAAAGCATGCATGCATGTATTACACACTTTATAAATTCCAGTAATAGAAATGTTTGTGTGTATAAATAGACAAAATGAGGAGTATACATTTTGTATAAAATAACCTCTTTGGTATTTGTTTACCCTGATATTTTGATTTATGAGTCATCATTCTTTGCTATAGAAGAAGAAAAATAAATATGCAAAACATTGGTAGATTTTTAATGGGGTTACTTCCCATCTTAGCTGAGTGTTTCTCCACTGAAGCTGACCTTGAAATTGCTTTTTAAATACAAGTCAAAATATGCAAATTCCGGAGTATCAGGATGAGTATCCTATGTTAGGAGTTCTTTCGAATTCACATTTTTACATCATTTCCATCTTACATCCTGTGCTTTATCTGCTTCTTAATCCATTAGTATTGGAGCGGTGGGCATATGGGTTTTCTCAAATGTGCTAATCCTCAGGAAGGTTAAAATACCCCTAAATGTGAGCGTATATGTTTTTCTTTGTCTTTTTTTCTAAAATTGAACTTTTCTTCCTTTTTAATGAATAAGAAGCATTTTATGCCTAGCGGGTTTCATTTCTTTCCTTTTCAGTCTCCGTGACACCAAGGTGCTCTGTGTCATCTTATCGTCCCCTTCCTCCTGTGTCTCAGAGTCTGTCATGAGAAGGAGTTGGTCCCAGACTGGCGTGTGACTTCAGTCTAAGGAGCTGCATCAGTCGTGTATTTGTAGTCACTCCTCATGCCTGTGCTGCCCATTTCATTGGATCCCAAGGAAGTTCCTTCTGTCCCCTGCTCATATTTCATGTGGGTCGTCTGGAGCCTGCATGGTGTTGATCTGTATATATCATGTTCCCCTCGTTATGGCCAGAAAAACAACCATGAATTTCACTGAAGTTTATGATTGGTCCCCAACTGCCTCCGCTATCACATTTGGCACAGAATCCTCTTCTGGATGCATTCTTGCACTTAGATAAACAAGCAGATATACCAATGCATGAATGAATAGAAAATGTCCCAGTTCCGAAGGATAAATCTATCATGTGGCGGAGAGGGTGTTCAGGCAAAACACTTGGTTATGTGGTTGCTCGGAGGATCGGGCCCATGATATAATTAATGCCACTAGCAGTAAAGGGACATTAGGGATGTCGCGCATGTTGATTATTTCTTCATTTTGTTTATCCAAGTTTCCCCGCCTCGGAAGCTCTGTGGCCATTGCCAAAGAAAGCCCTGGAGACAGAGCGTTAGCCGCTGCTCCCTTGTAAGTGCATCATTACCTCGCTCCAAACAAAGTCCTTTTTTTTTTTTGTCAATAGAGGATGAAAACATTATTGGATTCAGGAGTTCATAGTAGTCCTATATGCGGCTGGGGACGAGAGGGATAGATTTATGAAATGGACCATTTCAAATGGCATTATCTTCCTACAGTGAGGTACACCTTTCATAAATCATGGGAGAGTGCTCAGAAAACAGAGCATTTGTTATTCCTGCACTGCACTGTATTTGCATCCCCCGTAACCAGAGGGAAGAAGAAGAAATTCTCTGATATCCTTTCCTGGGTCTGAAAAGGCAATTAATCCCCTTATAAAAAGAAGAAGAAGAAATGTAATAAAATAAAAGAGTACTTCATATAAGTCAAGAATTGTGCTTTCACTAGTATTTTTTTAAACCATGGCGATTTTTTATTTTTTTGCCCATTTATTTGGGCCTTAATTTAATTATGGCATTAAGGAAGTTCTTTGATTTTCTTTTTCACTGAAAACATTGTGCCACATTCTGTAGGCTACTATAAACGAATGTGGCTCAGCTGGGAAAGCAAGTGGATATGAATATTGACTGAGATTTTCTTTCTCTCTCTCTGCGTTTTCCCATCAAGGGGACGGTGAGGAATTATTCTTTAGTAGTCCAAATTATAGATGGTTGTGTTTCTAATATGGAGAATCCCTTCTTTCTAGTAGCCTGGCTTTAATTTGCATGTAGAAGCAAATTAGATTCTTCTTTGTCTGTCGTTGACGTACACTACCAAGTGATAATCGATTCTCCATAAAGAATTAGGCTTCTTAAATAACTCTAGCTGTTTTCCTCACAGCCAGCCCATCTTGAAAAATTATTCTTCATTGGTAAGGGGTAAAAAGCCATCAGCCTGACTGAAAGTCAAGAGTTTCTAGCCCGGTCCACCCTGTGTCTAAGGTTCTTTTCACATACCCTAGAGAATAGCCTGGAGACAAGTGAAAATGTATGAGAGCAGTTTGAAAAGTTTTGAAAATAAGTCTGTTTCACACTCCCCCCACCTATGAGAGCAGTTTGAAAAGTTTTGAAAATAAGTCTATTTCACACTCCCCTCCCCCCCACAAAAACAAAGCAAAACAAAACAAAAACAAAAACAAAAGCATAATATAAGAAAAATTGACCTCCGTGACTTCGGGGAGGGAAGAGAGAAAGAACGAATAAAAGCCTACGAAAACACATTATTTGAGAGAGTTGAGAAAAAAATTACATTTTAAATGTAGCTCCGTCTCAAAAGTTTGAGACTTTTTTTTTCCACACATGTGAGATGCCAAGATAAAATTGAATTAAATGAGCACTTAAAAGGACCTTGAACTTGACTAACTGATCTTGATGGTCATCACAAGACATTGGGTGGGGAGGATATCATATTTTTTTATATATTTTGAGAGATTATTTAGGCAAATATTAGTTAGAAATTGAGAAATCGATTCATGTTCTTCTCTCAGGTGGGCTGGAAGGGATTAAGTTCAAATACCATGGGTGGGGTCCCAGGTCAAGACCAGCTTTTCAGAAGGAGACATCCTTTGCCTGTCCATTGTCTGCCTGTCCACCTCCTCTTCTCCCCCAAGGAAATAAGATGTTTATTTGCATGTATATAATAGAACAGTCTTGCATTTGTACCAGACAGACCTCAGTTTTTAGCCTGCCTTCATTTTTTTTTATCTCTCCTGCTTCCGTATCCTGTTTTATAAAATGAAGACAATGATGGCAACCACTCACAAATAATAATGAATCGATCTGTCAGCACATAGTAGGTGCTTAAAACAAATACTTACTATTTTTCAAGGGCTTTCTATGTGACATGCATTTAGTTTTGTACTATACAACCTATCTCCTTTTCTCTTTAATCTTCAAAATGATCCCGGGCTCATTTTCCAGATGAGGAGACTAAGTAAGGTACAGGGGTAGTAAGTCACTCATCCAATAAAAGTCAAACCTGGATTCAAGCTCTGGTCTCTTTAACATCAAAGAGTGTACTCTTACTCGCTACATATTTATCTCCCATAGTCCTGCTCCCGGGACTGTGGGTCCACTGCCCCAGGTCAGATAACCTGTCTGGGACTAGAGAACTCCAAGAGGAAGAAACAAGGAAGACCCAGGCACATGAACTTCAAGTGCAGCTGAGTTACCAGAACTTCTAAGCTATATGCTTACAGGACTTCTTCAGAGCAGTCTAACTCTTACTATTTCTGACACACCACAGTTGGATCAACCCTGGAAAACAAACGGAATGGAGGGAAATGGCTCTGCTCTGCCCCGTCAGCCTTGGACACAGCTGGGAAAATCCAGAATGAGTGTGGGACACCTGAAAAGGAGCTGGCGTGGACCAGTGATTAAAGGCAGCACAGCTAAGACTCTCAACCTTCCTGCGGCTTCTTCTAGATTTTATCATTCAAAGGGAATCACTACTTGGTGGCTCAGTGGCTCCTTGATAGCCTGAAAGTGTTAGTGTAGCTTCTCAAATTGTGGTACAGGGTCTCTGAAATGAAGAATCAGCCAGAGGCAACCCAGAATCTCTATTAGCTAAGCCCTGTGTCGCTAATGTCCACAGTCAATTCAAAGGTCTGATTTTCTGTTGTCAAAAGATCTCTTTCCAGGGCCTTGGCCAGATATTTAAGCTTATCAAGAGAAGGAGTTTTGAAGAAAAAACAAAAACCAGAGATATATTGATTTCTGAGAATTCTTCCTGAGTTTCTCTGGACCGTGGTACTGTCAGCCTGTGATGAGATTGTTGTTGAGTCTGAATTGATTTTTGCCTTTCAAGACTCAGCACAAAACAAGCCTTCCTCTGGGTAATCTTTTCTACCCCCACCCCTTTCCACATAGAGTTGACCTTCATAATTGAGATCCTCTTCTACTTCATCAGCGTCTACATTTTCCAGCCTCTATCACATTGAATTGAAATTACGTTGTCTGTTTTATCTACTAGGCTGTGAACTCTTTGAAGACAGAACTTTCTTACCTTCAAGGTGCTCAAGCTATGTTTGTTGCATCAGGTAAATGGAATCTAATTATAAACAGGTGATGAGAGCAAAGAGCACACTAATATTAACTTCGAACATCTACAAAAGCTGGTGGTCAAAATACATTATTGTCTATATCTGATTTGGCTTACTGTAGCCAAATCAAGTTGTAGTCTTGAGTTTGGTATACATCCATGTACTCACTCTGAATTCAGTGACTTTTTCTCAGTTTGGAACTAGTGTAAGGTCACCAATCCAACTGCTTGTGGAGAGTTTCAAGCATGTGGGGATTGCAAGTCACATTATCCAGGGCAGGCCAACTTGAGACATCCTTTTGGACTGCATCACTGCTTATGAACCTGGCTCTTGACCCCTATAACTAAGTGAGCATGCCCCTGCAGGGGAAAGCGGAGAGATGCCTTGGTATTCCCATGTGGCCATCCCCCCTATAATTCAGCCTGATCCAGAACACAGGAGAGAGATTCTAATTGAAAAATCTTTTCCTGAATGTCTAGAACTAATGGAAAAGCAAATAATAATGGCACCAATTCCTCTGTACTGTTCTATAGAATATCGAGGTGTCTTCAGTTTAGTTTTAATTTTTTAAGGATGACATCCAGAGATAGACATCTTTGGGAACAAAAAAATAATTTGAATTGAGAATTTGAGTCTGTCATTTGGTTGATTTTTAAAAATATATAATCTCAATGTGTGGAATGGGAAAGCAATTTGTATTTACACTTGTGAAATTCACCATTTGCTTAATTGTAATGCTTTCTGAGTTTTTGTGCCAAAAAGGTCAAATTCAAGTTTGAAAGTGTATACCCTATCCAAAAGTCGTTTGTTTGTTGACCATTATTTTTATCTTTTGGTGACATTGTTACTCCTTATATACCTTGCCAGTCCTCCCCAAACATCCTGGCCTTCACATCTTAACAATTTCTGCCTCTTCTTATTGGTTTCATTGTGTTCCGTATTTGATCTGACGACTGCTTTTATTTTTAAGAAGTTTTTAAAGTGGACGTCTTTTTTTTTTTGACCCTCCTTGTATACCCCCTTCCTTTGACTTGTTTCACTCATTACTTTGCAAAATCCTGAATATTCTTGTTCATTAGGCTTCATTTTACACGTATGCTGTGTACTTAGTGGACAGAAGCTGGCTTTAACCAATATGGGATGATCACGGGGTCGAGAGGACTTTACCTCATAGACGCTCCACACGGGGGCCAGTTCTGGCTCCTTCCTTAAGTTCCCTTGTGTCTTTGAAAATGTCTTTTTATTTCTCCATCTATTAATTTTCTCATCTGTCCCTTCGGGCTAATTAATAGCTGCCCCACCTTCCTCACAGGCTTGTTGGGCAACTCAAACAGTGGCACTTTTAAATTAAGCTGTGTTCTAATTGACTCCCTCCTATGAGGTGATTACTCAAGACATTCTTCAGATTATTCTTTCTTTCCCCCACCCTTCGAAAACACTGAGACATTCAGTCTATTTTACCTTTCTGTATTTGAAGAGTCAGGCGTTCCTAGAGGGACAGAAAATGGCCAACCTGCTCCTTTTGCTTATTTACACAATGAGGAGATTTCAGCGCTCAGCACGGGAGAAGTGGTTTCTCTCTCCCTCCATCCCGGGGCATGGGAGAAATATAACGATTACATGTCTGCACTCTGCAGATGTCTTGCAGGCCTGGAAAACTGGTTGGTGCATTTATTTATCAGATTGTCGATGAAAGTCGGGTGGGCCATGTGGATGAAGTGGTCCACGGAACTTGACAGTGGACCCTGAAGGGAGTCCAGCACAAAGCCAGCTTGTGATGTGGGGTGGTGTGAGGAGTTGTCACACGGTGACCTTCTCCAAGAAGGTAGAATAGTTTTCCTTCTTGGAAGATTCAGGCGAAATAAAGCTGTACCCCAGGCATTAAGTGTGGATTATGAAGCAGGGATTTCTCTCCCTCAGTCCCGTTTTGCCTCTGTAAAGTAGTTAAGTTAAAAAAGAAAGGATTTTTTACAAAATGCTTCGCTGCTCAATAAATCTCTGTGGGGAAAAGAAAGGGGTGGGAGCGGGGGGGGAGGGGAGGCAAAAGCAATGCACATTAGTCTTCCATTAAAAATAGATCAAAAAACTACCCAAAAGAAAAAACCCTACAACAATGAAATAAATTAGGATAATACAACTGGAGGCCTGCAAACGAGTTTCCTAAATGTTATATTTTCTCAAGCCACTTAGATTTCTAACTTCCTGTCTCTGCCCGAAGCCATAAAGGCAGGAACACTGTCATTAGCTTCAAAAACCATTTTTTTAGCCTCTAGCTGCATTTATTTTTTTTTTTTTTTCCCCCGCCCTTCTCCGTCAGCTGTATCCCTGCATTTATCACAGCACAGGTGCACCTTGTTCTGAAGTGTTAGCTGCGATGAAAGGAGTAAGGGGGTGCTCCCTTTTCCCACTGCAGGAGCTCGGTGGCAAATCCAGCCAATGCAGAATTGGGTGGGAGCTCTTTCACTGGCCAGCTCCTCCCCTGATAAGCTGGCTGTCTGTCAATGGCTTTTCAGGACGGCTCCCCCAAAACGCTGGAGTGCCGTTCCACTCCACCCTGTGATCAGATAACTATGACCATAATAAACCAGAGGATAATCCTTTATGTTTTTCAATAAAGTAATTATTTGGTCCCTTCACTTAGCCCCTTAAAAAGAGCCAAAAAGAATGTGGCACCTAGATGCTATTTTTAACGATTTTCACCTCTTGCCTCTAGGGCCTAAATTGAAAACCTAATTTTAGATCCATAAAAGCCAAAATATGTATATAGGAAGCTCCAAAATAAAATATCCCAGGGCAGCTCGTAAGCATCCTCCGAATAGGTTCAGGTGGATTTACCTGACTGAGGATATTTAATTATGTCATTGAAGAAACACCAGTAATTCAATCATTATTTCTTAGGTGTTACATCCAATGACACTCTAGAGGAAGTCAAAGGCAGAGGGAGGAAGGAACTCAGGAAATGCAAGATGGGCCACCAAGGCTACTACTAGGCTGACTGAGGGGAATGAATGCAGACTCAACGGTTAGATCAAGGGGAACCGAAACCCATCTGCACATCTGTGTCGTCCCGCATAGGCTACCGGCCCCTCTGAGCCTTTGCTCAAAATGGGGGTTATCTTGCCTACCTCCCTGGTTTGTTGTGAAACTTAGAAACGCGGTTCTTTGCTTGGTACCAGGGAGGCGGTAGGTTTGTCTACAAACTGTTGCAGTGCGAGCTATAACTTATTCATTGTGACCATTCAGGAAACCTGCCACGATGCCCTCTAGAGAACTGACCGTCTCCCTTTTACAGGTTTCCTGAACATCCTCGTGATGTTGCATGGAGGACTCACACCTAACAGATCTTAGAACTTGTTTATTTTCTGAGCGCCCAGACTGAAAAACGTCTTATGAGAGAGCCAGAAGTCAGTCTCTAGTGGCATTTTGCTTTCAAAAACCTCCCAAATCCTGAAAAGCCCCAGTGCCCATGACAGCTCTATTTCCTGTTTTTTGGGGTGCCCAGGACAGCACTGCTTGATTCCCTCTGCCTCCTGATCTCTCCTGAATGCCTTGCCTGCCATCTAAGCAGCATAAACCTTGGGAGTGCCCTCTCTGGGAGAGGTTCCATTTATCACAGGAGTCAATTTTAGGGCCTGTAATAGGCAGACCTTTGCTCCCCCCACCCGCCCCAGGGTTACCTCCAGGATTATATTATGTTGCATGACAAAAGGGCCTTTGCAGATATAATTAAAGTAACTAATCGGCTGACTTCAAAATAGAGAGATTATTCTGTATTTTTAGGGTAGGTCCAATGTCCTCACAGGTGCCCTTCAGAGCAGAAGGGGAAGCAGAGTGATGACAAGCCCGAGAAGGGTTTGATATATCCCTGCTGACTTTGAAGATGGAGGGGACCGCGTGGCAAGAAATATGGGCAGCTTCTCAAGGCTGAGAACTAGCTCTGGCTGATAGCCAAAAGGAAATAGAGACCTCAGTCCTACAACTGCGTGGTAAATGGGGACCTCAGTCCTACAACTGTATGGTAAAAATGGGGACCTCAGGCTTACAACCACAAGAAAAATGGAACCACATGGAACTGAATTTTGCCAATAACCTGAGTGAACCTGGGAGCAAATTCTTCCCCAGGGCATCCAGATAAGAGCCAAGAAGGCAGTGACCTTGGCTGGCTGTTACTGTGGACCTGTGAGACCCCAAGCAGAAATCCCATCTGAGCCACACTGTGCCTGGACTTCAAACCCACCGCAACTGTGAGATAATAAATGGGTGTGTTGTTTTAAGTTGATGGTAATTTGTTATGGCAGCAATACAAAACTAATACAGTGCTCGGGGCCCTCCGTGGGGTGGGTCTCAGCCAGCCCTCAGTCTATTCAGCCTGGTTCCTAGCACATCTCAGCCTTTTTGCCCATTCCCCCCTCCCAAGAGAATCTGCTCCCCCTGTTCGGTAGAATTGCTTGTGTTTGATTATGAGTGTGTTCAGAGTCATACTCAGCCTAATTATTGCTTTTGACTAACCCCAACACATAATGTTGTATGTCATGCTGTACTACTTTTAATTTCACAGATGAACACATTTCTATTCTTTTAATCCCCCTCTCCAAGTCTCGTGTTAACTCCATCTGGACAAAGCATTGAGGTGTATGTGTGACTCCTTCCCAGCCGAATGCCACAGCTGCCCTAGATTCACCCCGCAGGGCAAAAACGACGAGGAAAGGGTTTTCCTCTTGAGTGAGGAAAGGCTTATTGTGTCGAAGTCATTGTGCTGGCCTGAGAAATCTCCACTGTAGATTCCACATGTCACTCCACATCTTTATAACTCTTTGGCTCTCGGACCCACCTTCTTAATAGTAACAGCAATATTTATTTAGTGTTTATTTAGAGCTTTTAATGCATTATTTAACTTAATTATAATACTCCCATTTGGCAGATGAGAGGACTGAGGCTTGCAGAATTTCCAGGGCTGTGCAACAACAAGCATAGTACAAACTTTAAACCCAGGCAATGACACCAGAGGCCATGCTGTTAACCACCGAATACTGCACGGGTTTTGATGTTTAGGTGTTTTGGTTAAAAAAGAGAGACAGAATGATTCCATCTTTCCCATCTTGATAGATTATAGATTGCCTATCTCATCCATCCTTTTTCAATAATTCTTCCTCTGGGTTGAATTTATAGTCTCTGGCCCCAATACATTACACGGGCGGTGGGGAGGTTGTCATGAGAGGCAGTTAGTCAATGGTTATTTCCTTGAGGAAAAAGGAAAAGAAAAGTGGACCACTCTTCGATGTTTGTTGCGGGAAAAGCACAGCGGCATGCCATTGTTCTGAGAGGAAGGGGCTTGTTTGTCTTATCAGCTCCTGATAAAATAGGATACTGGGTGGAAAACTAAGTTACAGCAGGTGCACTTGAATTTGAGAAGGAGAGACAAAGCAGAACCCTGGCTATTCAAAGTCTAATTTTTTTTTTTTCTGTTTCAGATACATCACATGCACATACACATGCATGCAGATTTTTGCTGTGAGAATTTGTGCATTTCTATACCCTCAAATGATTAAACTTCAAATGACTTCCATCATGTGGGGTAAAAATTTCGATCTGGGATTCTTTATCCTTGGGTCATACTTTCTGCAAGCGTTTTAATAATGATTCCTCTTAAACGCTTACAATGATGAAATTGGGAGTTTCAAAAGAAATTAAAAATGATCTACTGGCATTATGCCCAGGACTTTGAGAAACTTGAAGGTTGACACCTTTGGGGAAAAACAGACTTTCATGGTTATGGCTCTGATTGTCTCCTCTTATAATAGTTCGAGGTGTTTGCCAGGGGCGTGGTAGCTGAAGGCCCGGGGGTTCACTGGAGAGAGTTCTTCCCAACGCCACTCAACCCCTCCCTTAATTTCATTTCCAGGCAAGATGTGGGTGGGGTGGCTGCATTTATAGGAGGGCAATGAGGGAAATTTTTTGAGACTGAAATGTTTATTTTCGTTCTTATTTTCAACTGTGAATGAGCATAAACTCACCCCACAGTGGCTCAGGCAAAATAAAAAAGGAAGTTTATTGGTTCCTACTGGTTCCATCTGGCATGCTTTGACCCAGATGATCAAATGACCCTGTCATATTCTGTTTCTCGCCATCTTTCAGCTGTGCTTTCCTCTGTTTAAACTTCGTTTTCAGACAGGGTCAGTTCAGAAGGGCAGAAATAGCCACCATAATTCCTCATCCTTCATGTTCAAAGAGCACTGATGAGAAAGAGCATCTTCTAAGAGGGCCAGCAAGTCCTACAGCTGACTCTCATTGGCCCTTAGTGGGTCACATGTCAATCCCTGAGCCAATCACTGGGTCCCTGTTTCTACCTGGAATGAATGCCACCTTGGAGCTGGGGGATGGGGTCAGCTTGACCCAAGCCATGTAGATTGTGAAATATGGAGTAAAGAAGGTGTATTATTGCTGGGAAAAGAGAGATGAATATTAAAATGAAAAACAACAGACCTCCATTACAGCATCTGTACTGCTGCAGCAATATCCATTCGCAAGACAGTAACAATCTTACTTGGTGTTGGTCTTTCTGTAGAATTATCCCAGTGGAGTTTGAGGCTGTCATACCTAAAGGACTCTTGTCCCTTATACCTGGTATAAGGAACTAGGCAATGGGAACATAAGACATGGGGTAGAGAAAGGGACATGCACACAGTCCTGAAGGGGTCCAGCCAGGATTGTAGATGGCAGGAAAAGTCTGAGCAAGACAAGAAGAGGCAGCTCCTGGCACCAGCACGCCAGGGGCGGGTAGCAGTTTTCTGGCCATGGAAGGCAGGGCAGTTGAAGCCAGCTGGGAGATGGTTCCCCTCCATGCCATTTTTCAGACATAGCCAGGGTGATCTTAGAACTCAGACCTGGGTATGCCAGTCCCACTCCTCACACCCAGTTAAACCACACCAGTGATTTTCTGTTGCTCTTAGGATAAAGATGGATCCCTACACAACCTCTACAACTTCCCACCCAAGGTATAGCCCCTATTTTCCTGGTCTCATTTCTCACTGCTCTCGCCTGACTTCCCCTCAGATTCTGGAACTTTCTCTGCTGACTCCTGCCATGGGACTTCACACGTGCTGGTCTCTCCCCTTCTTTGTCTCTACTCACTCTCTGTATTTCAACTTAATTGTCACTCTCTCCAGGAAGCCTTCCCTGACTGCACTGACTCTTCCTATAAGTTCTCATGGTTCCACACATTTCCTCTTGATAGCAACACACCACACTGTGATTGTACATTTCTTTTTGTTCCTACTTTTCCCACTAGACTAAGCTCCTAGGCCCCATGTTGGTTTTCATTCACCAGTGTATCCCTAATGCCCAGCAGAAGGCTTAGCACCTAATAAACGTTTATTGAATGAGCGAGCAAGTGAGTGTGTGAATAAGGCTGTGCTTCAGAGGTACTTGCTAGGGCTTCAGAATAATTGTGGAATTGCAGAGGGGAGCAGGAACCAAAGGGCGACCTGAAGCTGGGTCACGGGATGCTTGGGCCAGCAAAGGCTTCAGCAAAGCCATTCAATGTTCATGACAAATCACTCATTTCACTGATTGTGCTTCGTTTTCTTGGAACTTTTTTCCTGTAGTCGGCAGTGGTGGTGGCAGTAGTGATTGTGGTGAGACTGACCATATACTAACTGAGTTGATTGTTCAGTTCGACAGTAGATGACCACTCTTGACACTCAAATCTCCTAAGTTATAGTCCTTGGAAGATTCAGCCCTTGTTCTGATCGAACAGGGCAAATACAATCCAAGTATCATCCGTTGGACCTAAACTAGGCTGAAGGCCATCCTTGGTCTACATAGGATAATGGATTTGTGAAGCACATCAATACTGTAGGCACAATTGTGGGGGGTGGGAGGGAGAGAGCATATTTAACCTACTTTAGAGAAAAAACTCTTTTTAAGGGCTTTGCACACTAATTGCATGCAAATAGATGCTGCTAATTGCAAACACAAGATTCAACCTAGTCAAATTAGAAATCTATTCATCAACAACCCCTTTAGGACCTCTGCTCTACTCTGTGCAGTTTAAATTGTTATTTTATGGTATATACTACCATCTTTCTCACTCGCTCACTCACTCACTCGCAATTTACCATTGGCTTTCTCCCGAGATTTTTGCCCTAGGAGACTGACTCATCGAGGGTAGAAACTGTGTCCCCTTCATTTTAGTCTAAGGCCCAGCAGGTACCTACTTCAAAACAAAGACATTTATTGAGGTCTTCCTCTGTGCCAAGGTTTGTGACAGGCAATGACAGTAGAGACTGCCTGAATGAATGGATAAACTATTTTCTAGAATGCCTCGTTCTCCCCACCCCTTTTCAAATTTGAGCGAACCCATCTTTCCCAGCTCAGATTTTGTCTTCCCTGGGGCGCCCCGCTGAATATGACCAGTCCACCCTCCACTCTTCTGTAGCATTCTGTCTGGTGCATTTATCTGACACTTTTCATCTACTGTCTTACATTGTGTTTGTTTTTATGCATTAATTCAACAGTCATTTACTGATTCCTACTCAATTAAAGTCCCTGCACAAGATGCTACAGGGGACAAAGAGATGGACAATACATGGTCCTCGCTTTCATATATTATTTCTCCTATTCAGCAGCAACATATGTCAAGGCAAGGACCATCCATATCTTATTCATTTTCTAGTCATCTTTTCTTTTCTTTTTTATCACCTATAAAAAGGCATGGCAGAGTAGGTATTATTGTACATTTTTTTCAATCCATGGATGGATGGATGGATGGATAGATGGATGGATGGATGGATGGTTTAATAATTGGATAAATGATGCATAGATAGATGAATAGTGAAATTTTTGTATTTTACTGAAAATTTGTAATGATATTCTAATGGCTCTCTAGAAATAATGTAGCTTCCCAAATGTCCAATTTCTCTTATGTATTTATGGATCATCAGCAATATGCCAAGCCCATGCCAGGACAGGAAGTAGACACATAAACAAGAATGCTTAAGATAGACACCCTGGTTAGAGACATGTTGGTATAGGAGTATAGGCACATAAGCAGATTTCTATAATATAGGAGTTGAAGGTGGTTGTGGGAGCGATAATAAAAATGACATAAAGTGCTACAGGAAGCACAGAAACTTGATCACTTTGTTCTTTCTTGATCTGGGAACTCTGCAGAGAGGAGATGACCGTAGAAGGCTGTATAAGATTTTTCCCCATGGAAAAGGGAGACTTTACAATCAGGGTTAGAATGAAAGACTGCAGGTGTCAGAGGCCAGGGCTGGTTCTGATGGAGCTGGAGAGCTGGCTCTCAAATGATGTTCAGCGCATCTTCACAAATGGGCCACCAAATGTCCCTCACAATCTGAACTAGATATATTCGCCATACGCGGCGTCAGTGAGATTGGTCAGGAGAAGCACTGAGCGGGTGGGATGGAGTGTACTGCAACACTCCAGTCAAACGAGGCAAGGGAGAGGTGCGCGTTGTAGAGTCCCAGGGAGCTCCGTGCAAAAGAGATCCGGTTTTTACTGGAACACGTGAGTCTGGATTGTGGTCAAGACCGTAAAAAAATTCTCCTCAGATAGAAACACCAAGCTGAAGATGTGCTAACTGGACATTTTTTCAAATATACTTTTTATTAAATCTGTTTTCACTTTTTAAAATAGACTTTGCTTTTTAGAGCTGTTTTGGGTTCACAGCAAAATTAAGAGGAAAGTATGGGAAGTTCCCACATACCGTGTGCTTTTCCCCCGCCCCCTCCATCAGCATCCCCCACCAAAGTAGCATATGTGTTACAATTGGTGAACCTACAAAGACACATCATTATCACCCAAAGTGCGTCATTTACATAAGGGCTCACTCTTGGCGTTGTACATTCTTTGGGTTCGGACAAATGTATGGTAACGTGGATCCATCACTTTAGTATCATACAGAGTAGTTTCAGTGCCCTAAAAATCCTGTTTTCACTTTTTTCTTTTTGTTTTCGAAACAACTTTCAAAATTGGTTTTGAGTTTCTGAGTTTTGAAAGTGTGCCACAGACAAGAAGGTTGATATTCCTCAAGAATGGCCCCAGATCCCTGTGCAGAAAAAGAGCAGTACGCAGGGGGCTGGACTGGTGGGCTGCCACCACCTTCAGAAACTGTCAAGGGTATATCTCGAACACATAGGTTTGAGCCACTCAAAGTTCTGAGAAATAGACTGTTTCCCAAAGAAATAATTGCGATCCTTCCAAGTACGTGGGTATCTTCGACAAGAACAAATTTACTGGCAGCTTGAACAATCTGTTCAACCTTAAAGATCTCAGCACTATAATGTTTGTTATCCATGTGCCTTATTTAATAGACTTGCCTGATGTGACGTTTTATATCATGCTTTGTCTCTAAGTGATTTACTACAAGGAAGATAATAAACACTCCAGGTTCCTACTCAGAAAGCCAAGTACACCACGAATATTGCGTTCTAAGGTCTTTGAAATTAAAGAGGCAGTATTTACTGAGATGCGGACACATGATTTCTCCAACAAACCACACTACCATCCCTGTCTGTGAGAAAATAAATAATTATGTTACGATACTGAGATGCACGATGACCAGATGAATTATCTGAGAAAAACAGCATCTAATGATATTCTTTCGAGATCACAAGGAAGGATGGATGTTCGCTGGAGCTTAGGATTTTTTGTTTTTTTTTTTTTTTTCCTTTTTTCTCTTTAGTTGTAAAAACAATCACAAATATGAGTGCTTCAGGCTTGAACTTGTCAACAGGCAGTGGCCTACTCTGGAGATAGAGATATCACCTGTCTTTGGGCTGAGACACGAAGGCAGGTGTTTCTGTGGGAACTGGGGGCCTCAACCAGCACACACCTTTAATCTTGGGTCGCCTTTCTGGTGAAATGCCCGTGATTCATAACTCAGTCACGTTGCCGAGGAATGTCTCTTCAGATAGATTCTATCTCTAAGAACTTAAGTCAAGGGATTTTCAAACAGTCACTTGATTTATGTACGTGAAACTCTCGCTCAGGAAAAGAACTTTTGTTTGCGAGCACTGTATGAACAGAGGCCTGAAAGAAATAATTAGGACTCTCTTTTCCTTCTTCAGTCTCAAAGATTTCCCTGCACGTGAGTGGGTGGCCCACTCGTTGACTTGTGAATCTGCAGAGGAGACAGTGGGGCGGGGGACATGACTAATCCCACACCTTCTCTTTCTTTTGTTTGTGCAACAACTCGATTCGCCATCACCACATCAGCACATTTTGCTGCAAATCTCGGTGCCCTCTCACTTTCGTTTTTCTTAATGCATTTCTCCATTTTCCCAAGGCCACATGAGCTGTTTTCTTGTGAGTGGCACTCCTGCCTCAAATAACTAAAATTGCCTGGGTCTTGGAATCTGAGCCTTCATATGCTCCCACATATTATTTGGTCCTATTGTTTCTTAACTTGCTCATCATTCACATGGTGAAGGAAATTCCATTTGGTCCTTTTAAGGCCGCCAAACTAGCTGACTTAAACACTCAGCCCCAGTTACTTCTGGATCTTTCGGTTCTTTATTGAAATGGTCCTTTTAATGTCATCTTTAATTTAATCAAATAGTGTCATCAAAATAACATTTACTCTATTACTGCAAATTCACTGCATTATTAACTAGAGTAACTAGACAAAAAAGATGGTACAAACCCCCATGGAAATATATACTTACTGTAAAAATGGATACAGTTCATAGATGTTCTATATTTAATTTGCAGTTTCAAAGCACTCTCTATGGAGAGGTTTTATGGTTCTGAAATAATTTAAAAACACACTTTACTACAATCCATAGCAGGTAGTTTTTGCCGATTTGGGAAGTTATGGTGTCTTGTACTTTCCGAAGTAACCCAAACTATTTTTTTTAACATTGATGTACCAGTGTCTCATTAGAAATGGGACTCCATCTCCACACCACAAGTGATTCAACCAAGGACTCACCAGTTTTCCCCCGGTTCCCCCCAATAATCCAAGTGTAAACAGCTCAGTATCGTCAGAGGTCACAAGATCCAATCAGCTTGATTAAAAATGCCAACTCACCAATGCCACTTCAGATAGTTAGATCAGAAAATAGGTCATGTTTGGGGCAGGGAACGAAGGCTCAGAGGGTTATGTTGTTTAAAATTTTTTCTTTGATTTAAGGGAAAAACATGGACCAGGAGAACAAGAGTTCTGGGTTCAAGCTGTCGAATAAGTTATTTGCTAAGCCTTAGTTTTCTCATAAGTGAAAAGGAGTTCCATGACAGTGAGACACTATCAAATAATCTGATTTTTTAAAAATGCTTGTCTACCCACTTTCTCTTGAGATCAATACTACTATTTTCCAATTAGAATTTTTTTTTATCAGAACTTGCCACTAGCTATTTCTTTATACAGTAGGAAGGTAAAATATCAAAGGAGCATCTCTATTTCAAGATTGTCATTCTTCTCCCTACCAAGAAATTCTATTCCTGGAAGGATATTGGATAGACTTAGAAATAAGAGTATTGAACCAAAGTCATTTATTTTCAAAACATATATATATTTCACCTGTTGCTGTACATGCCACAAGCCAAGTACTGTGCTAGGCCCTGAGACAGTCAAGACCAATAAGTTCTATATGTCTCTGTCTTATGGAACTTAAAGTCTAGTGGGAAACACAAACATTTGAAAAGAATGATAAAGTAATTCAGATATTATAATAGAAGTCTTCACAGGGTTAACTATCCATTCATCTCTTCAACCATCTCTTTCATCCATCCTTTCATGCATTCATCTGTCCACATGTCCATCTATCCATCCATCCATCCATCCATCCATCCATACATACATACATACATCTTCCATCCATTCTACCATCTTTACTTTCATTCACTCTCCATTTATCCATCTATCTACCCACCTACCTCTAGGGTTTCAGAACCATCAGTGCTGAATCTCATTGTGATATGAAGACATGCGTTTTGGTTGAAGATTAAAGAGCTTGTCAAAGTTTGCAGAATAAAGCGGAGATTCAGACACTGATGAAAAACCTGTATAATTACGACATCAAGAAAGCTGGAAGCCTTACTAAGGCCAGATGCATAAATTGATGAATCTGAGACAAGTGGGGGGCAAGATGTGCTTCATCAGTTGTTGTCAACCCTACTGGAATCATCTGTAAAAAAAAGTAGATGCCTGGGTTCCTCTTCTGGGGAGTCTGATTTAATTGGGTTAGAGTGCAGCCTGAGCATCAGGATTTTTAAAGGCTCCCTAGGTGATTCTCATTTGCAGCTAAGGTTGGAAATAAAGGATGTGAGTGAGGGACGATCTTTCTGGATGATTAAAAGAAATGCCATCAATAAATATCTGTGCTTTAGGTATATCAGTTAGTGGGTATGTGGTGCATGGGTGGGCCAGACTAGTTTAACAGACCACTGATTAGGTCAAATGTCATAGGGGTGAGAGACAAAGGAATATGTTGTTGATCACACAGTAGAGACTAGACTTGGGCAGCAAAGACTAATTCTAGCCACCCATCTTTTAGTATAGATAATTGCTAATACCTGACTTGTAATGTTTGACCCCAAACTGGCCATGATTTGGGTCACAAGTCAAAGACATCCCTGCCTCTAGCTAAGAACAACAGAAATTTATGGGACCAGGGCTTCCTATCCTCCAGTATAGTGCTTGCCTTGTGGTACATTTAAAAACAAGTCAGTGTTTGTTGCTCAGTCACTGGCTGACATTGCTTATTCTTCAGTTATCTAGGTTTGCTCTCTAACAACCTCAGTACTTTAAATGAAAGGATGCTGATACCCAATGGAAATCATTCACTTGCTTTAGGTTAAAGCTATTGGAAATTGCAACAATTATCTCATTTTGTCACATCTTACTAGGAAAGGACATATATCCATTATTTAGCAGATATTTATTGAATCAGGCACTGTCAAGCACAGAACAGATCCAGTGGTAAAAAAGAGAAAAATAGTCTCTGCTTTCTAGGATCTTACTATCTGGAGGGGACAGAGGACTAAATAAGGAAGATTGGTACAGCTCAACAATTGTAATGGTTCTGTGCGTTACCAGCCACTGGGTTGTATGACTATGGTAGAGGTATATAGCTGTTAATGCAACAGGAGAATATTTAGCTTTGGAAGTTCTTTCTAATTTGGCTGCTTTATTTTAATTTTTTCTCATTATATCATCATAATCTTTCATTGAACCTCTGCCTCGGTTGTCATGCCTATTACACACACACATACAGATTTTTTAAGACTTATTTTAAAAGTAGAGAACTTCAGAAACTATGGGGCTTTCTTTGGTACCTAAATCCCCTTAACTTCCTAAAAACAGACGAGTCTATGGTGTATTCTCTCCCCAGAGTATCTTCAGGGGAAAGAAATTACTCGCTTGTAATTGGACATCTCAAAAAATAATCAACTCCACAGATCTGTGCTTGCCCACCTGAAGACCCCCGAGACTCCAGCGTTCTCAGCTAAAGGTACAAGTTTCCTTGAAAAAGAGACTCAAGCCAAGCATTTAGTGGTTATGTTCCAGATCCTACTGTCCCTGAAATCCAGGCAGTTCTTTGTACAGGGTTGGTGGTACCTGAAAATAGGTTTATACAGGTTAGTGAGAAAAATAGGGGGCATTACCATTATGTGTTTTTTTAAATGATAATTATATGATTGGACTGATGGTTATGTAATTAAAATTGGCTATATTGGTATTGTTCTCTGTAAAAGTTGTTGCTGTAAGGGAATTTTGTCTTTGATTATCAAAGAAGGTGCAATCTGTGGCATGGCACCCAAAATATGCTCAGCAAAAATATATTTATGGGATGGATACATTGATACGTGGATGTGTGAGTGGTGGTTAGTAGATGGACGGGTAAGTGGGTGAGTGGGTGGGTGGGTGGATGGATGGATGGATGGATGGATGGATGGATGGATGGATGGATGGATGGTTGGACGGATGTATAGATGAATGGCTAGATGGGTAGGCGGATGGGTTGGTAAAAGGATGAATGCCAGTTCCCCTTAAAGGACTCTTTACAAAAAGGCTTTGATTCTCAAACTTTAACATGCAAGAGAATCCCCATTTTCTTGCATGAATATCCTGGGGTGTCACTCCCAGAGTGAGTGATTCAGTAAGTCTGGAAAGTAACCTGGGGAACCTGCGTTTTTTAAACAAGTGTCCCAAGTTATCATGGTATGGGTAGTCTTGCCCTCCTAGCTCCTAATTCATCTCTATTTCTATTACATCTATTTTATTGATTTTTATTGCAGGAATCATTGTGCATTCCATGTTGCCTGCATTCATGAGGTGCTGCTTTCAAATTCACATCAAAGACAATTTGGGAGGGATTGGGGCTCTCTGTTGCCAGAGACAGCTGTCCTGTCTCTCATCAAGACCTCCTTTCAGGATGCTCCTGAGCAACCCTGGATATTCCTTCTACCTGTGACTCAGTGTGCCAGGTCATAGGGAAGATCTGGAAAGGGATGATCTTGGGGTGAGCAAGAGGGAGATGCTTGTCTTCTGAACGAGAATGTCTCCCAGAAGAGAGCCAGGCCTTTGACAGGGACATCCATCCTATAGGTGACTCTCCATGTGGTGTGATTTGTAGGGAGTCTCTCCTTTCTCCTTTTCCACGGCTGAATCGCACGCCAGAGGACAGAAATTTCGGGTCAGTGGAGTATCCACTTTTTCTCTGGAAGAAATCTGATTGTGAAGTAGGGAAGAAAAGGCTTGGAGGTGATGGATAAGGGCTACTCGGCGGCTGGGGAGTATGACACATTGATGATTTCCTTGTAGGCCAAGTTTACTCTCAGGGATGACAGTCATTTTCTAAGAAAGTGAGATCACTTCACATTGAGTTTAAAGGCTTAAGTAATGTATTCTGTCAGACAATTCTCTGAAATGGTTTTCCAAGTGAATGCATCAGAAAGTGCCTAGAAAGAATGCCTGGCACGGAGAGAGAAGCGCATTCAGAAATGTGAGCTGCTTGAATCAGAATCTAACTTGAGGTGTATTGTACATACAGTAAGATTGTGAATTGTTACTTATTTATACACCTGTGTGATTTATTCATACTGCTGTGTACCCACCACCCAGATCAAGGTAGGGAACATTTCCAACACCTAGAAGGCTTACCTGTACCCAGTTCCAATCAATAAATCTCATTGTCATCAAGAACTAACTTCTATTCTGATTTCTATTACCGTAGCTTTCTATTCTGGAGTTTTATATAAATAGAATTATACAGTATATACTCTTTAGTGTCTGGCTGCTTTTGCTCATCTTTATATCATAGGATATTCATAGTATTCCAATCTTCTTTATTTCTGTGTAGTACGCCAATGCCTCCAACATTTTATAATTATGAAAAATGTCAAATCTACATAGAAGTTGAAAGAATTGTACAGTAAACATTTATACAGGCATCACGTAGATTTGACAGTTACCATTTCTCTCTGCCTGCATTTTACCCACCTATCCATCCTTCTTTCCATCCATCAATGTATCTTATATTTTGATTCATTTCAAAATATAGGTTGCAGATATCAGTCACTTAAGCAGGTGTATCCTTATTGCATTACTGAGCTGGAGTTTGATTTTTTGCTTATGATTGTTTTGTTGGGATATGATTTCTTTTTTAATAATTAGAGTGATTTAATGATAAAGCTATTAAAAGCCAATATTTATTGAGTATGGACTTTGTACCAGACATTGCACTAAGTACTTGTCATATGTTGTTACTTCATTTTAAGATACAGAGACTGAGTCTTGAAGCTATTATCGACTTGCCTCAGTTTACAGAGAAAGTGTCTCAACCTTGGATTGTGGCTGACTCCCAAGCCAGTTTGCCAGCATGCAATTCACATGAATGTGAATTTAAAAACTTGGTGTTAGTGCCGATCTCTGCCTTGTCTTAGCTATGTGATTTTGGGCAAGTGAACTAACCTCTCTGAACCTCTAATTTACCCGACATTAAAATGAAGATAATAATAAGAATGCCACAGAATTATTTTTAATGATAGAAATTTTTAAATGCCTTGGAAAATGCCCACCTCATTCAGATTCACAATCTAACACTTTCAATTAGAAGATTCTGAACCTGTTAGTCTATAGAACAAACTATGTTACTCAATCCAGTTTTGTTATTGCTATTATTTGTTTTGGCTTTGTCCTTGCTGAATTGTGATTTGATTCCATTTAAGCATCTTCCTCTACAAACACAAACTCTGCTCTTCTCTATCTCTTCACTCAGTGATGTTATAATATCTAGAGGCTTATTGATTATTTGTTTGATTCTATTGTGGGCACAAGAGCAGTTCTTAGATTAAGACTATTAGATTTTCCCAAACAGTATTGCTGTGGTTTATACAATTGGACAAAATGGGTGATCTAATTTGGACTCAATTTGCTCTCAAGTAGAGCTGGAGGAGGGAGGTGCTGTGAATTGGTTCTGAGCCTGAGAACAAGTAGGAAAAAGTTATCTCCAGGTGATATCTGTGTGCCTCATCAATTCCAGATACACTACGTGAGCAGGTCTGACAATTCAAAGCTTTTTTGCTTCGTTTCTTTTCTTGTCTATGAGCTAAAGAACCTAGCTTTACCTATCCAACTGAGATATTAAACCCACTGATATAATTTATTTTTCCACATGAAATATCTCAGAAAAAAAAAGTACCAGGTTGAGTTTTCTTGAAGCATTGTTAAAAGACTATGGGTTAAGAGATAATAGATATACCCAGAAACAAATCATTTCCTGATGGCTGCTTTGGATGGAACCAAATGGAAAGCATTTCTTTTCTTTCACTGTACATGCCCACCCTGGCATCTAACCATTTTTGATCATATCATCCATATAAGTTTCAGTTCTGTGTTTTACCTTAACTTTATAGCATAGTTCCATGATATTATTGACTCTTCATGAATATCACTTTTAATAATGGCTATAAATTCCATTTATTGGCTATTACTGTAGTTTATTTAACCATTCCTCTAATAATGAAAGTTTAGATTGCGTCCATATTTTTCTTATTATAAATAAGGCTAAAAAGTAACATGTAAGCATTTGAGACTAGTAAATATAATATATAAAATTTGACTATTTTCTAAGATTAGTTTTCCAGAAGTAGAATTACTAAGTAAAATAGTATATACTTTTTTTAAGCGGCTTAACTGCATCACACAATTATTTTAATGGCATGTCAATATCATTGAAAATGATGGTTTGGGTTCAAATCCCAAGTACTACCTGCCCTACTTTGGGAAAATCACTTAACTTTTCTGTGCCTTGTGTTCCAAATCTGTGAAATGGGCAAGACAGTAGTGCCTACTTCATAGAGGTGCTATGAGGATTGAATGAGTTAATATATATAAAGCACATAGGATGTGTCTGGCATGTAGTAAGTGCTTAGTAAAGATTATCTGCCATTTTTACTATTAACTACTATTGTTGCCTTTATGGAAGAAAGATCTATAGAATACACAGAAATCACCCAAAGCCTTCCTTCAATCTATTGTTTTAGTGTCTCCCCTTCTAGAACCTTCCCTATAGTCACTCACCAGCCCTTGAGATACCCCATACATATTTTAGCCTATTTTCCCAAATTTGGCTGCCTCTTTGGGAAGTCCATCAACACTGGAAGGTGCATGGAAGAAAAGAGGCAAACTCATCCTCTAAAATTTGTTCCAAATGGTGAGTCCAACCCTGAACAATTGAGAGGTGACCACCTTTGCCCACCCAAGCTCTCTAAAACAACGAACCTCGGGAAATGGCCAAGCCTAGAACCATAGAGATTAGATTCCCTCCAATTGGAGGAAAGGTCACTGCGAAGGTCAAGAGCTGGCTGCTGCAGGGCATGGTGCAGAGTTCTGACTCTGAATCTGTGGGATCCGTGAAAGCCAGAAGGCTGGGATGGGAGAGGATGGGAGTGGCTTTGCATACATCAGCTGGATTGCAGCATCCTGGAACACAGCAGCAGCAGCAGGCAACAGAGAGCCTTCCCTTGACCTTGACCTCTTCCCCCCACAGTTTTGTATTCTCACTTCTCATTTAGCATTAGACCCAATATATTAAAAGTGTGTGTGTGTGTGTGTGCGTGTGCGCGCGTGTGTGTGTGTGTATGTAATTTCCTTTCCTCTGAGTTCTCTAAGAGCGAGTAATAAATTTTACTCATCTGCTCATTGCATGGTCTCTAGATGATCCATACATGTGGATGAATGAATGAATGAGTGAGTGAATGAATGGGTTAGTTCCAGAATATCCAGGCAGTGTACCCCATAGTCCTACCCATCCTGGCCCAATAGGAAGGGGGTAACCATCGACCCTAGGCAGGAAACATGAGCTCTGAGCCCCGGCCATGCGATATGGATGGACAGAAAGTATCAATGCAAATGGCCGGAGAGGCCAGGTCCTGGTGGTGGCCAAATTGTTCCCTGAGGAGTTCTCACCAGTGTCACAAAAATGGGGCAACAGTCTTAATTATGGATGTAATTATATTTTATCGTTAACCATCACGAGCAGAGGGACAGTACGATAACTGTGACCAGTTGGCTTCATCGTAAACTTTGACCTCGAAGCAATGGGGTGGAAGCCTTTTCCCAAAGATCCTGTTGATGGTGACAATAAGCACAAGTCCCAGCTGCCAAGAAGGCTGATAACAGGAGAGCAGAGCTCATCTTTTCTTTTTTCTTCTCCTTTTTTTAAATCATGCTCATTGGTTTTAGGAATCATTAGCATGGTAAAGATTAAAGCTATTGGAGATAGCACAGATTGTTTCATTTTATTATGTTCAATTGGATTGGATCCGAGCCATTTGCAAAGTGCAGTATTACCATAAGAAGGGACTTGGAATGTTTGTCACATAATACCCCTTCACGGAGAAGGCAGTTTCTTAAAATTAAAAAAAAAAAAAAAAAGACTTGAAATAGAGTGGCTTTCTTTTCCTTTCAAAGTGCAACAAAATAGAACTCTGTCAAGATGAACTGGCTGACACCTGATGAGTGGTCCAGATACCTAGTTCCAGTGGCCCTTGTCTTTAAGTACTTACTTCAGGGGACAAAGTCAAAAAAGTAAAGCTCAGGACTCCTGTTCTGCTCTTTCAATCAGAGCCATTCCCCTCTTAATAACCTTATATTGCTGTATTCCACCTAAGATACTATTCATGAAAAAGGGGGGTTCCCGCTGCTTTAGCAACAATTAAAAACATGTTGAAAACATTATGCTAAGTGAAAGATGCCAGTCACAAAGGACTATACGATTCCATTTATATAGAATGCCAGAAGTGGCAAATCTATAAAGACAGAAAGTAGATGAGTGGCTGCCTGGGCTGAGAGGGCATGGAGGGATTGGGACATACAGCTAAGGGAGCAGGATTCCTTTTGGGACAATGAAAATGTTCTAAAGTTGATATGGTGACCATTACACAACTTTGTGAATATACCAAAAACTATTGAGTTGGACATTTTTAAAATGGGTGAATTGCATGGTGTGCAAACTATATCTCAATAAAGCTGTTAAAAACAGTACGAAAACTGTCATGTAATTCAGTCTGATGTTTGGGTGTCTCAAATGTCCCCATTGTAGTTTGGAGCAGGACAGAAACCCAGGTGTGGCCTGAGCAGCACACAGTGGAATGGGCTTGTCACTTGTACCCAGAGCATCCTACTTCTATTAAAGCCACCAATGAAGCCAGTAGGTCTTCGATAGCCACATCACCATGTTGACTTTCAGTTACATAATTGGATTTATCATGGCACTGTCATGATTTTACTTGATTTCTTGTCTCTGCCCAATACAGCATAAACCTCCTTGAAGGCAGAGTTTCCAGTTCACTGTGAGCTATTTCTGAATACTATCAATTACAATGACCTCATGCCCAGCAGGTTGCTTGTTGTTGAGAACATGCAATGAATGAGACATGACTCCGACTCTGGACTGTTCACAATTTATCTGGAGAAAACTGGTACAATCGGGTGAAACCAGGAGAGATTTCAACCAAGAGCTTATGTTTGATCTAGGTCTCGAATGATGCATAGAAGCTCAGAATATAGGGAAGCAGAGAGTAAGGCATTCAAAGTAGAAGAAACAGCGTGGAGAAGGGCATGGAGCTAAGAAGAAACGTGATGTAATACCAGAATCATGAGAAATTTGTTGAGAATTAATTTGAGACCACGATTTAGAAGGATAGTATATGATCCACCACATCCAGAACTTTCATGGAACAATGTATACTACTGTCTCACCCCATATGAGTCATAATTCTTGGTGGCGACTAAACCTAGCTTCTGACAAAAGGGAGTATATTGGTTCATGTACTAGGAGGTCTTGGAGTTATAGCTTCAAGCATGGCTGGATCCAGGGGCTCAAATATAAAATTAGATTATTTGTCTCTATCCAACTTTTGGCTACGGTGATCTCCCTTTGGCTTACTAATACAGCAGGTTTCCTCTACCTGGTGTGAGAGATGGCTACTAAAAAGATCAGACTCCCATTCTCGTATAATATTAATAACAGCAGGAGACCTCATTCTCTCTCTCAGCGTATATGTATCCCAGGGAAGATCCTAGCCCAGCTTAGGTCTCATGCTTTATCCCTGATCCAGTCACTGTGGCCAAGAGATAGGCTATTTAATAAGCTGGCCAAGGTCATGTGCCTACTGTTGTGGAAAGGGAACAGAACACTTTAATTGGCCCACAGGATCAAAGGGAGTATGCTGTTCAGAAGAATAGAAGGAAGGACAAGCATGCTAGATGAGCAAAAGCTATAGCTAAAACCCTATAGCCCCTAGTTTTTTTTTTTATTTTGTTTTGTTTTGTTTTAAGTTTAGACATTAAGCTACATCTCTGATATCTTGTTCATGTGATATTGGATTTCAAACCTTAGCTGAGGATTTTATACACACATCTGTTAAACTCCCTTTAGGTAGACTGTTAACAAGAGAGAAGCAATTCATTTCTCTTCCCTGAGCCTCAGTTTCCTCTTCAACAAAATGGGGGGAATAGTGCAGACATTGCAGTCTGCTTATGAAGATCCACTGGGAGCATTAAGCACACACTCAGAGAGCATTATAGTTCTTCCCAGCAAGGTCGGACTTTGTCCACCTGCTGTTTACACAGAACCTTCTCCCTCCACCTGTCATTTTAGAAAACTGATCTGACTCAGGAGGTATCGCCTTACATCCAGGAGCCTCAGACCTCTCCGGAGAGTGCAGGTTATTCTCCTTGTACCAGGGAAGACGAGGCTCAGGGCAGGTGGCAGAAATGTGTCGTTTCCAGATGAAACAGGGCTCCCTGGACATCAGCTGCCATGCTCAGAAGGGCGTTCAGACAAAGAGCCAAATTTAAATTCATGTAATGTTGCTGTTTGTAACATTGAATACTTAAGACATCTGCTCAAAGTCTGGCATTATAAATGAATGGAAAGGATCCAGGAGTGCTTTATTAGATGGGAGCTGTTAAGTGGGCGCTGCGTATTTCAAGGCAGGATCTTAATCAGACATTATTTATATCTATAATATTTTACAAATTAAAAGCAGTAGAAATAGTCACCGGAAGGATGTCAGCAAGCAGGGGTGGAAAAAAAGAGAGAGAGAGAGAGAAGCCGAAGCCTAGAAGAGAAAGGCCGATCATCTCTGGGGGAGGAGGAGTGAAAAAGTAGCAAATTTACTGTCATTGGCAGGTGTCTAAATGTTCCGTTTAAATTAAATGGCACATGCTTTCATGCAGCCTGGGCACTGCACATCCCACCCTGTTTCTGTTTTGGCTACGCAGCCTATTTTTCTTTCCCTTTAGAGCTTAGCCATCTTCTCCTCCCTGACACTAGGTCACCCAGGGCTCCTACTTTATTTTTTCCTTTTACTTTAGTTCATTATGCTCTGTGATTCAGTGGAAACATAAAAAAAAAAAAAAAGAAAAGAAAAGAAAAAGAAAAAGAAAAAAAATGGTTCTTAATTTTAATTAATGGCAAACTTAGAACAGGCCCATTTAATAAATCTGTTCTCTGAACTTAACAAGTCTCCTCGCCTGTAAGGGCCTCCTGTCATTTTATTAGTGCCAGAGCCTCCCAACCGAATGGCGGTGGAGTAATTGACAAAAACTGCAGGTAAGGCATGAGACGCATAATTGATTCATAGGACCCCTTCCCCAGAACGCAGTGAAGAGTTCATTATTTCTCCTGCAGTTGGGACTCAGCTGTTGTTTCCACTGGGATTAAACAGCTGTCAGCATTGTTAATGACTTCAAATTCATGCATTAAAATCCTCTCATTCCCTTCCCTTAGAAAGTGGGGTTTTAGAAACCTCTGCCACATCCCCCTTTATGGGGGAGTGAAAATCCGAGAAAAGATAACGGCCCTTATTACAAAACCACAGACCGGAGCTTGTGTTGATGGAATCTCGTAATGAGTAATTAAGCCGCTTTGCGAAAGTCGGGCTGTCATGTTGGCATTTTGGTACTTAGTTCCATGGTGGAAGCAGCTGGGTAGACTGGGAAAGTAATAAAGGGAAGAACACTAGAAAACTAGAATTCTAGAATTATCTCCATTTTTTTAACTACACAAAAAAAGAGTTCCTAAACAGTTAACCGACCAAAACCAAACTTTTATATGTTCTTAAAGTATACCTGCCAATTTCTTCAAACATCTGTAACGATGTGTCCGATCGATAGGATGTCTCTGCTTTGCTTTGCTTTCTTTCTTTCTTCTTTTTTTTTTTAGTAGAATTTTTCTTTCTGTGTAAGTCTCTCAAACCGTAGAACAAACTTTAGAGTTTTGTTATTGTTTTGGTAGAGATGGTTTTGTTTTCCAAAGCACTGTCTTAGCAAATGAAAGTTTGAATCCTGAGTTTGATTGAGAAAGCAGTCCCTGAGGAAAAAGTAAATGAAAGTATTTCTCAGTGTCTTTAGCAACACGAATTCCTATGGAGACAGGGGACGGGGCAAGAAGATGGGAGCAGCAGCAAGAGGACTTTTGAGCTGGGGGCCCCACTTCTTGCTGGTAAACAGAACTGGGAAATTTCCAGCTCTGATTAGGTAAAAGGACGCATGTGTAAAATTTTGCTTTTTCCTTCGATTTGTTTATTTCACGTCACATTACCAATCCTAGGATTATTTCAGGATAATTGTATCGTTAGTTCGCTTTCTTTCTCCCGACTAGACAAAACTCACACACTTATGTCGAATGTTTCAAATTATTTTCTAAACTGTTTCAGCTTTCTAAAACATCTTGCATTCGGAAAGTGCCCTCTCCCCATGCCTGTGCCTGAAAGTAATGTGATTTCACGCATCACACGATAGCAAGTAAACTCAGCCCGGTCAGTACTAGAATAAAGAAAGAAGAGGGAAAGAATGGGGGAAATTCAGAAGGGGGGATGCAGAATGAAGGAAACGAAGGAAAACGAAGTTGTCAGAGCGCCGATTCATTTGGATTTCTGTTAGAATCAGACCATCTCTAAGGATCCCACAGAAGCACAGACGCAAAACAGTTAAATAAATAACCACCTTTTAGTTCAGATAATAAAATAGGAGACTTTTATGTGTCATATCAATAAACATCTTAATTGAACAGCACGTGGGTTCTTCCCTAACACCCTAACACTCCTCGGACTATATACCATCCCCAAGAGTCTAAAAGAGGAAGTCACTCAGACTCAAGTTCTGTGTG
>NW_006434825.1:2706023-2711345 GCF_000325575.1 Pteropus alecto | reverse complement strand
GATCATGTGAATGTACAAGGAATTATTTCGGTTTTTTTCCTTCGTTTTGTTTTTGATTTAGCAAAAAGCCTAATAGGACTGGCTCATGGGAAATATTACCTGACTCAGCCTAACTAGCTAATGTTGTTTGCAGTTACCAGTTGTCCAAACACCCGAGACTCACGCTTGGTGTCTGACGTCGGGTCCCCCGGCTATCCACCCTTCAGAATGGGATGTTCAGGGCGTAACCTCCCAAGGCCTGCAACCCCCCAAGGCCTGCAACCCCGGGCGGGGAAGCAAAGGCAATTTATTACCCCAGCTCCCTGTCCACAGGAGGCCCGCGGAGGCCTGGAAATCCGCAGCTGCAAGTCAGATTCCACCAGCGCAGCCACGGAATTTAATGAGGCCTCTCTGGACACGAAGAGAGACGGACATTTCTAGGCTTGCTGGCTGGGCTCCCTAAGCCCCTCCTCTCTCCTGAGAAGACCTTCATCGACAGGTCTCTAATATTGGCATGGCTGGGTCTCTCCTTTTGCTTCATCCTTCTATATGTCAACTCCAGACCTGCTCGCCTCCCTCACAATTTATTGCTGCCAATAAAAGACACACCCGCCCACCCCCAACCCCCAACACTGTTAAGCTTTATGATATATTGTTTAGTGAGCACTTACAAGAGTGACCTCGTTCAATTCAGGAGTTCCCACCTGGGACTGATTTTGCCCCCCAGGGGACACGTGGTGACGCTGGAAACAGTTTTGGTTGTTAGGACTGGGAGAAAGGGCGGGTGTACCGGTGACACCGCCGAGTGGGGGCCAGGAATGCTGCTGAACATCCTGCACTGAGCAGGACGCCCTCGGCAACAAGGAGCCGTCCAAGCGCAGGCGCGGATAGCGCTTAAGGCGAGAAACTCTGGCCTAGCGTGTTTCTCAGCCTTTTATGTCATTATTGCCCTCCACCCCCAGGAGCCTTTTCAGACACGATTTTCCTGCTCTTGAAATTTTAATATCACAGATACCCTACATATCTATGTCTGTGCTGTCTGCATATCTGTGCTTTACATGGTAAACATTTTTTCCTCCCCACCCCCTCCGATCCCGAGGATTAGTTTTCAACCCCCTGGAGGTGTCCTCTCCCGCACTGGGAACCCCTAGTCTGGAGAAGGGCTTTAGGCGTAGGCAGCACAGAGCCTGCGGAGGCTTTTGAGTAAGGGGGTTTAGTGAAGGAATTTGATCCTTGGAACCAACCACTGGGCAGGCGCGTAGAGGGCGGGAGGGCGGCTCAAGGCCCGTATCTCCTAGACCTGTAAGGACCCTCCCTCCCTATTAGGACTGACCCTGCTCTTTCAGCTTTATCAGCAGCGCAACATTCACCTGCTCCCCCACCCTGTGCCCCTGCCACCCTTGGTCACTTGACATCCTCTAGCCTTTTTAGCTGCCAGTGCTTGAGAGCCTTTGTGAAACCTCTCTCCGGTTGTGCCACTTCCTGTCAGTGGTGTGTTTAGCCAGTTCTATCGTGCTGGGGTTCAGCAATGTTAAGGAATACTGTTCCCCCTGACTATAAATTTCAATAGTGTTCCTTCCTTGTTCATCTTTGAATGTCCTGCACAGTTCCTGGCACGGAGTAGGCACTCGATCATTATTTCTTGAATGAATGAATGAATGAATGAATGAAGAATAAGGGCTTTTCTCTTGGCAAAGCTCCTTACACATTTTAATTTAGCCAGCATCTTGTGAAACACACCTCCTTCTTTCTGATTATCATTTTTAGGTAGTTTTGAAATGAGAACCTATGAGGCTGCTTTTGCTCTTGGCACACTGGGTCTTCACAGACTCCCAGAACCCAAGGCTGTGTGGCTAGACCCTCAGATCCGGAGCACGTGATGTGCGTGGGCCCGTGACTAATGCACATAATGCAGGATGGAGGCAGCCTGGGAAGCCAACAAAGCAAGTAATTTCTGTAGAAGGGACCCAGGAGGCAGGGAATGAGCAATGTAATGTGGTAGAAGGAGCATAGCATACACACTCCACTGCAGCTCCATCTAGATCTCAGGGATGGAGCCAGGTCAAGGATCTAGGTCGAGAATCCCGAGTTTGCGAGGGCCGTGGCCTTGACATCTCCAGGCCTTAACATCCAAGCCCGTAAGATGGCTCCTGGATTAGATGACATGAAATAAAGCAGTACAAAGAGGAAAAGCCCCGGGCGCACTGGGGGCCCAGCAGTTATTACTGCTCTCTTTCCCACATCAGGTCTCTTTACTCTAACTTCGTTTCAGATACTTTTCTATGAGGCCAATATTGGTACTGACATTTGCAACGTCTCTTCAGTGCAACTCTCTGTCCTCTGTGGTCCAGATGTAAACACGGAGGGTGGAGAGCTGAGCTCTCCAAAGGATGTGCCCCCTCCCCCCCGCCAACTCCTATCCTATCCCCCTTTCTTTATATTAGGCCTACCCGAAAGGAGGTCACTGGCTAAGATTGCATACCTCTCTGTTTTGTTTTGTTTTCTGCTGAATTGAGCACAAAGACTCAGAGAGATTCCTCCGGTCTGGGAGCATGGGTTTTTTCACTGAGGTTCACGCACACCTCCACACGACAACACTTTCATTGTCTTCGGGCAATTTCGTAAGAGCTGTTATATCTCCTCTTTCCCCCATAAGTGGTATTTCAGGTACCCTACACATCTTTAAGTCAAGAGGTTGCTTTGATCCACTCCTTTCGGTAAGAATTCCTCAGAGGCAAGTGGAAGGATGGCATTTGGCAGAATGTGCAGGCCCCTGAATCTAAATGGCCTCCCATGGGGAGCTGGGAGTCCCCGTAGGGTCTTCAGAGACCCTGAAATCTTCCAGATAACTTATCCGCCTGATTAGTTATGACCACAGAAGCCCTCGAAGCCATAGGACATTAGCTAAACGAACCTGCTCCTGGCTTTATGTGTTCCTCCTGGAAACCCACCACAGACCTCCTCTCCATACGGGTCCTCATTTGGGAGAATTTCTCCTTCCTGTTTTTTCTGAGGGGCTTAATATTCAATTTTTATATAAACAGAAGAGATAGGAGTGAAGGAATAGAAGAAGGAACACGGTGAAAGCTGAGCCTGAGAGGAAGGGAAATTCCGGCCGAGGGTGAGGGCGGCCAGCACAGGCTGCTGCTCAGGGTGCCTGCGGGTCTGCGACTCTCCTGCAGGACCTGCTTCCTGGCCCCGTGGCAGACACAAACTCCCTGCCCTCAGCCCTGGCTTCCCTCTGTGATGAGTTCTTTCTGGGAAGCAGCAGACACACAAGCAAGGAACCTACAGGTCTTTTTTTTTTTTGTAATTGAGGTGAAATTCTCATTACCTAAAATTAACTGTTTTAAAGTGAACGATTCAATGGCATCTAGCATATTCGCACATTTATGCAACCACCACCTCTGTCTAGTTCCAAGATATTTCATCACCCACAATAAAATCCTGCGTCCACTGAGCAATCACTCCCTATTCCTCTCTCCTCCCAGTCCCGGGGGGCCACCAATCTGCTTTCTGTTTCTACGGATTTGCCTATTCCGGACATTTCACATCAAAGGAAACATACAACATGTGACCTTTTGTGTCTCTCTTCTTTCACTTAGCGTGTTTTCAGGGTTTATCTGCGTTGTAGCACGTATCACTACTTCATTCCTTTTCATGGCTGAACACTATCCCATGGTATGTTTATGCCACGTTTTGTTTATCCATTTATCTACTGATGGACACTTAGACTGTTTCCACCTTTTGGCTATTGTGAATAGTGCTGCTGCGAACAAGTATTTGCTTGCGTACCTGTTTTCAGTTCTTTTGGCTATAGACCTAGGAGTGGCATGTGCCCGATGCTAGATCCTCTGGTAATGCAGTCTTCCATTTTTTGAGGGACCGTCAAACTGTTTTCCACAGCAGCTACACTATTTTCCATTCTCACCAGCAATGAGCAAGGGTTCGAGTTTCTCCACATCCTCACCAACACTTGTCATTTTCTCAGGTACGTTTTGATTCCCTTCTCACCTCCCTTCTCCCTGACGTCTTCAAGCTGGTCGCATGAGATCAGGATATAAGGAGCTACGTGACCTTCATTAGCGTCTAGTTCCATCTATGGGCAACCTCGGTCCTTCCTGCTCTGAACTCCAGTCCTCCCTTCTCTCATACAGACACAGCAAGTGTATCTCTCCTCTAGAATACTACTTGGGGCTCAGTTTGTTTTATGCTGCATGCACTGTGGGTTTTCCCACAATGATTGCAAAAGGAATCCATGTCATTATAGAACATTCGCAAACGCAGAACAGAAAGCACTCAGAGGGAGAACAAGCCAACCACGGTCCCATCATTCAGACACAACTCCTGTATTTTAGTTTATTTCCTTCTAGCCTTTTTTTTTTTTTCTTATATCGTATTAAGTAAGAGTTGGTTTGGCTCCCAGTAAAAACTGTTACTATTACTAACATCAACAGCAAGATAGAAGCGTGTTTCCGTTTCAGGGCCAATGGGTGATGAGCTTCTTCATGGAGTTGCTCTGATGCTGTGACCACTTTGTTGGGGTTAGGGTCCCTTGCCACCAGCTTTTGCTCAGAAATGAATTAGGGGCAGGTGAAAGGCCCCGGAATCAGTAGGAGCTGGTTTCATAAAGGTTCCAACCAGCACAGCAAGTATAGATGTGTCAGATGGAAGTTTCTAATAATTAGGTTGAAGTTCCTCAGACCTCTCTAAGACAGTGAGCAGTACGCATTTCCTAGGGCACGTGCAGGTGCACCTGAGACAAGAGATGCTGAAGAACCGAAAGGTCCCTGGTGGCCCATGACTTCTGCCTTTCATTCTTTAGCTTGGGAAGCAGCATTCATTCTCTCAACAGGAAGACTGCACTGGTGATTTTGTCTTTATCCAAAAGATGGGATTGATAACTGGGGGAAGTGTAGCGGGATAAGCCAACATGTGGCCGCCCTATTCCCAGATCCCTACCCCAAATCCATGCTGAGCTATAATTATCCTTCCCCTTTGCAATCATCTAGTTTGTCAGTCTTCATCGCGAAGTAGGTCACATTAGCTCCATTTCGCAGAGGGAGAAATTGAGGCAGAGTTTGCCAAACATGACACATTTCCCTCAGCGGTTCCATGTCTTTATTTTAAGTAAACACTTTCACTGATAGTTTTACTCCAACAATGTGCCTGAAATCATTTCAGTTCTCTTGGCTGTGACCAAGTCTACACAATGCCACTGAATTGGCAATGTCAGAGTCAAACCTCAATTTTCACAATTACTTGTGCTGCAGTTAATTAAATTGATTGTCTGGCAATCCAGCTCCAATTAAAGTACTAATAGTTTGTTTGTTTGTTTGTTTG
>NW_006434825.1:2690235-2705999 GCF_000325575.1 Pteropus alecto | reverse complement strand
TTTATTTATTTATTTATTTATTTATTTTGTCATTTACAAAACATTTTTACCTGCGCCATCTTGCAGGATCCTATTTAGGTATCCTGATTATGGGAATAATGATGTATCTGATTATTCCATAGTTAGTGTTGTAGGAACCACATGTGGCATTTCAAATCAGGATCAGAATTTTGACCTTGAAAGTGGGACCAGATATACTTTCTTAGCTCAGTTCTCCCAAGGAGACAGAAGTCCTGGTTTAGCTACTAAACTTGTTGCCTTTTAAATAAGCATTTTGCAAAAGAGCTTATTTTCATTATTACAAAGAAGAGTTGGGGTGGGGGAGTATTACCTTGAATGTCCTCTCTAGTTTCAATAGAGTCTTATTCTATGATTCCATAGGATTGAGCTCACTGCACATTGGGTAAGGGGCACATTATCTCATGCCTTCAAAAATGTCAAGATAGTTATAGATCCTGGGACTGTCCCCATATTTTGGATCTTGATTTATGTATAGATCTGTGCGGAGGAGCTCTTTGATCCATGGTCATAGGGTATGTTTATATATAACTCAGCAGTACTCTCCAGACCCCTCTGGCCTCATTGAAGCTGTTGCTGTAGATTTGTATGTCTTGGTGTTGAGCCCCCGTTCTGTCTGGAAGGCCCCTGTACCACTGGGCTTTCCTGAAATCTGTATGTGGTGCGGTAGCCGTCTGAAATGGCTTCATCCGCGACCCCCAGCACTGTTCCCTTCTTCCTTCTCTAGGATTTCTCTGTGCTTGCTCATGCCTGAGCCATTTCGTGACCTCCATGAGAATATTAAAAAAAGGCAAAAAGAAAAAAAAATGTCAACAGAGGTCTTCCAAGCAGAGTGAGGGAGCAGGGACAAAGCCGGGAGATGTCTGTGTGGCACCTACTACGTTCTCGTTGGTATTCATACCGACTGCCATTTTAAGTTCACAACATTCCCGAGAGGTAGGGAGAACCAGCTGGTCTATGATGAGGAGCAGAGCAGAGGACTGAAGTCATTTCTCTGCACTACACTGAAGATGGTGTGATTTCAAAGTCCTTGCTCTGTCCTTTATGCAGGTGCCACCCAAAAAGTTAAATGGCTCCTTCAAGCATCCCACGAATTTGAATGCTACAACCCTCTGTTCTTCTGGAGAGACCCTCAGAGGACACTGAGAACCCCAGATTTTGATCGGGGGATCTCAGATTCAACACCTCTCCACGATGGGCCCTCGACATATGTTGGGTAAAAAAGTGCCTTCTGCAGGATCTGACCCCAAGTAAGGGACACCAGGCACAGGCTAAGCTCCATGGTGTTCGAATTCCTCTCCTTCATTGCTCTGAAGAGAAAAACAAAAACAAAATAATAAACACACACACACACACACACACACACAGAGCTTTTATCGTGCATCTGCCTAAGAAATAGGAATGTGCATTTGCATTCCTTCCAACTTGTATGTTTGCAAAATATAGACAGGCAAGTTGGAATCACTTTGACTTTGAAAGCATGATTTTGAGCAATTACCTGGAGAAAAAATATCTCCTCTTCGCTAAATAGGTCTGTCAAAAAGAGTCATAGTACAGCAAGAATTGCTAGGATACATGTGTGTGCTGGTAAACTGGCCCCGACCAATTAAGTAGCAAAATGTCGACTGCATTCAGGCCCTTCCCGGTCCACAGACAGACTTGTGTAAGTTCATTTTCATAGTGGTGTGTATGTATCTTTAGACCTTAACTGACAGATTCCTACAGTGAATCGAGTAGGGAGTTATCAATTACATGGTTAGCTAGGCGCTGCAGTTGTATGCTCTGTGGCTTCCTGACAGAAGCAGGCAGAAAGGAGGGAAGGACTAATATTTCTGGTGCAGAAGAACTGTTAATATTTTAGACTGGGCTCCTCAAATATGCATGTTTATTTAGTTAGGAAAAAATGTGCATTTGAATCCTGCAAACCCTAAAGAAGTTTGCATTAATAAGTAGTGATTATCATAATATTCTCTCCTGAAACATATTTTATTTATCAAATGAATGCCCTTCTGAGCTTCTCTTTATCCTTCCTGTGATGGGTAAATTAATTTCATCAAATTTTGATTTCTTCATGGTGATATTATGAACAGTACTTGAAATAATGAAATTACCCTGAGCAGATTGCTTATAAAACTATTTGCAATTGGAGAAGTAGTAATTGGGGCTATTGTTGCCTTTGGCTGCAGGATAATATATTCCTTTGTTTTCCTTTGTGAAATATTTATTGTGGGTTTTCCTTTAGCCTGAGTCTGATCTGCAAGTGGACTTCTATTTTGCTTTTGTGGATTGAAGCTGAGAACGGCATTCTAAAATACATCTCCCACTGAGACATCAAACTTCACAGAACCAGAAAGAGCTGAAAGATATGCTATGGACTCCCAAACTGTTTACACTTAAATAGATGGAAAAACATAGGCTGAAAAAGCAAAGTTTCTGCAAGTGAGCTAGGAATCGGCAGGGTCAGGAATGAGGGCTTCCTCATTCTTGGGCTCGGGTTCTTTCTGTGGATGGCGTTTTTTTCCTTTTTCTTTTTCAATGTTGCTTAGCTAGTCTAATATCTAAGTTGACAAAGGTTTGAATGTGATTGTGCTAATTCTTCCCAAGTGAGAGGTAAGTGATGGACCAGCTTTATTATCCACCATAATGTGATGGGCTGAGGGCAAAGCTTACAGAGTAGGTTGTAGAGCTGAAGAGTCAGAGGTGACAACACCTGGGAAATGTCCAGGTGTCCTGGAAAGAAACTGCCTGGAGCAGTGCTATTACAGAAAGTGACTGCTTTAAGCCAACCTGATACAAGGAGCTCACACAGGTAGCTTCAGAGTATTCTTAGAAAACACTTACCATAACAAATTATAAAAATGCCGGAATTGGTTTGTTTCCTAATCAAGGATTCGGTGTCAAAAAGTACATTATGACCAACGCTATGCAAAGAGGCTGCAACTAAAAACCTATAATGATTTTATTATAGTAGAAAAATTGCCTTAAAATGGGAAATGTACTAAATATTTTATTTGCCCAGAACAGATCCTTAACATGTAACCAATTAAAATGAAAATTAACATGCTTGATGTGTGGCATTTTTTCTTGAGTTGAACATTACATAATCTTCTATTAGGATATCCTCCTAGGAAGGATAAAGCATTATGTGTCTGTCGATGAAGCTTGAGCACGTATTATACCTGTACCATCTTTTCTGATAAGAAAAACCATGATGCTATGAAAGGAGGAGAAAGAGGAGGGGTGGGGCAAGCTAGGACCTTGGAATGGGTCATGTGGGTAAATGTTCACCAGCCTGTTTCCCTTTTCTTCTGGCCACACCACTAGATTGTATTTCCTAGATCCCCTTGCTATTAGATTTGGCCATGTGGCTGAGTTCTAACCAATGGAATGAGCTTAGATCCCAGAATGACTGTGTGGAGCCAACCTCCCTCTGGTCAGCAAGACTTGATAGGATTGAAAGATAAACTATTGTGTTAAGCTTCAGCAACTTTGAAGTTTATCTATTATAGCAGGTATCTTAGCTAATACAGAAAGGCAGGATTGGTGAAGAATTCCATCTTTTCTGAGAGCTATCCCTTGTCTGTTTTTTTGTTTGTTTGTTTGTTTGTTTTTTCCATTGAGTCTAGTATAACCATGTGGTACAACCACGTTTCCCTTTGGCAGAGGCTGATATGTGGCATTTTAACAGGTAAATTTTAGACATTTTAACAGGTAAATTTTAAGTCCCCACCTGAAAGCAGCATTCTCAAGGTCACGAGTTGGCACACTTTTTTTTTTCTGTAAAGGGCCAAATAGTTAATATTTTGTGGTTTGTTGGGACATATAATCTCTATTCGACTCTGTCATTGTAATGCAAAAACATCCATAGGTAAAATGTGAATAAATGGGCATGGCTGTATGCCAATAAACCTTTATTTATAAAAACAGGTGGCAGACTAGAAAGGTCCCATGGGTAATCATTTGCTGACATCTGTCCTGTATGGTGACCCACATTGTCAGGAAGTCCTAGGATCAATTTTTTTCATAGTGATATTGCCAGACTTCTACTTAAATAAGTCAACTGGCTTATATAACAACAGATGTGACAACCCTCAGGAAGCTTCCAACAAAAATATCATGCAAATCCTCGTGTTTTTACAACAGCATTCAGAAGTAGTCAAATTTTCCGTATCCGTTTCCATGATTTCCAGTGAGGTGTCTGTTGATTGATACCTGGCATTTTGGGAAACGAGTGTTTGGAGAGGATGTAACAGAAAGGGGAAAAAAGGAAGAAAGGATCACGTGGACCACGAAGGAGGAGAATCGATATTTTTATAGTTGCCTCATCAAGTTTCTATTTTCAAAGTCTGGTTTTATTTGCCATTTTAAAATAATATGTACTGATATTTGGGCACAAAGAGAGAACCCTAGACCCTCGCCCAGATCCAGGTGTCTCTGAGTCCCTGGCCCCCTCTATCAGTTCTCTATCAGGAGCTAAGCTCTGGCCACCCATTTTTGGAGTTTGTGACTGTTTCAAAATTACTGAATTGCAGATGACTTTAGCCTCAGCAGCAGAGGCTTCCATGGCACCCACAGGTGATTCCTTCCAGGACTTATCTCCAGAGAGATCTCCATTTCCTGTTGATCATTCAGGCTTTACGTACTCTGTTCTGTCTCTGTCACAGCACATTATGTCAGGAAAGAGGAAACAGTTCAGCTGTAAATCTATGTCACCGGCATGCAGGGTGTCGTGTTGTGCTGTCTTGAATGTGACTTGTCAACACCACAAGGCTAATAGCAGTGTCAGGGTCCCCGTGCCTCTAATCACTGCATCTCTGGCTCGTACAGATCTCTCCCTCGTCAGTGGTGGGAGTCGCCCCGACTACATTCAGAGCAGGCATATGATTTATTCCAGATCCTGGCATCGGAACACTGAGCACTTCTGTAGGAGCACGGAAGTTGCAGCTGATGCCCGAGTTCCAACTGGCTGCCTACGCCAGTTCAGTCCGCCAGGATCTATCTGATACAGGGACTTTGGCTGGCCGAGGAATGCGGATGCTGTGTCAAAAGGTCATGGCTCAGAGCCAAAAATGCACCATGCCGACCTCCAGTTCTCCTTGAGGAGTGTATCGGAGAGGCACCCCAGAGTCAGAAGGATAGCCAACGCAGGCTTGCCTAAGGTGGCATGGGAACATGGGGGAAATATCAAGATTAACTGGGGCTTAGGGAGACATTTACCGAAACAGGAGCATACACATCCCTGGCTTCGTCAGCATTTCCCCAGATGAGATGAGTCAAACATTTATATTTTTACATATGTAACACACTTGCAGTTTTCAACCCGGGATGATAGAAAAACTTATTGAAAATAGTTAATCAGTTTTACAAAGGAGCCATCAGTAGAGGCACTTCCAGACCTACAGTTTTGAAAGTCACCTGGAGGATACCAGTCTGACTCACGGCTTTATGAAGGCGTATTTCTAATACGCTCTCTGTGCTCCAGGAAGAACAATTGGTTTGGACATGAACTGGTTTCTGTTTTTAGACTCCAGGCCCACAATACCTTAAATAGGTTGAGGCTGTGCTGATTTTACCATTCTTTGCATTTTAGTGAATTTTCTTGTTATGGTTTCAGATATATGATCTGCAGAGATTGAGGATACATAAGAACAGGGATGGCGAACTCAGTCGACTTGACGTCAGTCTCCAGTTCTGGGTCCAAGGCAGACATCATTAGTTCATCAATACTCTCCTAGCTTCTCCTGGTTAATTCAGTGCTCCAGGAAGTCGTTATCAACTGGCCAGGGCTGGTGCACACATTGAAGCTTGTTTGACATCTCCGGAAGAGAGTCTAAAGTACTGCTATTTTGATGTGGTTATTTTTTTAACCAGCATCATGTGAGCATTTTTAGTTTGACCAGTAAGTGCAGCACTATTATTTTTTAATTAAAGATTAATTGCTCAGGGATTTACTGGACATCTCTTTGATCACATGCATTGTGTAAGACGTGAGAACTTCAGGATGGACAAGAGATGCTCCCTGACCTCAGGGACTCAGGAAAACATAGCATTTCAAGGTCATGCTACAAAGTTCTTCAGAAAGGATGGTCAGGATGCACAGCAAAGGGACACTTTTCCCAAACTGAGTGGAGAGGGATCAGAGAAAGCTTCCTGGGAAAGTGATCCTGAGGCTTTCTTAGAGGAAAATTCACCATGGTTATTCAAGTACAGCTTGCAGAGCAGCCCCCTAATTGGATGGCATTATAAATATTGGACACCAATACTTATAATTTCCATTTTACTGAAGAACACAGAGGCTCTTTGAGATTTTATATGTTCTTACATCACAAAACAAAAGATGAATAAATTCAAAAGTGGGCTGTGCATTTTGATCCAGCCCTGGCTTTATTGTTTTAGGCACCATGAACTTTGACCCATGAGTGGCTTCCTTTTTTTTTTCCCCCCTGACGATGATATTTTTCTACCTCGTAGTGGTAGTAGGTTGGAATGCATTTGAAAATTTTAAAACTTTTCCCCAGCAAAGGCAAGATTTTTTAAATTTGTTCATACTGGAACCCCTACAACTTATTTTATAACCTTGTTTTTTTTTTTTTTAAGCAAATCTTGAAAAGATGAAACAAATGGATTGTGAAACTGGAGAGCATCTCATTTTTTAATCCATTGTTCTAGTGAGAGTTCAGAGCTTTCCTATAAAACATGTGGGCTAAGAAAAATTGGAAAAGGCCT
Organism: Pteropus alecto; assembly: GCF_000325575.1. NCBI lineage: Eukaryota > Metazoa > Chordata > Mammalia > Chiroptera > Pteropodidae > Pteropus > Pteropus alecto. Next base: position 2,699,255 of record NW_006434825.1, on the reverse strand, counting down.
CTTCAAGGACTTTTTCTTCTGCTCCCTCTTGTTTCAAGATGCTCTTAGTATGACGGCACATATGTCTTTATTTCTGTGTGGGGCCCTCATGTTCCGAAGCAAAGTGAAATGAATTCATTTTGTGCTAATGAGAGAGCTGCCATATGTTGGCCCACACTCTCTGTGTCCTTTACTTCTTGGACTGCTGAACTCGGCAACTATCTAAAAATGTACTCTCCAAAACTTTCCAGCAGGACTTCCCCCAATGTTCAAATAGTGAGTCCGGCACCGCGGGCTCTATCCCACCCCTTCCGTATTAGCGTCAGTCCTAGCAGGAAAGAGACGAGATACCCAAGTTGGGTAATTTGAGGAGAATTTAATAAAGAGGCTATTTATAAAGGTGGGGTCAGGGCATAGAGCAACCACAAGAGGTAGAGAATTTCCCAGAGACAGTTACGGGGGTGGTTATTACTACCTTCGGCCTAAAGTAATAAGGAGAGGGAGCCAGGTGAGGGTATCTGGATGGAGAGGACCACTTGGCAGGAGCTGTAACCTTTGGATGAGGAATTCAGCCTACCTGTGGTGATTCCTCTTTCTCCCAAAGAAAGGTCTCAAGATAATACACATTCTCCCCTATTATTCGAAAACCCACCTAGAAGCCAGATGGTAAAAAGGAGCTCATTGATGTAGCTCAGACTGGTCAACTTTCCCAGGTATGGAGCAGAGTACAAAAGGGTAGAGAGTTGGTCTGGACAGCAAAATGGAAGATTCCAGCAGGGCTGTTAAGTTAGCTTCTTCCCCAAAAGACCATTGGCTATAGTCTATGCCCTATTCCTAGCCTGTCGTTTCTCAGTCATGTCCCGAGTCTGTCACTGGGGCCAGCATCTTGATACACGAGTACCAATTTATTACTACCCATGGCTGGAAAAACAAGCCCCAATGGGCAGTTAGGCAAAGCAGATGCATGTAGTTCTTCTCAGCATTGTCTGAAAGGTTTTATTTTCTGTCAGGAACCAGCCATGAGTTCTTCGTAAAAACAAGCAGGAAGTTATCAGTGCTGAGTTTTGTGACTTACAAAGTAAGTCATATAACATGTAGAGCTTTGAGACTAACAGCAGTGACCTTCTTTATGGGGGGGCCTTAATTAATAAAATTATCAGTATATTGAGAGTTCTATCAATCCTGGACCATCCCCAGATATTTCTTGAGTTTATAACTAATTGAGAATAGTGTTCCATCTTGAGCAGTCTGAACAACTAACAATCTTTCCTCTTCGAGTGGTTTTTAGAAATCTAATTCAATAGGAAGGTCATTTTTTTTAGTCTGAGTCTTTCAATGTCATGAACTAAATACTTTACCTTACGCATATGTGATGAACTCTATTCCGTTTGCTCAGATTCCTGAGATAGAATGGCCCTAATGTGATCAGACCCCGCTGCAGGAACTTAGCAGCCCCACAAATATTTCTTCCAGCCAACCGACCCACACCTGCCCTTTGGTTGAAGATCCCTGTCTACAACATAAGTGGTGATCCCACCAGTCAAGTTTAGTGTGGCCAGCAGTGGATGCCGTGGTTTTCAGCTCTCAGGGATTTGAACAGAGGAACACAGAAAAAGACCGCCAGCTGGAGACAAATACTGAAACAGAGACGCCTTGTGGATTCAGGGATTGAGCATCCAATTGGGACCTTATGCGAGGAAGAGTGAGGAAGAAGAAGAGACCAGGAGCAAAGAGGAAACTGGCCAGTAGAGGATAATGGGACAGGTGTTCAGAGAGGAAGCAGGGAAAGTAAAGAGGGAGGAAGACAGAGGAAGCAAAGAGATAGAGAGAGAGAGAGAGAGACAGAGAGAGAGACAGAGACAGAGAGGGAGTGTGTGTGTGTGTGTGTGTGTGTGTGTGTGTGTGTGTGTGTGTAAGTGACGGAGAGTAAGAGGCCAAAGACCTTCATTTCCCCTAGGTTAGTTCCTGACCCTGTTTTCCATGAGGCCTGAGAAAGGCCCCACCCACAGCATAAGGAGCTCCAAGTAGTCTGGCCAGTGTGGTTCTGGGGGGAGATGACTGTCCAGCTTCAGTGGATTTTTAGAATCCTGAGCTACTAAAGGTCAACAGCTGTGTTATTACAAACACTGTGGACTGCGTTTCATCAATGCCAAAATGCACATCACACTGACAACAGCTCTTTGTTAAACCTGGGGAGCCCCCGGAGCCCCAGGGTAATTCCGTCACCACCCAAGATGTGGGATGGCTTAGCGAACAGTACGGGTAGAAGAAAAGAAAAAAAAGAAAGGAAGGAAGGAAGGAGGGAGGGAAGGAGGAAGGGAGGGAGGGAGGGAGGGATGGGGAAAGAGGGAAAGGAAGAGAGAAAGAAAAGAAATGGAGGGAGACGGAAAAGGAGAGAGAGAACAAAACGAAAGAAAGACAATAAAAGAAAGAGGAAAAAAAGGATGAAATAAGTACGGGCGACATCTGGTTTCAGACCTGCCAGGACCCCCCCACCCCCTCACTTAATCCAGCTTCTGGCTCTATCTTTCTGGTCCTTTGTCCTCATGCTCACTTGGCATTTTTTTAAAGGAGACAAAACAGGTGATGAACATAGTGTGAGTGATTTTCCCTTAAGAGAAGGAGGTGTCATGCCGAGAAAAGGGAGCAAATCTCGAGGAGCGCTTGTCTCGAGACCAAAAACCCGGGAAGGACAGCTTATTTGGATCTTGGTTATTTCATTAGATTTATGAAGTGCCTTTGAAAAGAGCAGGGTGCTCTGGGGACAAGTCAAAACATGGCAGCCTTCAGCTTCCAGAGAGGAGAAGCCGAGGTGGAAAGGTGCAGGGAAGGACTTTACCCAGTCAGTGACAGCAGATTCAGCCCTTGAAATCAAAGTCGAAGAAGCAATCTGGAGAAATCCTCATCACTGTGCTTAGGATTCACCCTGATCGATTTCTCAGATGGTTTTTCTCTCCATCCCATATCTAGCGATACGAGGCAACAAGGCCTGGAGATAAGAGCGTGGGTTTTGGAGTCCGTGTTACATCTGGGTTTCTCCACTTGCCAGCAATAGGAACTTGGGCAGGTTCTCTCACTCTTCAGAACCTCAATTTCCTCTTCTGGAAAATGTCCCATTAGCTGAACACCTCTGAGTATTGGTGCGAAGATCCAACAAGAAGGTGAGGAGCTAGCCTCCTGGAGAGCTTAACACATGGCCTTGCGCATGTAAGCATTCGGCAGACTCTGTCTGTAATTGCCACCTCTGTCTTTCCTGCCATCATCACCCACTTCAGTCTCATGTCCATGTGGGGCCCTGGAGCCTTGGGATCACCTCATTTAAGTTTCCTTTATTCCTATAGCCCCTGCCACAACATAATCCTCAATACATATCTGTTAGTGGATTTAGGGGGGGAAATGAAAATCAGGTGATCAAGAAACACACTTTTAAGGATCTCTTTTCTCATTCGTTCGTTCATTGACTTGTTCATTCATTCATCCATTCATTCATTCATTCATTCATAAATGTGCCTACAATGCTCTAGTTAGTGAAGATCAGCAATGAATGAAAGGTAGTCCTATCCTTGAGGCATTTACAATTAAGGAAGCCTGCTTCGGATTTTCGGCCATGATCTCCAGGGACGTCAGTGTTCTTGTCTCTGTGTGCCTTCATCTCCCTCTTCTTCACGACCACCTCCGTTCTGTACGGTGACAGTAGCCTACCACATCTGTTCAAGGCACTCTCATTTTTAGTTTTCTCAGAGCAAGGATGAATCCTTTTTCATCTTTCTGGCTCACTTATCCTCTCCCTGTTATTCCATTCTCCCCCAGCCCCAGAGACCTCAGCCAGCCTCTTCTTCAGAAGCTAAAAGGGAAGTCCTCACCATTCCTTACTGGCTCTCGGGAAAGGTCAGCTGCTTATATATTCATATCCTTGGTTTGACTGCCATATGCCTTCCTGCGTCTTGCTATTCACTATTACCAAATGCTACATCAGCTCCTTTTCTTAACCCTCGGCTGACTTCGACTTCTTCTGGACCTTTGAACAACAAAAGGCCTTCCCTTTTCTGGGAAGGCAATGCTCTTAAGTTAAAGCATTTGGAAGTCTAGCGGTGCTGGAATAAGGAGACACTCATCTAACTGTCCTGATCTGAGAGATCACTCAAACGATGCGTGGAACAAGGGAGATCAGAGTGGGGTGCCTTCTCCTGCTGTGTTATCATTGCCTCTGGATTCCGATCCAAAGGCCCATGCTCCAATAGCTGTCATCGGTCATGACATTCAACCAGATGGTACAAAATGATCTCAAACACAAAGAACCCAGCACACCTAAACTTTCATCCTTGTCCACATGGATCTAAAAATGTGAACACATGTGAAATGTGGGAGGGCAGTGAATACCAGTTGAGCCTCAGACGAGCTCATTTCACATCCGATATGTCTATATGTATGAGTGTTGTGTGGTGATGTGTTTCTGTGTGGGGTTTGTTTTTTCTCTGTCAGAACGAAAGATTTTACATAAGCTCCCCGTTCCTTCCCATTATTCCATCCTAATGCCTCTTATCAAAGTTGGCTGACAGTAGCCTCAAGCCTAACCAACGAGGCTACACAGAGCAGAAAAGACCACCTCATAAAAATCAGCCGGAAGGTCAAGATGAAGCAGGCCTGCCAGGGTCCCCCTTGCATAAGGATGTGTCCTCTGAACACTCCTTGAAGTATAAAAATAGCCCCAGGAGTCACTGAATGCTAAGTTGGCTTTCTCACCAAACCTTATAAGTAGGCAATCAGGATTTAACAACCCACAAATTTCCAATTTTTAGTTTATGAAAAAAAAATATATACATATATGTTTACCACAGTGAGACTCATCTTAATAAAAAAAAAAAAAAAAATTCAAAGACTTCCTCCCTCTCTTTCCAATGAGGAAAATCGGACTATTTATGCTGCATTTTAGGCTTTTTTTCATATATAATTTTTCATATAAATGCACATTTTCCTCTTCTTTCGGGGCGGAAATTTAACTTTTGTGGAAAGGTGATGTGTGTTTAAATTACCAATTTCATAGGCAATATGTCTGATAATTGCAGAGAGATACTGAGTTAACTTGTAGCAATGAGTTTACGTGACAAAGGGAAATCAGTTTGATTGCAGTAAGCAGAGGATAAGGCGCCGAAACTTTTACTATTTGGGGGTGGGGGGAGGTTGGGGAAGGGAGGCCCTGAAATTGCTTTTTATAATTAAAAAGGGAATCGCGGATGTTTTATATCTTGAATATTTACAATAAAACCTTTAAGTGCTTGTCAAGAGGGTAATGTGTCGTTAACTGGGGACTCTGCCTCGCCTCTCCTCTCGGACATGACAGTGGGGCAGGATAAGAGAAGAGTAATTATAGTTCCGCAGGGCTGCCAGGTGTGATAAATGACTAATCAGCACGCAGGAGCCTCTGTCCTCAAAGGAGGACTATTACAGTGTTATCAGCTGCAGGCCTGGGTGTACGGGGCCCTGAACAGCGGCGGGGACAGGACCTTGTGCCGGGCGGCTTGGCATGCCGTGGCTGTCTCTTAGTTTTGTCACTGGCGTCTTTGTGTGGCTGCCACCGGGGGGGAAGGAGACACACAGGGACTCCGGCAATCTGCCTCACGCTAATATTTATATAACATGCTCACCAGCCTTCGTGGCCCAAGGCCGAGGGTGGCTTTTGCGGGGGGGTGGGGGTGGCTTTGATGGCATAAGACCCTGCAAGAAGCCCGTTGTCCTGTGATGGAGCCGGCGGGCCTCTCCTATCTCTCTCATGTCTCTTGGGTGTGGGTGTTCCTCGGAGTATATATGACCGCTTCCCATGTGGGAACAATGCTGAATTGTTCCCTGGACAAGCTGACAACTCAGTCCTGTACTGGCATGTACCTCGGGTCGCACTGGACCCTTGACCGAAACGTTCTTCGACTCCGCTCAGGGACGGAGCCCCTTTAGATCTGATTCGTTTGCTCCTTATGATCAGGAAATGGTACCTATCAACCTAGGATAGACCATCAGAGAGAAATTAATCAAAGCCCCTCTCAAGCTGCACCACATTGATTCTTTCCTTATAAGCCTTGTTTTTGATTTTGTTTTGGTTTTTTTTTTTCCTTCCCCCAGCATGTCTTCCACATGGGAGTAGCAAGACCATGTTTTTAAAAATCGTTGCAAAAAAATGTACATCAGGAAATAAGCATCTGAGTACGAGGAGATGCCTGATGTGAAAAAGGACAGAATGTGCTTAAAAGAAGAAAAAGAGATAGGACAATATTTTTGATACAAAGGTTATTTTTATAATGCTTGCATTTTTATCGGTTGACGTATTTTAACAGGAGCCCTGACTGAAGTCACAAAAATTATGACTCCAGCACCCGAGCTACTTATCTGACAAATGCAATGTGAACGGTCTTGTTCTTATCAATGAGATCAGATTTCAGAAATGAATGCGAAGACCGAGGCGTTGCTTTGTGCACAGATAACCTTGCAGGCACGAACTCCCAAACCAGAATAAAAGATTTCTCTATGAAATAATGGCCCAGGAAGCCCAGTCGCGTCACACGGTAATAGACAGTGGGGGGTGGAATCAAAAGGGGGAAAAAACTCATTTCATCTCAGTTAATGGCAGGGAAACGAAGGCAGAGAAGGACTTTCTTTGGAGCGGAGCTGGTGTGACAAAGACCAGGGTTTCGCCGTGTCATGCACCATTTGCCTTTGCACTGGGCTCTTTTCAGGAGCTGTGAAGCCATTATTATAATGTGAAAAAGGTGGAAAGAAATACTCCCTTCTGGACACTGGAAGGGCAAATGAGGTGCAAGCCTTTTTTCTTTTTTCTTTTTCTTTTTCTTTCTTGCTTTTCTTTTTTCTCCCAGTCTCTCTCTTTTGCCTTTTATGCACGATGTGCTCAGAAAGAGTTTGCATTCCCTGGTTAAAACAAAACAAAACAAAACAAAAAACCTGAAGTATGCCAAGGAGTTTACTGTGCCCTTCGATAAACAGTTGTCTTGGCTCTGCTCACCTCCTTTTGTGACTTAGCTGGCCAGAAAGTCGCACAAGTGTGTTCTGACCGCAGCTTCCCTCTGCTCACGTTATTTTCAAATAAGAGAGTTCGAAGCTCATGCCCAGTCCTTGCTCTAAGTTTTTAGCTGGAAAAAGGGACTGAGGTGTCTGGATTCACGGAGCCAGCCTTCGTTCTTTCTGGCTTCCTCTTCTCTCTGTAACCAGCCACTGAGAACGGTGGCTTTCCCGGGGCAGGGCACAGAATTGGAGGATGAAAAGGAAGGCTTTCCTTTTCTTGGTCTTCAGCTGTCGTAAAGAATGGCTTCTTCACGGTGCTGATTGGCAAACCAAATTCTTTCTAAATTATGAAATCTGAGTTGGGACTCGGAGGCTGATTAAAATGAGCTTTCTTCTAACTGAAAGACAAATGCGATTGCTACTGTCTTTTAAAAAAAGAAAAGAAAACTTTAAACTAGCTTGTTCCTATGTGGTTTACGGGGGACAGCAAGATTATATATACAGCCAGCCTTTGATTCTCAGGACTGCTAAAGTGTGAAGAACAGCAGTGACATTCTAGTCTTCAATAAATCACTATAAAAATGTTTATGAACCCTGCAATTTACTGTCTTTTAAATGCAAATTGAAAGGGGCACCATTGCAAGTGTAAAGGAGACCCGAGGTGGCCTGAAGGAATGATAAAATTTTGTGATAGGTTTTGGAGATTGCGTGATCTTAAATGGGACCATTTCCAAATGATTTCGCATTTATACGTCTGTGACATTTGGGTCAATTTATTAACGAGATTGCTGTGGATTGCACGGAGGTGGAGGCTGGTGTCACCTTAAACAGTGGCTTTGAACAAATGACATCTTCACTTCACTGAAGGAAAAGGGACACTGGTGATTCAAAATCCAGATCCCAAAAGTTGTTTTGACAAATTGAAATTAGAACACAGTCCCTTCACTGGAAGTCAGCTCATACATAGATTTTTAAAAATGAAACTCGTCTTCTTTAAATAAAATTTCCGCTTGGAAATTTTGAATACTTGTGGATAGATAAAGTGACCTTGGAAAGGGCAGAAAATAGCCATCCTACAGCAGTAGGACAGACCCCTTTTCAGTCGAGTGCTCCCTAAAAGTCAGATTTTTTCCTATGGTTTAGTCACCATCTGGAGGTTTTTCTACCTTCGAAGAAAGTGACAGATAGAAGGAATGAGACAGAATCCTATTCCTTGTCCAGGCTCACCTCTTCCAAGTCATGTGGAGTTGGCCAAATTTTTAGTTATATTCGACCTCCGACTCGCCCACCTATAAAACTGCTCTGAGTTTGCAATGAGCCGATGTATACGTAGAATAGTACAGCACCAGACCCATGAGTGGGGATCCCTAACTATTATCTCTAGTTCCCTCTTTTGCCTCTCTGCCCACACTTTTCCATTCACCCTAACCAATGCGAAGGGATAAGAGGAGATGAAGAGACGGTGGTCAGTTTTCATCAATATGTAGATGAGAGTTAAGATTTACATTCACTCGAGGAGATTCTCGTATGTGTCGCATCCCCCGAAATGTGAATCAGGAAAATACGGCCAGGTACAGTGAAAGAAAGTAAACAGCCCATGAAAACAGGTTGCTCTGCAATTCTCCCGACTGTTCCCTTCCTGCTTCCCACCTGCCTCATATGGAAAACACCCAAAGTAGGCAGTGTTTATAGAACCATTGCTTGCAAAACATTTCCCCGCTCTCCAACATATGTGCCGTAAATGCTGCAGAGAGCTGTGTCCTCACTTGCTGCTCCTGCAAAAAAAAAAAAAAAAAGGCATTTTGCTTGTTTTCAAACACGAGCATCTCACGCGGATCGGAGGGCGAGGAGTAGATCTGTGTGCCTTGGCAGCCCTTCGCTCAAATGTGCATCTCTGGCAAGTCCTGTCTGCTGAAAGCGCTGCCACAGAGCCTGCTGTCAGATTCCGAAGTCATTATACCATCTGTTTTTCCAATCTTCTGCTCTTCGGTGTAGACATATGTTTGAGGGGTTCGTGTGTGTGTGTGTGTGTG
>NW_006434825.1:2678983-2690196 GCF_000325575.1 Pteropus alecto | reverse complement strand
GTGTGTGTGTGTGTGTGTGTGTGGTGGGGGGTGCTTTTATCCGGGGAAGAGGAGGAGGATGCCTGCCCACTTCTCCAAGAGATCCCAAACCAAACTGACATAAAATTTTAAACGATTCCAAAGTGGATTCTCCTAGCAAAAAATTTTACAATATGGGGTCATCTCCTGAATACCATCCCAATATCAATATCAGCTTCGGAGACAATATGTCTTTTGTGTTTGTAGATCATCAAGGAGCTGAGTGTCCTGACTTTGTTTTCATTCTTATCCTGATAATCTTTAACATTCAACAAGTTAAAAAAGAAGTTCACAATGGCCTCTGTATATCCTTGTATATCTATATGGACACCAAGGTCCCTGTTGCAGTTTCTTTTTTCTTTCTTTCTTTCTTTCTTTCTTTTTTTTTTTTTAACACTTTCATAGTCCTTTGTTCTTTCTGGCTTCTACTTAAAGAATAGTGTGTATATCCCATGGTGCCTATAAACGTTGACTCTTGTGTTACTGATCACACTGAGAAGCCTAATGTACGGCAGATTTGTACTTATATTTATTTCTCTCCTTCCCTTGCCTTCCCATCCCTTCCTTTCCTATCCTGTCCTACCTAGACCCTTCCTTTCTACTATTCCCCTGGAAGGAAATATTCAAGCTGCCCTGAGGGAGGATAGTGACTGTAAGGTCAACCGGGCATGGGATGGAGACCGGAATAGATTTTCCATGCTGATTTCACGCCTCCTTCCTGGAATTCTCTGAATGTTTTGCAGGCTAATGTTTAGCTTTCAAAATTCCTTAAGAAAAATTGCACAACGTGAGTAAAGTGGGGACATTTTTCTTTTGTGCCAGTGCCCCACGATGTGTTGAAACACATGTCAATTTTCCCTCTCTCCTCCGAAGTGCTGGCTACTTCTCTGCCTTCACCATTAGACTCTGAGCATCTCTGGGTGTTTGTCCTTCGTCCTTTAGCCCAGAGCAGAGCCTACTGCCTGCACAGAAGGTGCTCCGCACGTGTTTGTGGAATGAACTTGAAGAAGCTAATGTTTTTAAAGACTTCTACGGATGGATGAAGACACAGAGAAATCAAAGTGGTTAAGCACAGTGGTTAGCCCTTGGAGTCATTCTGAGTTCAAATCTTGGCTCTATCTATATCTGGGTGCTATCAGATGAGTTAATTTAGTTAAGCCTCGGTTTCTTAGTATGTATGAAGGGTATAATTATAATACGTCCTTCATCCAGAATTCGTGGTGAGAATTGGATAGCTTGGTGTGGTAGGAAAATACCTAGCCCAGTGCTCAGCATAAATAAAGGGCTCTTTAACAGTGTTAATAGATACTTTTCAGTTTCCACCTTGAAATTCAAGAACAAGTCTTCCTTCAATTGAAGGACCCTTTGAAAGCCCCAATCTGATCCTTAATCTCAGGGTGCATCTCTGAATCTTCTCCTGCTGGCAACTCTAAAATATGAGCACATCTCGAAACCCTGTCTTAGGCGAGCAGCAGTGATGCTGAGCTTTGTCATCGCCTGTGCATAAACAGACATCCAGAGTGCCAGCCACAAAACCTGTGGGGTAGGTATCAAAAGCTGCAAAGAACAGTCCGGAAATAATGCTGGAGCACTCCGCCTTCTAGGAACCCAGTGGTTGTTGGGGTGGAGGGGCAAGACTGGGAAGCCAAAGTAGGCTTGTTCAAAATAATTGTCGAGCCAGCTCGAGAGCCCAGAGCCAGTGGCTTTTCCCTTTTTTTAGTGGATTCTTCTGAGAAAAGGCTGCATCACCGTGCTTTTGATGGTGCAGAAGATAACACTGTATGGAGAAAGATGGGCTTCAGTGATAACACAAGTGTTACCTATGACAAAAATAGACATCTAGTTAAGTCTAAAGAATTTTGTACTAAGTGTAAACTAAAAATTCTAAGTGATAAGCATTGTGCCATGTTTTATTTGACAGCATTTTTTTTCTTAGTGGAAAATAGATAATGTCATCTATAATCTTTGATTCAGTAAAACACTATCATCTCCTGACTGAAATATTTAAAAGGTTTTTTCATGCATTTTGGGATAGACCAGAATCCTTCCCGCGGCCGATCAGGCAGGTTCTCCCTGATTCGGCCCCTGCTCACTTCTCTGGCCCTGTTAAGCACCAGAACTTGCACCCCTGACTTGGTTTCCGAGTTGCGTCTACACCAGCACACCATCAGCATCTCACCATCTAAGGTTCTCCCTTTGCCTGGAATATTCTCCTTCTTCCTCTTCCTTTAGATCCCACCTGTGGTAGACAGAATTATGGCCCCAAAGATTCCCCCTCCTAATCCCCACAACCTATGAATATGTTATGTCACATCACAAATAAGGAGTTAAGATTGCAGATGGAATTAAAGTCTCTAATCAGATAATTTTACCTAAAATTAGATTATCCTGGATTATTCATGAATCCCTTAAATGTGGAAAAGGGAGGTGGAAGAATCATAACCAGAGTGAAAAAGACGTGGCCTGATATTGCTCTCTTTAGAGATGAAGGAAGAGGCCCTGAGCCAAGGCATGTAGAATCCTCTAGGATCTGGAAAAGGCAAGGAAACAGATCATCCCCTGGAGACTGCAGAAAGGGGCGCAGCCTTGCCACGCCTGCAGCTCGGTGAGACCCATTTAGACTTCTGACCTCCAGAAGTGAGAGATCACAAATTCATGTTGTTTCAAGCCAGTAAGTTTGGGGTGCCTTGTTACAGCAGCCCCAGGACACATGTACCCTCTAAAAGCCGCTTCCTCGGGGCTCACAGAGCCCCCTGCATCTCCCTTCCATTGTGCTGTCGGAATTTGTCTGTCAGCGTGCCTTTCCTTGTGTCATTATTTATCTTGAGAGGTTCACTGTGATATCCCCACAGCCCAGGGCCTACCACTGCCCTGGGGCCCAAGGGGAGTTTAGTATTTGTGGAATGAATGAATGAATCTTGAAGGAGTCAATGAATACATTAATTAATTAACCCATGGGAGGAAGAAGGACAAGGCGCTGTCAACTTGAATTAAACACATATCCCACATCCGGGGCCAGCGAGGGAGAAGCCCTTTCATTTGTTGCTGACCGTGCTTCTGAATAAGGAGTGAGGACAAAGCGATTCCTAACCCACTCTGCTTAGACACAGGCTGGCAGCTCTGCCTCCTCTCGCTAGACAAAGGCCTCCCCCGCCCCACAAGTCCAGCATACAATCAGCTGTGTTCTCCTCCCTGTCCCCCATCTCAGCAGGAGAATCAGGCTGACTATTTCTTTAAGAGATGCTGTTGAGTTTCTCCTGGTGGAGCGAAGGATTTGTAGCAAAACCCAGCGTGTAACTTGAGTGTTCTGCGAAGCCAGATATCGGTGCCAAGCTAAATTTGTGTGTGCAGCTTCTGTTTAAGGCAATTATATAGTGTGTAATACCCAGTAGAGAAATTAAGTCGAAGTACATTTTGCCCATAGAGATTATCCTCTCAGTTGGATTTATTTTAAACAAGTTTTGCCCCTTATACATTAAGGTGCATGCAATAAATCACTTATGTAATAAACTACACTATATTACGAGGGGCGGGGGAGAATGAGCCGATGGTAGGGGGAGAGACTTCAAATGGAGCAGACCTCAGGCAAGAAGGGGTGGGGGATAGAGGGGGAGATGTGGAGGGACCCTGCTGTTGTGCAGCAGGAGGTTGGAGAGGGTACAGAAGGCAGCGTCTCTGCAGCAAAGCTCAGGTCGCGGCTGAAGGGAGTTGCTTATGTAATAACTGCAGCGGCCTCGCTTCAGAAAAAGTTACAGAGCCTGTCTTAGTTCGAGAGCAGCCTCTTGGTCTGTCTTCATTACCAGCAGTCCACAGTGAGACTGAAGCAGGAAGAAAAAGATGTAAGATCTTATTAAAGATGAGAAAATAGGGGGAGGGTGAGATTAGGGATCTTGGGAACCTGTACGGGGCAGTAGGGATGGGTCGTCTCGGTACATAGCATTAACAGCCCTGGAATGGATACAGGACAGCCAGTAAGACTTCAACCTCCAACGAACAATGAATGATTTTTAGTGTAAGTATATCCCGGGTGGTATGGAACATATTATTCATTGTTGATTCGAAATTCATATTTCACTGTGCGTCTTGTATTTTTATTTGCCAAATCTGACGGCCCTCGCCATTGCAGAACTAAGAATGACAACCGTTCTTTTAGCAAACACACTTTCGAGCTCTCTGTGTGACACCCTTTGTTAAGCGCTTCACGTGCATTAACTAATTTAACCCTCACAAGCCGACTCGGAGGGAGGCAGTGTGTTTATTCCCATTTCACAGAGCAGTAAACTGAGGTTTATAGAAGTTCAACCATATGCCGTTTCTCTCCTTCTGTAAGGGGAAGGACCAGGCTTCACGCTGACGCCCATCTGGCTCCAAAAATGTGTGCTCGTCATCACTAAGTTATACAACCTCGCGTAGATGCTGATTTGAAAAATAACTTCGCAATGAAACATGCCAAGGGAGACTGCCCATCCTCCTTAATGGAGAAACGCATTAGAGCTCAAAACTCCATGCTGTTTAGGAAAGAAAAATGATATCGCTCAGAAAATCATTTGAAAACTTCCTGGCGCGTACACCTGGCTCACCACTGCGTGCCACGGGTCCTCGAAGCACACAGTCCGCGAAGCACACATCAGGAACGAGGCAATTCAGACCCCACTGTTTCCCGCCAAAGAAGCTCCTTCCAGAACCCTCCTCTGTGGGGAGCAAAGGGAAGCCACTCCAATTTACATGTTTGTCATTCTCTAGCTTTGAGAGCCCAATAAAACCAAGTGCTCAGTAAGAATCAGACATGGGTAAGCTGCTTGTAATTTATGATTTAATGCAGCATAGTGTAAAAATAGGCAACGAAACTGAAAGGCAATCAAACTCTATTGTCATAAGGAGCAGGAGGGACAGGGACGTGATCTAACACTTGCCGAGAGCCCACTGTATACTGGGAACATGACATATACGGTTTCATTTCATCACCCCATTATCAGCGTGCGGCCTCTCTTATTTATCTAACGCTGAGTAACGAAGTAACCCACAATTTACTGGCTGAAAAACAACTGTTTTACTCGATTTCATGATTTTCTGGGTCAGGACGTTGGCCGGGGCTTGCCTGGTGAGTCTCCTGTTGCACGTGGGGGTCAGTTAGTATTCAGTTGGCGAGAAGGCTGGTTAGAGGGTCTAAGATGATACCTCTCAAGTCCGTGCCTTGTTGAGCTGGCAGGGGAAGGCCAGCCCAGCTGGGTTCGGGCACAGTGGTCTGGGTCCTGTAAGGCAGCTGTTCCAGTGTTACATGGCTTTTGTGACCTAGTCTCGGAAGTCACTGTACCCTGGCGCATGCACAAAACCGTCTCTAGCACACAGAAGACTTGCCGTGTGTAACTGTCGAATGAATGAGTGCCCGGCCACGCCGAACGGTGGACCAGTCCTGGCATACTACCTCCTCCGAGGAGAATTCCTAGGATAACAGAGAGTCCATTCACGTCTGCCAGGCAGATTCGAAACTTTTTCCGTTGGCCCAGGAGTGCAGGAACGCGCCAAAAAGTGCGTGGGGGCAGAAAAAGCTGTGGTGGGGGCGGTCCCTGTAAGCCTTGGCCCCATCGGCCAGGGTCTGCTGGTTTCCATTATAGCCCCGGTGTGGCAAAGGATGCCAAGTGGCTGTGGGCACGCGTCAGCATTCCTGTCCTTCCAGATCTCCTGTGCTGGTGCGTTCCTCTTCCCTCTTAAATATCCTTTTGAAGCCCATATGTTCCATCCACTCCAACTGGTGTTTATACTAGTGCAAAGTGAGGGCTGTTCAGACTTGGGGAGTTTCACGGGAAGGTATTAAATGTGTTTTGAAAATACTTGAAAGTCCAGCTGTGTATGTTTTAGTTTTATATTTAGCCTTAAATTAGAGACTCCATATACCTCAGTAATAAAAAGGCACAGCAGGGACTTGCATTTTCTTTAAGTTTGCTGGGGCCGTGCGCCTAGGTGAGGTTTTATTATTTGTAAATTTTTTCTTTTTTTTGGTTGTTTAATTCCATAGCTTAATTCTGGCCTTTATGCTTTTAGAGGGCTCCTCTTGTGTTTCAGAAAGAGGTTATTGTTGTTTTTTCCTTCAGTCGAATTTAATAAAAGAAAAGGGAGGAAAGAAGAAAGGAGGGGAAGGAGGAGGAAGAAGCACAAATTGGCACCTTTTTGTACCAGTCCCTGTGCCTGACCTGTTGACACAGTTAACCCTCAGCACACCCTCCGAAGAGGGAAACCGAGTCCCAGCAAGGCTGAGAAGCTTCCTCTTTTCTCTGGTGCTCAGTCTGCTTTGAGCACCACCCTGCTCTCTGCCTATGGATCTGCGGCTTCCTCACACCACCTCCTCCCCTCTCCAGCTGAGGTCCCCAAGAGTCCGTCTCAGGCCAGAGTCCAAGGCTGCTTGCTGATCCGTGAGAGGAGAAGGAACACATGATTCCCCAGTACGGTTTCTTACCCAAGCCAAGGACAAAGTCACAGGAACAATGCAGCCTGTAGCTAAGGATGACAACATGGTGTGTGAGTGTCCTAGGGCCACCTTTAACAACGAGCCACAAAGCACCAAAGCATGAGGCTTAAAACAACAGACATTTATTGTCTCACAGTCCTGGAGACTAGAAGTGCCAAATCAAGGTGTTGGCAGGGCCATGCTGTCTCTGAAAATTCCAGGGGAAAATTCATCCTTGCTTCTTCCTAGCTTCTGATGTTTCTTGTCAATCATTGGCCTTTTTTTCTGGCTATTAGAAGCATCGCTCCGAATATTTGTGGGGCGTTCTCTTAGTTTTCTATCACTGCTGTAACAAATTATCACAACATAGTACCTCAAACGACCCAAATTTATTATCTTATAGTTCTATGTGGCAAAAGTCCAACATGCATCTCACAGACTATGGTCAAAGTGTCGCCAAGGATGTGTTCCTTCCGGAGGCTCTAAGAAAGAATCTGTGCTGCCGCCTCGTCCATCTCCTCGAGGTCTTCCACGTGGCCGGGGCCCCTTTCCTCTATCTTCAAAGCCAGCAACGTCCACTGTGCCCTTGTCACACTGACATCTTTCTGGTTCTATCCTCAGATCCCCTCTTCCACTTTTAAAAGTCTTTGGGATGACATTGGGCCCACCGGATAATCCAAGATAATCTTCCTATTTTAAAGTCAGCTGATTAGCCACCATAATTTCACGAGCAATCTTAATTTCCCTCTGCCATATAACCTGACATATCCAGGTGCTGGGGGAAATTAAAAAGGTGCCGTGAAAGAGAATAATAGTGGGAAAGACTGACATAGGGAGCAGTCACAGAAAGCCCTCCCAAGGAGCCCTAAAGCTTGAGTGAAGGCCTATCGTGTCGAAGAACTGGGAAAAGGCATTCAAGACAAAAGAAACGACAAACACAAAGGCCTTTAGATAAATCATGCTTGCTCTTTTCCATATAACGCATTGGAGAAGGTGAGCCGGAATGGTTGTTAGCAGCTGTTGCAGTGAACCAGGAGAAAGATGACAAAGGCCTTGTGTGGCAGGCTGAACCTTAGCACTCAAGGATACCCATGTTCTAGTCCCCAGGACGTAGAAATGTTACCTTATATGACAAAAGAGAATTTGTAGACATGATTCACTTAAGGATCTTGAGATGGGGAGATGATCTGGCTGGGCCCTCGATGGAATCGCACGAGTCCTTGTAATAGAGGCAGAGGAAGATTTGATTACAGAACAAGGAAAGGCAGTGATGGAAATGAGAAGCCGCCGTGGCTCGAGGTAGGAGCGAGGAGCCAAGGAAGACAAGTGGCCTGCGGACACTGGAAAAGGCGAGGGAACCAATTCGCCCCAAGAGCCTCCGGAAGGAACTGGCCCTGCCAACGCTTTGCCTTTAGCTCTGGGAGACCGGTGTGGGCCCTCCGGCCTCCAGAACTCTACAAGGATAAATCTGTGCTATTTTAAGTCAATGAGTTTGTGGTGATCCGTTACCGCAACCGTAGGAAACCGATGCATCTCGCTCGGGATACGCTGTTAAGGATGGGGACGAGGCGCCCTATTTAAGAGATCTTTAGGATTCAGTATTCACAGGACTTGGTCCCAGTGGGGTGCAGAGTCTAAGGTCCCTAATTTGGGAGACCGGCTGGAGGATGGTGGTGTTAACTGAGATAAGAAGAGAAGCAGAGGGAGGAAAGAGTTTAGTTCAGGGTACGTTGAGATTGAGCCAAGAGGTGATGCTTAGCGGGCCTTTGGGCTTGTGGGTCTGGAGCTCTGTAGCCTTGGGCTGAAGATCCAGCATCTAGCATACCGCCTGGAACACTTTAGGCTCTCACTGAATGAATGGATGAAGGTGAATGAACGAATGAACAATTGATATCGATGTGGGAATCCTCTTGAATGGTAGTTGCTGACATCATCATATTGGGGAAGAATGCTCAGAGGCCTGATATTGCTATTAACCTTTCTGCTTAAAAGTGTATCCCATGAAACCTCGTCTCCGGATGCTGTCGTATTTAAAGGAAATTTCATTTTGGCTTCTTTGTACCCCCATACCCCTATGAGTTATAGCCTTCGGAGTATATCATTTTACAAACCCTTCCCTGTCTCTCAATCAATGGTGTGCCACCTTTAAATGCTGGCAATTTCTGGGCCAGGCAATGGTAAGTATGATCACCAACATGTATTAACCTTAATAAATAGGCCAAGCACTTTGAAATTATTATCTCCTTAAACCTCACTGCAGGATTAATCAAAGGAGACATGATCCTGGCTGGTACTGTTATCAGATGAGGACAGAGACTTAGTGAAGTAGCTCGCCCAGTATCCCATAGCTGCTCAGCAGCAAAGCCAAGATGCAAACTAGAGCTCTTTCCAGGATACAAAAGCCATTCAATATTTATCATCTTACTAATAATAATGGAGAAAGTAAATCATAACAACAACTGCCCTTTATTAGCCACTCAAAGCATCCCAGGCTCTTTACCAAGCACTCTGCATGCAGATTATCCTCAGAACACCCTTAGGAGGTACTTACATTCTTTGTACTAGCTATCTATGGCTGCATAACAAATTACCACAAACGTAGATGCTTAAAACAACATGTATTTGCTTATTATCTCACAGTTCCACAGGCCAGAAGTCCAAGCTTAGCTAGCAGGGACTTTTGCTCAGCGTCTCACGAGGCTGAAATCAAAGTATCGGCCAGGGCTAGGGTTTATTCAGACACTTAGAGTTGTTGACAAAAATTATTTCCTCGTGACTACAGGCTGACATGATTATTTTCCTGCTGGTTGCTGGCTGGGGGCTGCTCTCAGCTCCTAGAGGCTGTTTTCAGGCCCTTGCCATGTGGCCCCCTCCATAAATGCTGTCACAGCATGGACGTTTTTACCTTCAAGGCCATAGGAAAATCTGAATCTCTCTCTTCAGGGAGGATCCAGTCACTCTCCAGAGATTACCCAATTAGGCCAGGCCCACCCAGGATCATCTCTCTCTCTCTCTCTCTCTCAATTCAAAGCCAAATGCTTTGGGACTTTAATTACAGCTGTAAAGTCCCTCCACCTTTGTTGAATAGCATAATCCAATCACAGTAGCTAACTATCCCATCTTATTCATAGGTCCTGTCCACACTTGAGGGGATTACAAGGGTGTGTATCTTAGGAGGCAGGACTCTTGATTATCTCAGTCTGTGAAAGTTCTATTTCACAGATGTTGAAATGGAGGCTTAGAGGCATTATACAACTCATCCAAGGGCACAGAAGGACAGAGCCGAGTTTCAGGTCCGGTTCTGTCAGACTCAGGAGCCCATGTACCCTGAACCTCTTCTCTTGGCCCTGCTTCCACACTCTCCCTCACCCCCACATTGCCCAGCCTTTACCTGAAGGTGCTGATCTAGCTGTTTGCTGCCTCTAGAGGAGTGCAGGTCACTGCACCTGTCCCAGGCTTTGTCCTCCAGCCTCTCAAACTTCCACCTGCATCCGGAGACCAGAAGGGAACTGAACAAGTGCCAGTGCCTTTAAATGGAGCCACATTTGTATAATGAGCAGCACATGCACAGAAAAGCAAGCTAAAAATGTCTGCGACCTTCTAAATCCCGGACGACTTGGCCAGGTATCAGTCGGCTCCATGACGTTAATGCAATTATCCTGATTCGGAATCAGATTTATTCATCACTAAACATGTTATAACTTGATTGCAAAAAAGTCCTGTATTACTTGAAGGAATTGATGGAGTTGGCCAAGAGAGGTAGTAGGAGTGAGCAGCCACCTTGCTCTTCGAGACTCAAGAGACGATCATCTGAGCTGCTAAAAAGGCCCATTCACAATGTGCACTATTTGAAGCTGTTTAATGAAAGCAAGAATGTGACGTGAATGTCAGTGAACTTAAGTGTTATCAGTGATTTGGACTCCAGAACTTTGAAGTTTTTCCTGCTTTTTGCAGAGGAAGGAGGTGCTTCTGGAATCTGTGTGGCTGGGGCTGGGGCTCTTTGGTGCTATGGCCCCTCCACTCAGTCAGCAAATATACACTGATCTCTGTCTAGGTGCAGTGAACTGTGCCAGGGTCTGGGGAGAGAGTGGTGAGCAAAAAGGAAACACGGAGGCCCTGCCCTTGGGGAGCTTTCACTCTAGAAGTCAATCACATTTTCATGCAAAGAAATGTACTGTTGCGAGCAGGGGTACATGCTGTGGAGGAGAGGTACGTAGAAGACTACGCCTCACAGGGAAGCTTTGACCTCCTCTGGGAAGGTTGTTGGATAAAGTGAAGCCTGAGCTGACAGATTTGGCATTCATCTGGTTAAGAGAGGTGACCTTGATCAAATCATTGAGCCTCTCTGAACCTCGGCATCCTCTTCAGAAGAAAATGGAATGGAAGAATGATGGGTCTTGAGCTTGCCGAATATTAAGCAAGCTGCTCTCCCTGAAAACGCCGACCCAGCCCTTCATTCTTCTTTTGTCTTTCAATTTTTCTTATGTTTCTGCTCTACCTTACTCATGCCTAGATTTAAAAATAAAATAAAAGTAATCCATGGGGCTAGTGTCCATTTACAAGTCTGGCTCCCCTGTGAGACTTCAAAACAGTTTTACTGAGCCTCTTCTATGTGCCAGGCAGGAGTGAGGTGCTGGGGACTCAGAGATGGGCAAAATGTCCAAGACGAGAGGGACAAGTGAATCAGAGAGCAGCGGGTGCTGAGAGAGGGGCTCCCAGGCATCGGTGGACAGAGGCCAAGGCCCTTAAC
>NW_006434825.1:2654808-2678815 GCF_000325575.1 Pteropus alecto | reverse complement strand
AAAAGCCCCTGCCTTTTCAGGGTAGGGCAAAGAAACAATTTATTATGAAATGGTTCTCTATGTGTAAAGGTATAACAAATGTCTATACTTATTTTATATATGTCTTTATATATGATATATCTATATATTATATATATATGATTATATACATATACACATACACACATACATAGCTTTTTTCTTCAGATCATCTAAAAGTTTCAGACATCGTCAAAGTTCACCCTGAAATTCCTCAGCAGGTATCTTCTAGAATGAGGACTTCCTGCTACATGACCATAACACACCCTATCATTGCACCCAAGAAAAATAACGCTATTCCAATGATATCATCTAACAGGCAGTCTGCATTCAAATGTCCCCACTCGTCTCCAATCTATCCCGTACCGCTTCTGTTGCAGTGTTATCCAGAATTCAATTGAAAATCACATTGCATTTGGTTTGCACGCCCCTTTAGTCCCCCTTAACACAGAGCTGTCTCTTTGCTATTATTCTGTCCTCATGACCCTGAAGAGTTCAGGGATCTCTCTGGCTACTATTTGAGAATAAACTTTCATGGCCAAGGCCAGCAGCAGGAACCCCAGGTAGGTGCTCTGGGCTGGCCAGCACCACCCAGTGGAACTTTCTTCAGCGATGGTGTCTTCTTTCTCTGCACTGTCCAGCGCAGTAGCCACACACCGCTATGGAGCCCTGGGCGTGCTACTGGTGCAACTGAGTATCCCGATTTAAATTTTCTTTCATTGTAACTAATTTAAAGAACCAGCCACTTGTGGCTAGTGGCCACTGTACTGGGCAGTGCAGCTTCAAGCTGAGAGATCACTGTGATTAGTCAATGAGCGAATGGAGAGGGAGTGGAAATCCACGCAGAAGGAATAGTTTATACAAAGGGCTGGATAGTCCACAAAGCAGGGAATATACCTGTGTTTTTCCTTCCCTGGTGGCCTGGACACCTGAAATACAGCAGACTGTCATTCGGCTTAGAGTTCTCTTTTCCTCCAAGTCACACCCACCGCTAATGCGGCCTGTGGCAGACTGGACCACTCTTCATAAGCCTGGCTGAAGGAAGGCATAAAGTCTCACCACGTGGCAGTAACTCGGTGGCTTTCCATATAAGCCCTGTCAAGTGTCCATTTCTACGCTGCCCCTATTCTCCTGGCCTTGGTTTCAGGGACCTCTGCTTCTGGCGACTCTCATACCCACACACACCCTCACCCCCACCCCCAGCCCTAGGCAGGAATTCAGAATTGGCTGTGTGGACAGTGTAGGCTGTGTGCCCAGGAAGGACAAAGGGGCAGCATCTTCAGCTCAGAGTGCAGACAGAGCACACACTCCCCCCTCCCCTGCCCCACGTCCTTCCATAGGGCCTTCCATAGGAGAGGACTGAAGAGCCTCTCGTTGAAAAGAAAACCACACGCGCCCATCCTTGCTGGCGTCTGCTTCACAGTCAGGCTTCGCTGGGAAGCGGTGAGAGGAGCACTGATCGAGCTGACCCCAGAGAACAGCTCCCACTCCCATCTTGTCCCTCCTCAGTTCTGATAACACTTTTATCTGCCCAGGATTTTCCCCCCCATTTTTCCTTGCGCTTTTCTCGAGCAAGTCCCCTGTGAAGTAACTCAAGCATCTATGACAAAAGCGCCATATACATGTGACTCGACGACCAGGGTTCTTGCTTGTTATTTCAGTTTCCACACGAACTCACCACGCTCGGCCCCCTCACCAAGGGTTAAACCTTGCAGCCGGGGTCTCCCCTGAGCTGGGTTTGCATCACACAGATACATTCTTCCACCCAAGTCGACTTGGAGAACCAATCTGAAATCAGATGGGAGCTCCCATAAGCAAAGCATTCACAGGTTCATTTGTTATTTTTATTATCTCATTTCTTCTTCTTTTTTTTTATCCAAATTGCCTGCTACATGGGAAAGGTTAGGGTCCTCTTTAGGTTTCTCTTCCTTCCCATGCTCCCTCCCTCCCAGGTGTTTGTAATCACATATTTTTCATTGGGTTTCTGGGTCTGGTGACATGAGCACCAGAAAAGAGAGTGCTCCACAATCCGTGAGCATTTTTTTCTCTCCTTCTTTTGTCAGCTGGCATGCGATGTGCTTCTCGGGTAGTAATTTAGAGACTGTCAATTTCTGAGAGCCACTGGGGAGCTGAGCGATCGCCTGCATTTCCTCCCTTCAGCTCCAGTCAGGTCTTTGAGCTGGCAGAGAGCGAGGTCTCTTTCTAAGGAGGAATGGTCCTATTTAAGGAAGGCCCTGGGTTTTGTCAAGTGTGAAAGGTTTTCAACATCTTTCCGAGATGGTGGTCGTGGGAGGAGTTGTTATGACACATCGGGCTGGAGAACGCCATGCCGGAGCTGTGATTTACACCAACAGATACTTTCCTGGGGAGGGTTCCGCTGGCCATCGGGCATTGAGACACATTATTAATGTTTTCCTGTTTTCTATTGTCCCAGAATGGAAAAACACTTTGCAGGCTTTAAATTTTCTCAAGATGTCTATGTTTTCCTGGATCATCCTTCAATTTTCCACGGTACAAAAAAATGTAAATGTTGCTACATTTGGTTCAGGGAATATGGCAATGGCTGCAAATCCTTTGAAGGTTTGCAATCCCACAGATGTTTTCGCCTGTGCAACCCCCGACTTGGTGGAAACGACGCAATTTCTAGCCACTGTTTTTGGAGCAACTGCTGAATCCCCACGAATCCACACACATCGTCGGCCACGCTTACAGCCTTCCTTCAAAGGAGACATTACTGTCCTAATTCTAGAGAAGGCACAGAAACTAAATCACTTTTCCCCCCAGTACCTAGCGAGCAGGTGAATTCAAATCCTGTTTGTTTGATTCTAAGGCTTCCGATTATGTTTATTCCTTTCCGTTCCCTACTTTTGTTCAACTCATATGTATTCGTTCTCTCGTACCAGTAATTATTTTGAAACAACTGTTCTGACCAGCATTTAGTGATTATGAATACCCGTGGTTGCACCCAGGAAGAAGTCGTAATGCTCCATAATAAACAGGAGAAAGATGTATTCATCAGACAAAAGCACCTTCAAGTGATCAGAGGGAGAAAGGCAGAAGCCGATGACTAAGTGTCGCATGAAAGGAGCTTCCTTTTTCCCATACTGCCCTCCTGAACCTCTGTCCCCCAAAGTTTAATGTATCAGAAGCTACTGGACACTTCTGTCTATTTGTCTGCAATTTGCCACGGAGTTGTTACAGTATGGAGTGCCTTCCCTGGGTTTCTACTATGTTCTGGATATGAACCCGGGCCCTGGAGGCAGAACAGGGAACGAATCACGTACAGTGTCTGAATTCATGGGCCTTACAGCTAAAGGGGAAAAGCAAGACTTTGGAGTCAGACGAACTTTAGCTGCAAAATTCGAGTTCCCCCATTTTTCCAGCTGGGTGACCTTCAGCGAGTTATTTGATTTTCCTTGAACTTCCTTTTCCCTTATTTGTAAAATAGAGAAAATATTCTCCTTTCAAATGCCATTGAAGATCCGAGAGTTAACCTGAGTGTCTGCTGCATATAGGAGGTGCTCAATAAAAATTAACTTTTCTATTTTCTTTGTGAGGACAGTGGCTTCGCCAAGAGGAAAGCCACAGCAGAGAAGGAAGAAGCCTCCAGGAAAAGGCTCAGCTCAAGGGTTTCTGGTTGGGCTCGGTACTCTCATCTGCAGAAAGAGTTGGAATACAACACACCACTAGATTTTTCCCTGTATGTTCCCCAGTTACGAGTTGTATTTTTAACCTTCTGATTAAACGAACAATTACATCTAAAAGGCCCTGAGCGGGAGAAACAGGGGTTTTCCTCTCAAGGACCGCAGGCTTCTGTAACACCTCCTACTCCAATGGGTAAAACCTGTTCGACTTTCCTTTCCCCGGGGAGAAGCCAAGGTGCTGTCACAACTGAGCGTTCGCTGCTCCTCGCAATTCTCTGCCTGTTTTACGTTCGCTCTCTTTTTCATGAGCAAACATGCCTATTTCTGATCTTACCCTCTTCCCAAGCCTCCAGGCCCACCTTGGCCCACCCGGTCATTCTTAGAAGATGGCCTTACCTCCTACATTTTAAAGAAGATTCAGGTCATGTGACCCAAACTTCAGTCAAATCCGCAATCTCCATCTTTATATTTGTTCTCATGCTCGTGTTATTCTCTTTTTCCCTAAACTGGCTCTTCCTCTCCTTGGCTTAATTTAGTTACCACGGCCCTTTTCTGAGGGCCTTGCTCATCAGTTAATTCTCTTTCCTGATGTTCAATAGTACCATTTCCCTGCTCCCTTGTCTCCATCCACATTCATGCCCAGTCACCTCTATTTGAGGGAATCTCTGGTTGACCCATGTGCCTTCTGGATCAATGGGCCCATTACCTTCCCTTTAAGATTTGGAGTGACCAAAGCAGCAATCCTCAATCCTCTGAAAATAGATGATACAGTGGGCTGTGTCTTTCTTCTAAAGTGGTACTTTTCCTCAGGAACATGAAGTTTGGGTCCTCTGGATGGTATTATGCCCAGTGTTTAATTAGAAAGAATAATGTAGACACTAACATTAACCACAGGCTAAGTAGATCATTTGCCTCTGTTATCTAGTTAGTTAGCTATCCATCCATCCCATGCTTAGTCCACAAAAATTGGAGCTGGCCTATGGCAGAGATCAGCAAACTATTTCTGTAAAGGTCCAGATAATAAATACCTGAGGCTTGGCAGACCATGTGGTCTTCATTGAAACTACTCAATTCTGCCTTTGTATGCAAAAACAACCATGTACAATACATAAATTAGTGAGCAAGGCTGTGTCCCAATAAAACTTTATTTATAGACACTGAAATTTGAATCTCACATGTCATGAAATTATATTCAAGTCACATAGCAAGTCACAGGCAGGCTATACATAAACAGGCTGGTGGGCTGGATTTCGCCTCTGAGCCATAGTTAGCTGAAGCCTGGCCTAAGGGATTAAAATGCAAAGAAGTAGTAAAATATGTAGGAAAATAAAAACCAGGTAAAAATACAGTAAAAGGTATATGTGCAGGCCAAAGTATCCAGAAAGTTTATGTATTTAGACTAAATATTTGACTCTGAGTTTCCTGGTAGTCAAAGTAAAAAGGGAAACAAATTCCATTACATAGTTTACTGGCCATCTGAGCAAAAAGATGTCAATTCCCCACGGGAGGCAGAGGCACCACGGCCTTCAAGAATCATTTGAGTAAAACATGGTGAAGAAATTTGATTTCATTGTCCATCATTGAGATCTCACTTATTTTGCCATTACCAAGGCTAGTGTCAGAATATTTGCTCTACTGTGTGAAATCAACAATCAACCATTTTCTGGTCATTGTAATGGTGTAAATTATATCTGACGGTTTTTAATCAAATACCTAGTCATGCTCCAGAGCCAAAGCCAAATAGTGCTCCATAAACATTATGATTCGTCAGTAATCAATGTGATTTGTATAATTTGTGAGTGATCAGATACTTTATTCAAAAGCAGATTATTGACTTCCATGCCTATCTTGGGAGAAATTGCCACTTGGTCTGTGTCTACACAGACCCAAGAGAAGAAGAGATTTGACAATGGTCTGATTAATTGAATCAGTGGTTTAGGGGAGTAGGCTGTCTGTATTGATCCAATTAAATAGATAATTGTCAGAATTGAGGTCATGTCTATAAGACACCACCATTTCAAAGCCAAAGAGATTGTTTCAAATATATAATGCTCACCCAATCAATGTGGCCTGCCTCTTCCACATGAAATCAACCAGAAAGTGATTGATTCTATAGAGCTACAAACCAGGGTCTTTCCTATTTTCAGCAAATAGTTACGTGCTAAATACAGTGCTTCGAAATTTTTGTTCCCCATAGTCCCAAGAGCAGTGATTCATTATGCAAATATCCAAATCAAAAGTTGGAATGACACACCACTCAAAATAGTCCCTTTTAGGGGAAAAAACAAAAACAAAAAGAAGGCAAGCTTGTATCCTCCATATCTGTGAGCTCAGGAAACAGCTGCATGCATGTCTTGCATAAACAGGGGGGCCTTCGTGCTCCTTAGGGTGTGATTGTATTGCAGGCACACTGAGGGGCAGACTGTAGCTCATGGCGAGTCAAGTGGAAAAAGAAAAGGAAAAAAGAAGAAAGCTTGACTTTACTATCTACATCCGATTCAAAACCTGGTCTCACCACTAACTAGTTTGTGATTTTAAGCAAGTTAGGCAAACTCTCTGATCCTCACTGTTGTTATCTATCTAATGAGGCTAAAAATACTTAATTCATTGGGTAGTCGTGTCTGTACCAAGGACACAGTCAAGACTGGTTAGCTTCCCACTTCTCTACTCACCCCCACAGAGGAGGGAAACTAGCTGCTAACATTTCTCATCTGAAACACGGAAATAAGCCTGCGTTTCTTATCTCATCTGCACTGTGGCAGTCGATATTGACCGGACAATTGAAGAAGACCTGCTACCCGCTAGCTTTGTTACAGTGAGCAATACCTTAATTTGTGCCTCAGTTTCTTCATTTATAAAAATGGGGATGATCATAATCCCTGCCATAGGTAGTTTGAAGGAGTAAATGCATCAACGATAACAGGTACGGCATTAAAAGATAAGCCAGGCACATAGAAAGTGATCTATAAATACTAGCTATTATTATCATCCTTTTTATTAGTAAATCGTTGTTCAAGTTTGCTGGGAAGGAGAGAGAAGATCAGGGAGACATTTCAGGCAAATGAGGCAAGAAAATCAACAAGCAAAAAAAAAAAAAAAACGGGAAAGCACTGCAGTGGAAATCTATGTGATGTAAGGGGTGGGGTCTTGCTATCCGGATTTGTGCATCTCCCCACACATCGAGCGGATGCTTCTTTGTGCCCTGTTTTGGAATCTCTCCGAAAATAAGTGGCCGCTTTTAAGTGTGATGTGTTTAATTCTGCCATAAAAGTATAAAAAGCAGATAGCCTGCTGTTTATAGATTTGTTGAAGTGGAGGAATATGTTAATGAACTCAACCTGACAGAGGGCTGAGGGGATTCTTAACATTAAATGGTGGGTAACTAAATAGGTCACCCCAAGTCGTTCAGTGAGGATAGAAGACCGACGGGGTAGAGAAGCCTCGGCAACTTGTTCTCAGAGAGGGCAGAAGATGTTTTTCTTGGTCCCGAAGTTGTACCGCTTGTCCAGTGGTTGGCACATGGAAGGCATCTATTATATATTTGTTGAATGAATGAATGAATGAATGAACGGTATGTCTATAAAGACAAGGAAAAGCCATCCTACAGATTTGTGTGCAGCAAAACAGTTTTCAGGCCGTTTGCCTTCCTTCGGTCCATGCACGTGGCACCAGGTGACGGAGGCAGGATGCAAAGCAGAGACGCAGTGTTCCTACTCCGAAGAAGCTCACAGTTCATTCAGGGCTCTTCGCCTTTTGTGTGTGTGTGTGTGTGTGTGTGTGTGCGCGCGCACGCGTGCGTGCGTGCGTGCCGTGGACAACCTTAGGCACATGATGGAACCTACAGATCACTTTTCAGAATAATGTTTTTAAATGCATAAATAAAATGCATCGGATCAGAAAGGAAGCCAATTGTATTGAAATACGGTCATCCACATGTGAAACCATATGATCTAATAATAAATGTTCTTCCTAATTAACCCGTTAAATAACATGTCTAGTGGTGGGGCCATTAACTGCTAATTATCAAAGCAATGGATGAAAATGATATTTTGAGATATCAGCTACAACTCTCATTTTAAATGAAACTATTTGTTATTTCTATTGCGACAAACTCACAGATGCTTCTAATATTATAGCAATCTGCTGCCTAAATTAAAGAAATGGTAAATTTCGGTTAGCCGTTAGTAAAAATAAAGATGTATTGTTTCGTCCAGCCTAGTACACCCCCACTCTCTAGAATCGTACTCACAGACACTCAGATTAAGGATCCTGATCTAGTTTGTACTTCTTTTCATCGTAATAAAGTGGTGAGAAGGAATCGAGGTAGATGCTAACACAAAGGGGCAGGAGGCTTCCCAGGGCCAGGATCACTTGGGGACAGGACCAGCACCTGCGTCATAGCGTTCTCTGAGCTCAAACTTGCCCGTGGGAAGTTCTCACTGCAGGCATGTAGTAAGTGTTGCATAAATGACAGTGATTGTTATTGACCGGCTTTGATAGGTGAGTAGGAGGGGCACAGGCGGGTACGAGATGGCGGGTATCTCCTAGGCAAAGGGAACCTCAAATTCAAAGGCACCAAGGCCTGAAACAAGCCAGGGATCTCCAAGGGAGAGCAGGATCACAAGCATTAGAGACGGAGCTTTGGGCTGGCATCAGCTCCCGCTGCAGTCGATGACAAGAGCCCAGGACACATGGGCTGCTGTGGAAAACTTGCTCTGATGCCTGTGCAGGTGGCAGATTGAGGGACAAGAGAACCTTCCAGCAGTGTGCCCCGCAGCAGCCCCAGTCAGTATCAAGCCTATTGGCTTATCTGTAATTTTTGGACATGTCCCAGTAACTAGTAAATAAAGCCGTCTACTTTAAATTTTGTCCCGGTGCCCTTTTACAGCCTTTCCTCCTAGGAGCTGAGTCCCATTATATTCCGAAAGCATATGTTCCCGACGATTGTTCATTCTCTTTCCAATAATATCTTTGCAGGACAAAGAGGGACGTGGAAGGGAACATACTCTCAGGATGTCAGTCCCAGTTTTAATTACAAGTGTTCGTGGCTGTGGCATTCATGTAATTGGGGGGCTGATTTATGCCAAATAATAAGCACTGATGTGAGGGGCTGGAGCCCAAGAGGGAGGGGAGGCCAAGCAGAGGCAGCAGCTCCCCCCGCCGCGCCCGGAAGTGCGGTGGCATGTGTCAGCGGCTTTTCTTAGAAGCATCCAGGGGCAGGGTGGGGAAGACGACTGGAAGGGCTAGCTCTGGACTTAGGGTCCCGCCTTTGCACTTTCTTGCTTCGTGACCTTTCAACAAGGCATTTCCCTTCTCTGAGCATCAGTGTCCTCTTCGGAAAAAAAAATGCATCTGGAAATAATACCAGTGGTGTAGGGTTTTTGGAGGATTAAATAAGATACTCCGAATAAAGAGTTTAGCAGCGTGCCCAGTATCTGTTGAGCACTCAATGCTGTTGGCTCATGGAAAATAATAATAACACCTACAATAACCACAATGATCGTAGTAGCAACGATCACGTTCAACCGCATTCAGTTTAAGGAGAGGGAATATAATCGGAGGCTTTCTCGTTAGATGTATGGCTCACACTTGACTTAATGGAAAGCTGGAAAGCAGCTGGATAGGAACACAACGGTCCATCTCCTCGAACTCTGTTCAGCAGTGTGACACAAGAATTGCTCTTCTCTCTTTGCATTTATGCTTTGCATTTCTCTTTTGGATTCTGAATACTTCATAGGGCCCCAATCAGCTTCTAGCATCCTCTCCACATAAACTGGCAGAGATGACGTGTGTGCAGGATTTCCTTGAGTAATGTGCTTAGTGGAGCCTTGGAGTTCCAGAGCCCAAAAGAGTGAGGAGGACTGAGAGCGGAGCGCTCATCCCAAAGTGCTCCGGTTGCACCCAGCATGATTGCTGGCCAGGAGATGAGACTCTCATAGAAGAGCCTCCTATAAGGTTTGAAAAGGCCAGTGACCATCTGGCACAGACAAAGTGCATGCATTAGAAAGGAATGAGGTTCTGATACATGGTACGACATGGATAGACCTCAAAAACACGCTAAGTGAAAGAAGCCAGACACAAAAGATCACATACTATGTGATCCCATGTGTATGGAATGTCCAGAATAGACACATCCATAGACAGAAAGTAGATCAGTGGTTGCCAGGGGCTGAGGTGAGGGGGGAATGGGGAGTGAGTGCTAATGGATATGGGTTTTCTTTTGGGGGTGTTGAAAATGATCTGAAATTAGGTAATGGTAATAGTCGCACAATCTTGTGAATATATAAAAACTACTGAACTATACACTTTAAAACAATAAATTTTATAGTATATGAATTATATCTCAATTTTTTAAAAAAAAGGTGTGCATGGGTGAGGCTGCCAGTGCTTGCCCTACTAATCACGAAAAATGCCCCCAACTGGAGACTCTGAAAGGGCCCATTCTGACCTTGAGGTCGCTGGTCCTAGAGAGGAATTGAATAGGTATGCATGTGCGTATGTGTGTGTTTGTATACCTGTGCTCTTGGCAGCTAATTGGTTGTCTGCCCTGCCCCGCACCCTCCCGAACCCATGGAGAATACTGTCAGCACAACCAGAGACGTGTGGCACATGAGCCCGCTGAGCACGAAGCCGCCACCCAGAGACAGGGCCCTGGTCCAGGAACCTCCCCTCGGGAACTTCCCAGGGCAGCGCCTGAGTTTTCAAGGGTAGCGAAACCCCACATTACATGAGCCCTATATCTTCCTGAGGGAGATGCCCCTGGAAATGTCTTTAAAAGTGAGTGGGAGTCATCTGTTGACTAAACACATGAATGTGGGGCGTGGGTGGAGAGGCCGAGTGAAGTGAGGCTGATGAGAGGCAGCTCAGAGTCTGGGGGCCTGAGTGAATGTGAACTGAGTCCTTGATAGACCGTAAGGGGATTTCTAACAGGACAACAAAGGAGAGCCCAATAGGAGAAGAGCTTGTATTCCTACTAGGTCTCTCCCTTCCCTTCCACTCCCCTAGGGCAGTGAGGAGCCACAGAGGTGTTTTTGAGCAGGAGACAGGGAGATTGTTAGTTGGGAAGCTCTTTCAGTCTAGGAAAGAGTTGTCTCTAAAGGCCTGAATTAAGGCAGTGGCATCTTGTAGTGGGGTGAATGGTGTCCCCCAAAAGATTCAGAACCTGTGGATGTGATCTTATTTGGAAAAAGGGTCTTTGCAGATGATTAATTAAGCTAAGGATCTCAAGGTGAGATCATCTTGGATTAACCGTGTGGGTCCCAAATCCACTTACACATGTCATTGTAAGAGATGGAAGGGGAGATGACACAGAGGAGGAGGCCATGTGAAGACAGAGGCAGAGGTTGGAGTGATGTGTCTACAGGCCAAGGGTCACTGATAGCCAGCAGCCCCCAGAAGCCATGGTAGAGGCATGTGACAGGCTCCCCCTCAGGGTGTCCGGAAAGAATCGACCCTTCCATCACCATTATTTTCGACTCACAGCCCCCAGAACTCTGCAAGAATTAATTTCTGTTGTTTTAAGCCACCACACAGCCCTAGGAAACTAATACACCTACTCACGGTTTCTCCACCTGCATTCTGGTGACCCTCTAAACCTTATTCACCTTGCCGCCCTTTTCAAAACGGCAAACTGATCAAGCCAACAATCCACTACTTCTTTAAATTTTCTCATTCCCTCTAGGGTAGTAATCCAAATTCCTAACATGCCTGTGTGGCCCTTTTCAGCCCTCTTCACGCTCTCCTTTTCTGTTCTTGGGTCGCCCTGCCATTCATCAATTCCTCCCTGTCTCAGGGCCTTTGCCCATCCCCGACCTGGGATGCTCTTTCTTCTCCCGCATCCTACTGATCCTTCGGATTTCAGCCCAAACATCACATCTTCTGAGATGTCCTCCCAGACTCACCTGGTCAGGACAGCTTCCTATGGTGTGGCCTATTTTAGAACCACGTTCCTTTCTTTTTCACGTCATTTATTCTAATTTGCAATCACACCCTTGTTTATTTGACCCTTGGTTAATGTCCATCTTCTGCTCTAGACAGCAGTCTCCATCCAGAAAGAATGATGCGTGCTTTTGCATGCTACCCTGCCTCCAAGACGTGGTACCTGGTACCTAGTAGGCTTTCAATGAATTTTTGATGACCAATGAATGAATAAAGAAGGGTTATAGTAATAAGAATAGTGCTGGTACTTAGGAGATAATATACCTTCTATGCAAAATAAAAACTCTCAGCATTCTCTATAGTATCATAATGCTTCATTTTTTGTATTAAGTAAGTGGGAAGAAGCAAGGCCATTTTCTGTAATCTATCCCGTAGGCCTCCCTTCCTCCTATTTTATACCTAGTCTGTTGATACTAAGAAGAGCTTTTTGCTGAATAAGAACCCAATTCCTATACTGGAGAACATTCAGTGATATTTAACAGCACTCTCTTTTGGACCTGTAGCCTGAATTATTGGAATCTGCAAATGTCTTCCTTTTGAGTCATGTAGATTTGATCACTATTTCAAGTCAGGCTTCTAAAAGGAATGCCACCTTGAAGATATTTATCTCCTCATTGCTTCTCCAAAGAGAAGTAATGACTCATGTCCTGACGTAGGAAGAAGATGCACTTCTCAGAATGGTCTTACAATTGTCTAGTGTCCTCTAAAGACCCCTGGACATGAGGTAGAAACGGCACACACCTTAGACTTAGAACGAGATAACATCTCAGTGTTTGAGTAAAGGTAGGAAGTTCATTTTATTCTCCTTTGTGTCCCCAATTCGTGGGTGACATTATATCTATCTTATCAAGCGTGTCCAAACTATAGCTACAACTAGTCCCATAGTTCTACCTGTAGTTTCATAGAAAACACAAGGCTTCTCCGTGGCAGTGGCTTAGTCCATAGATGAGCTACTAAATCACTGCCAGCCTAGTAAAGTGCTGAGGAAAAAGCTCATGTTATAGGCTGCAATTTGTCATTAGTTTCTTCACCCTCCTCTCCCTCCCTTCCTCTCTTCCTCACCCCCTTTCTTTCTTCCTTTTTGCCTTCCTCTCTCCTTCCTTCCTCCCTCCCTTCTCATTTCAAAAAATTTTTTTCTGATATTTTTTACTGAATTAACAGGTTTTTTTTTTTCTTTTTAATGTGCTTCATTATGTGTTTCTTTTGGCCTTACAAACATGTCCCAATGGAAGGCAAGGTGACTAAATCCATAGCCTAAACTTGTTTTCCTCAAGAGAATGCTTAGAATATAATTTTTTCTTGCGCATTTGTTTTCTTGCATAGATGCAGACAAATAGTTTTTTCTAGTTTTAAAACTTAACCTATCACAAAAACGTTCTGCAAACTGGTGAGAGATCGCTTTACAGTTTCCTGAATCACTTGGAGAAATGTCCTATGTACAGTCATAGTCTCCGGCAGTGACGTTAAAAAGAAAAACATACCTAGTACATATGCTGTTATAGTTGAACCTTGGAATGTGGAGGACAGTCACCATGTCCTTGAAAAATAAGTACAAGAAAAGTTAGATTGGAGGATAACCTGCTAAAGGATTGATTATCCTGGAAACAAACTTCCAATGGTGCAGAATAACAGATCCCCTATATGGAGGCTGCAGGCTGGAACTCTGGGTAGAGATGCATGAGGAAAACTTTAACCCACCCCATCACAGCTGGCCCAGCTCAGTTCCACATCTTTGGGTTTTCCTGTGAGAACTGGACATTTCTTACATCCTCAGTTGCAAAGAGATGGAAAAAAGATGCACATTAGCCATTGCAAAAAAAAAAAATGCATTCGATCTAAATGCCTCTTAATTTCCTCAATATATGCAGTAAATACAGAAAGTCCCGTGACAACCAGTGTTAGAACATTTACGAACTCTTAAGGGGTTCTGATGTGATAAGTTTATTTAGCTATGACTTATCTGAAACTGTACTATTTTACAATCTTGGGGAAGTGAAGGGTGTCGCAAATGGAGCAGGATTCTCCTTAAACTTATGATAAAACGAAGCCTATAAATCTGTTTTTCTCTGCTGTTAGCTGTTTCCCCCAAAGTTAGGGCAATAATATTTTATGTAAAATTGACATTTCTAACTTCAGTGAGAAATTGCTTGTCCTTTAAACTTTAGGCATTGATGGACTTAATTATGCTTTTCAACAAGATTTTGCATATTTAATATTTGCATTTATAGCTTCCAGGAATCTCAATTATTAATTCCACTGGGGATTTACTGGTCTTTTGACTCTCTCTTTAGTATAAAGATTGTAGATTCATCAAACATTGTTTGCTAACCTCAAATTCCAACAGTGTTTTAAATCAAATAGAAAATTCAAAAGGAAGTATAAATGCACACAGTCATTTTAATGGTGTAGTCGGACCAAGAGCCTGTATGTTTTATAATTTCTCCATAAGCCTGATGGTGGGTTAGCAGCTTCTATGAACCGGGACAAGCACTGGTTTACCCCATCGTCCAAGTAGATAATTGTTTGTGACATCGTATGACTGAAAAATAGCATCTGCCCAAAAGATGCTATTTATAAACATAAATTGTTACAAGTGGAGCTCAGTGTTAACCAGAACTTTATGAATAAGTAATGAAGTCTAATTTTCCGTTATTATAGCCATTGTTTAAAAATGCATGTCTGCCAGGACGTTGTAATGATTGTGTATTACTTAGGAAAACTTTTATGATTCTCCTCTTTTTATTTTTTCAATAATTATTTTATTACTCCTTCATTAAGGTTTCTCTCCTCCAGTGCATATGTGGACTTTCTGTAGAGCAAGCTGACAAATGTAGTCGTTGCATTTTTCTGAATTGCCCCCAAGACTACCCAGCACTTCAGATACTTTTCATGTCGCTCTTTCCTCAGAGCGCTTACCAGGCTGCCCTTTGATGTTCATGGGCAATCCCATTAGCTATGATGGTTTAAGGTCCCCACAAAAAATCCGCCACAAAGGAGCTGACTCTGGGCCAAGCCCGATCCCTGCAAGCGGAACACACTTGCTCGCAGAGGCGGGCTTTCTCTACCCATCTGCTTTGAGGTTTGGCTCCCCTAAAGGTTACACGCCCAGTCCTGGTACGACATGTGTATGGCTTGGAAAGATCACGCGCTTGAGTCCTCAAATGCTGGGCTAGCAGATGCTTATGCCGGCACATTTTGCTACCTGGACATTTG
The DNA here is from genome assembly GCF_000325575.1 of Pteropus alecto. Taxonomy (NCBI): domain Eukaryota; kingdom Metazoa; phylum Chordata; class Mammalia; order Chiroptera; family Pteropodidae; genus Pteropus; species Pteropus alecto. Next base: position 2,664,002 of record NW_006434825.1, on the reverse strand, counting down.
TGGCCATTATCAAAGACGCCAACTAGATGTAAGTGCAGAGTCTGAAATTCCGAGGAATCCAGCAGTAAAGTCTGTACACACCGGGGCTTCTTTACAATGGGAAGGGCAGCTCTTACGGGAAGGGCAGCTGTCAGGTTACGCAGAAGCCTCTGACCTCTTCTGGAGGTGGCGGGTGCTGCACTTAGGCTGACAGGAGCCTTGCGGCCGGATTGGCCCTGCTGGAAGGCCCCCATGGGGGGTGTTGAGTGGTGGGTGGCGGCTGTCTCCATGGCAGACACTGTCTGGTGCTGACCAGCATTCCGTGTGGCCGTCCCTATCCTGGCACTGCTGTCCTTTGATAGTCCACTGTGGCTTCTAGGCCCTTTGCTTTAGACCTTCTCAACGTGGCATTAGACATTGCCAAGTGGGCCAAAGAAAGGGACTCTGACTTTCTGTGGGATCCATATTCCACCGATTCTCCAGAGTTTGATATCAGCCAGCCATCAAAGTCTAGAAAATAGGAAAAGCTACAAACGCCCTATGTATTTGAGTCCTCAACTCAATCTGGGCATAAATGAGATTTTGTGACCATTTTTAAATTTGTGGGGTTTTTTTAATTGTGATGGGATATACGTAATGAAATTTACCATCTTAACCATTTTTAAATGTACGGTTCAGTAGCATAAAGTACATTCACATCGTTGTGCAGCCATCACCGCTATCCATCTCCAGAACAAAACTTTTCCATGTTCCCCGGCGGAAGCTCTGTATGCATTATAAACACTGGCTCCCATTTCCTCCTCCCCGCCAGCTCCTGGCACCCGCCCTTGTACTTTCTGTCTACAAATTTGACTTCTCTAGGGACCTCATGTAATTGAAATCATATGGTATTTGACTTTTCGTGACTGGCTTAGTTTACCCAGCATAATGTCCTCGAGGTTCGTCCATGTTGTAGATTTTTACCTTTTTAATCCAGAGCCTCCAAGTTGAGGACTGTCTGTCCCACCATCAGGCAGGCGAGGCTAGCCCATTTCCCAGGGACATGGGTCTGGGTGGCATTGACATGCAGAGGACCTGTGATTCAGTCTTGGAGAAGGCAGGCATGGTAGCGAGAGCCACCTTCCACCTTGTGACTGCGGCTATGCTCGTGTGGTCTGCACGGGCTGGTGGAAAGAGAGCAGGGACCTGAATGGAATGCCTTTTATTATGCACTCTTGACATTTTTTATATTTATCTTTTTTCTCTCCCATCTATAATAGTTCCCACACACCACACTAAAGGGATATTTTAAGCATTAATTCTTCTAAAAAGCCTCATGGCCAATGTAAAAATATTTCACTGTCTCAGAAAAAGGCATTCTATATAAATGAAAAGCACCATTATTAGTAATGACAATAATTTTTCTGACATCCGTTTGGGCATCCTATATGTTTTGATAGAAGTACATAAATAATGAAATCGTATGCAAACTATCAGAATACAAAATGCATTTTCTCCGAGGTATACACTGCCTGGACCTTGCACCGCTGCTCTCATTTTTCGTAAGCAGCGGTTCCTCGGGCCTGCGGAGACATGCCACTATCTTTAATATTCTGTCCCCTAAGACTGGCTTCCCAGTGCCCTGGTCTTCATTTCCAGATGTTTATTCTGTTGTAGAATGATCATTTCCTCCTGGATTTTCCCAGAGGCATTTATCTTTTCAATATCAAGCATATTGAAGGATTTTGTGTCATTTGCTTTTTTTTTAATAAATTAATAATTGTTTAAAAAACAAAAATACTTTCTATCAGAGCATACCTGCAGCGCTCAGAGCACTTGCTTACTGGAATGCCATAAATTATATGAAGGAATTATTTATTGTATCTAAACATACCTTCCATTTTCCTGGGCAGTCTATTAAGCGTGGTCTTTTAAATTATTATCTTAAAGATAAAAGATAATGGAAGTATAGCATTAAATATATTATGTAAATGATCCACTACTGAGATTTTGAAAGATAGTAAAGACAAGTAATCAGAGGAAAATTACCTCTAATTCATCAGCGGTTAATTGTATTGCTGATTATTTTAACTAGTCAATATTTTCTGCATTAAACATTTACTCTAATATCCAGGAAAATAAAATAAACAAATAAACTTTTTGAAAAAAATAAATACATATTAATCTACCTTGTCATCCAGTACCAGTATTTTTATTTTTTGCATAGCCATAGCAATCATGAGTATTGGTATTATTCTCTAAATGATACCAACTAGAGGGCACAATAAGTCTTTGAAAACAAAACCAGATTAACTTTCTAGAATCACTGGCCCCAGCTAGACAGGCAAAAACCTAGTCCTGTCTTATCCCTTCTTTGGTTTCCAGTGGTGGGGAAATCCAGGAGCATTCTAGGCTGTCTAGAATATGTAACCAGAATCAAAAGGCTGACCCCCATTAGAAAGTGACCAAGAGAGGCAAGCTGAAGTGAGGAGCTGCGGACAAGTCTAATGGTTTGTGATTTATCCATAAGTGGAGGGATCTGCACCAGGCTGTTCCTTAGATATCTTATGATTGGAAGTTAAAGGGTATCTGGGGGCAAGAGGTTATACAGCTTCTTAAGGAAGCCTCCTCTGACTATCTTGGGGGCTTAGAAGGCTATGTACACATTCCCCCAGCGTCCATTGGCTTTTTGATTGGAGAAATATGTGCTGATTAAGAATCTGTCTTTTCCCTGCCGATCCTTTGAGCATGCCTACTTTTCACCTTTGAGACTGCTCCTTGCTCTTTGTCCTGTCTTCCCACTCTTCCAAGCTCCCCAGGCCACCTTCCCTCCCCATAAGATCCCTTGGATTTGGAAATTGGAATGCCTTTGGCTCAAGTCTCTCTCCTCAGGTGGTCTCTCAAATACCCCCTCCTCTGCAGCTGTCACCCCATTTTGGCAACCACGCCATTGGACCCAATCTTTAACCAGACTCCCACCAGATAGTGCCCATCAGATGGCAGCTCTTTTTGCTGAAAAATTCAAAAGTCATCACTTTTCTTGCATTAATCAAACAATGCCCTTCATGTTCAGCTTTACAATTTAAGTCCCAGTCTTGTCCCACAGAATTATTGCCAATTGATCTCTGTATAAATGTCTGGGTTTCCTGAATTATTAATGATGCGCTAAGCTTCTGACAAGCCTTCCTTCGGTGCAGCTTGCTCCGAGAAGTGAATATGGAAGTGCCAGGCAGGGCCTCCCTCTGTCTGAATTGTTAGAGCCTTTGATTTAATGGGAAAAAGATAGATGATGCATCTTGATCTTTTCCTCTAGGAGAGGCTTACCAGCTCCGTTAAATCGACAGTGGCTATCTGGAGCTCTGTTTTAGGAAGAACAGTGAGTCTGTATCTTCGTCTGATTGAAAGAGTGCTGGGATTGATTAGCAATGTCTGCTGTGGGTGGAGGATTAGCAAAAATAGCCATGCATGCTGGATATCTGCCATGGGCACTGAGTTTATTCTATTTCAGAAAAGATGACCTTGAAGAGGTTAGTGTCAGGTGACTTTAGACCCAAGAAGAGGTTCAGGTTTGATGGACATGCCAAAGGAATTGTTCCACATGGGCAATGAGTGGTTCTGAAGTCACCTTTTCTGAATCCATTATCTTGGCTCCATTCATCTACACACACAAAAAAATATAAGAATGGCAACTTGTGCATCATGATTCATTTTATAGTTGTATTTCTTGTCACTGCTTCTCCGGTACCCCATTGAGAATGCAGGTCTTTATTTTCAGACTTGGGGCAGGGCCTGAGGCTTTAACCTCAGTGATTTTCAGTTTCTTGCATCCCTCAAGGAACAGGGAGGGCTACCTGGAAAGCCGGGACAGTCAGAAAAGCAATACCAATTTCTGCTTTGGAATTTCCAGGTCTTTCTCTAGTTCTGCTCTCAGGTCTAAGACGACACCCCTTTCCGTACCCTTCCTTGCCTGGCAAGTGCCAGGGCATGGTTAAGACCAAACTGTGTGGTCTAGCATAGAGAGGGAGGGTGAACCTTTCCAGGGTTAGGTGACTGGAGGGAAGGGCTTCCTGTCGAAGGTAAGGTATGCTAGGGACTAAACTGAGAGCTCCTTTCGGAAAGGTGATGAGTCTGTGGAATGGGTGTTAGTGTAGGAGAATGAGACCCAGCAGTCGTCACCTGTCCAAGGTCACACTGCTAGTGAGTGGCAGAGACCAAGTTCAGATTCATGTGCTTATGAGGTCCCCATAGTGGAAACTGAGCCCTGCTGCCTCCCAGCAGCTGAGGTCAGGTAGACATATCGCCAAATCCTCCAAGACTCCCACAACTTTACCTTCTAGTGAAAGGTTATTAAAGAGGCAAATAGGCCCTACTGGGAAGGTAGTAGAGGTTGGTTTGGTTTGCATTTCCTATCAGGTCAAGTTGCTTTATCCCCTACAAGGTCATTGGGGACATTTTTATCCCCAGGGTCTGTAGATCTTTCCACCAGAGATTAGGATTCTGCCTGGCTTCTGCCTGCCCTCTGGGTGGCTGGCTGTGCCAACAGAAATGCCAGCTGCAGTGTGAGAAGGACAGGCTCTCGATCCGAGAAAAGCACGAGGACTCGCGTTTTTTTCCTAGTGTGGTTCCTCCCCTACAGAACGAGAAAAAGCTAATTAACGCATGATGGCAACCGGGCTGCAGTATCTGCCAGTTCCCTTGTGCAGGATCCTCTTTAGCATTCTCTCAGCTTCCCTCCTCAACAATAAATTCAGATTAGTGATTGGGAAAGAGCAGTATCCAGTTCAGAAAGATCCGTCCCCACAGTGAGCCTCAGGGCAGGGCGAGACACCACCTGCACTTTTTAAATTTTTTTGGTCACCTAGCACCCTGTTAGCCCTTTGTAAATGTTTGTCTCTCCTCATATATGTGGTTATTCTCATAAAGATGCAATTGGTTGTCTCTTTAAGATAAAATACAGAGAAGGGCATTTTGCAGTGTAGATGTTCATTATAACGAAAAAGGGGAGCAAATGCTCATGATATAACGGTAGGCGGAAAACGAAGGAAGGAAAATCTTATTATTCTAATTATGGAAAACACTACTAAAATATGTATTAACATGCCCCAGACAGCACAGAAAAAAAGACGGGGAAGAAATTTACTGAGATGTTATTAGTCTCTAGGTGGCATAATTACAGTTTTTTAAAATATTTTCTGTTATCAGAGTTCTCTGATGTATTGATAACGCTTAAGTCAGAAAAATAAATGTTTTAAAAGAGGTAAAACATGTGGTGAGAATAATTTATGAATACGCATTTCAAGACCACATATTTCTATTGAGTTACTTCTAGTAGGATTTTTTTTTTTTTTCCAAATCTAATGCCTGCCAGAAAGGGACTTTTAATGCCTTTTAATTAATATGACTTGCGTTTAGCCACTACATTGGGTTCTTGAATTTAACATGGAGAAACTGAACTAGATACGCTGCATCTAAAAAATTTTAAAGAAAATAAAGATTCTGGCTACTTTGGTTTGGCCAGAGAATTCTTGTTCCCAGTATCACTCGTGTTACCGTTTGAACCCAGGATTCTGTGTGGCAGCCTTCTTTGGGGCTGCAGAATTCAGAGCCTCCATTTTTGCAGGAAAGCCTTTGTGGACAAGCTTCCCCGGGCCCCCGAATTTCCTCATCTCCTGCCAGCAAAGGCTAATTCACCTCATCAGAGAGGGAATCAGAAGAGATATGTTTGCCTACAATTAAGGCAGAGCAGCGATCACTGGACCCAAGACGCCATCTCCCTGCTGTGCCCGTGGTCAAGGTGTCCGGTTCCCCTGTTGTCAGGCGCTGGAACTGGGGCTGGTGTTGCCTGGCTCAACATGTTCAAAGCACCGCTGTTCCGTGCACCATCTTTTCGAGAAGAACTCCTGGGAGAATGGAAAGATGTTGAGGACCCCCAGGTGAGCCGGGGTCCTTGTTCCGGGGACTTTGGTCTCCGTTTCCTCCCCTTGTCCTTTCCCTTCTCTGGAACTTTGCCCATGCTCTTTTCTCTGCCTGAAATGCCCTGTCCTCCATTTGCCATCTGACTCACTTCTACCAGTCCTTCCAAACTTGGCTCAGGAGTTGCTTCTTCCAGGAAGCCACCCTTGATAGACTAATAGGCCGTGCCCCACACCATCTTGGGTTGCACTGGGGATTTTTCTGATTACAGAATGTAACTTAGCTAGTAGTTGTCCAGCTGGCTCACCTAGAGCAGGGTCCAGGCTGCATCTGTCAATGGAGCGTGGACTTCAGGGTCTGAGGATCAAGGGTATGGATGTAGATACCTCTGGTGATCAATGGTTATCAGGTAGTATATTTTACCTTTCTGGGCTTCAATCTTTTATCTGTACCAGAACCGTGGCAAGAATTAAATGCACTGATATACATAATGCATTTCATAAAATGTAATGTAATATCACCTACCCAGCAGTGTACATTGTAAGTATTGGTCCCATGGTTTTGCCCCAACTTAAATAAAAATCAGTACAAAGGTGGAAACCTTCCTCGCAGTCATGTATGGTGTCTCTTAGTTTTTGGCTTTCTTCCTTTGCAAGGTCCATCATCTCCCAACATCATCCCTCTCCTATTGTCCTCCAGCCTCTATTTGTCACCTCTTATTAGATCTCACCTTTCCTAGGCAAACACCCTGTTCCTGATGAAAGGATTCTGCCCACTTTCCTCTTGCAATCCCCTGAGAGTGTCCTCTCCTGGTCAGACCCTAGCCCTGTGGGGTTGCAGTGTCCCGTTAGGAACAAGGATGATGGAGACAGCTCATGCTTGTTAAGTCGGCAGACATCATCGGCTGGTTAGAGGGCCCAGTGAGGGTCAAGGCCGGCCACGTGAAGGTAAACGCGGGCACCTGTAGTGCAGGATTAGAATTTCAAGTGACCAGGGTGAGAAACAAGCCACCAAGAGCAATTCCGACTCTGAAAGACAGACCCCGTCACTGCAGAGGGCAAGGGAATGAAGTGATTCGGGACCAGACCTGAGATTTGAATCCAGGGCTTCAGTTTTCGCTTTTGTTTTTTCATTCCAAATAGCTTTCTTCATGTTTCCAAGCAAAATGTAGGCAAATATTCTCAAAGTGGTAAATAGCATACCCCTAAGCTCTGCTACCCCTCCCTTTGCTCGTTCAAGTTTCGAGAACCTGGAGGAGCCCAGAGAGTTTTCCCCTCTCTGAAGGACTTCAGCGGCTTCTTTTACGGATATAAATGGGAAACTTGCCATGGTTTTTTCTGCAAAATGGCTGTGAAACGTGACCTGTGTGCCTCCCGATCCTGACCATCGTGGTCCGGAAGGATTAATTCACTGCCTACCTACTGTGTGCCAGGCGCCTTTATCTGCATCCCCGTGGTTAATCTGCATGTACAATTCTTCCACCTGTATCCGAATATAGCCACAGGCAGAGGCTCAGGTGCATTCAGTGACTTACCCAAGGTCATATAGTAACAAGAGGGTTGAACCTGCATCCACTGACTGACTGCAAAGCTCATTTTTTCCTAGGCTTTCCCAAAAGTTTAGGCTTCATTGCTGTCTTTTGCATCATATTAGCGGTGGAAAGCACTGCCTGACTGACCTTTTGGCTTGGAACACGGAAGTTCATTGACTCTATTGCCTAGCGGGCACTAGAGCTGGCCCTCTTTCTCAATCAATGCATATCATTTTGCCAAGAGACAGAGTCTGCTGCTGGGGAGATTGATTCTCTGGTTATTTATCTTCCTCTGCCCAGTGTAAATTGGTCAGCCTGATCCTATTCGCATGATAAAAATCATAATGTCTCAAATTACTTACTCAATAAAATGTGGGTTTGTCTATTATTAGTGATCATTAGAGTTATAATGCAGCATGGAAATTTGAAGCAAATTAACTACATATGCAAGCTGTGGGCTCATGTGCAGTTAATCATACACACACAGTTCCAGTGGGCAGAAGGTTTTACAAGAATTGTTTTAGGAAAAATTTGTGGGGAGGGGAGACTGAATATCCCAATTTTTTTCTTCTGTTATCCGTTAATCTGGATTTCTCAAATGCACATTTATCTAATATAGTACAGAACCGAGCAAGTGCCAAAAAAAGAAAAGAAAAAAAGAAACAGAATTATAGCTCAAATTAAAATTGCTTTTAATACTTTCATTCGTGTGTTCCTGCATTTTTAAATACTGGATCAGAATTCCACAATGATCAAACACCTATGGACCCCCTAATTTTCTCATTTGTCTTGCCTGTCTGCTAACATTCACTCTTAGTCTTTTCTTTTGAGCCTTTCTGCTCAGTGATGTAATGGGAAAACCTCTGCTGTTATAAAGACAGTTCCCATCATACCTGGGCAATGCCATTTCCTCTGTGGCAGATGCTTCCTGGACACGTGGGCAGGTGAGAGGAGCTGATTTCGGCTACTCGTATCTGAACATAAGAGAGATGTAGCTTTGAATGGCAACGTAAGTTAAAAAAAAAAGAAAAGAAAAAGAAAAAATTCTATGCATAACTTGTTTCCTGTGAGAGTGCCAGGAAACTTGACAATAAACTTTGTGAATTAAAGCTACCGGATGAATAGAGGTGGTGGCATAGTAGCGGAAATTAGAAATTTTTTCTAATGGTTTTTGGTTTATGCAAAGTTTTCTCTAGGGAGTTTGACTTGTTCTTTGTTGATTTTGAGAGCAAAACGAAGACCAGAAATGAGGGTTAGAGTCAAGACTGAACCCAACTCAAAACAGATTTAGAAAAAAAAAAGGACCGCATTGGATCAATAACTGACAAGTTGTGGGACAGGTCTAACTTCAGGCATAGCTGGATCCAGATACTTAAGTGATATCATCAGGGAAAACTTTCTCCATTTCTCAATTTTTATTTCTTCTGTGTCAGTTTTATTCTAAAAGGTGTTTTCTCCCTGTAGCAAGCAACCTTTGGCTTGCATCCTACTGAGATGTACAGAGCGAATTCTGGAAACAGATTATCCTCTGGCCACTGGTACCGATAGTTTCACGCAAAGGACAGGGCTGCTACTCATTGCCTGTGCTTGGACTAGTGTGGTCACATGTCTCCCCAGTCATTGTGGCCGGTGGCTATGAAAGTGCCATTGGCTAGGTCCAAGTCTTGTTTCACTCATGGAACCAGGAAGTGGTGTCAGCCCCACCCAAACCTATGGCCTGAGAGTTGCAGCGAAGGGAGAAGAAAACTCCTTGAAACCTTATCTTTGAAAGTGCTGAAGTTCCAGCCGGTGC
>NW_006434825.1:2651699-2654792 GCF_000325575.1 Pteropus alecto | reverse complement strand
GAATGGGTGTTGAGAAAGGGAACAGGAGGCGGTGGAGAAGAGCACTGAAGAGCATGAATTTTGGAGTCCCAGCCTTACCACTTACTGAACCTGTGACCCTGACACGTTCACTTAGCCTCATTAAGCCCTCAGTCTTCCCACACGTAAAATGGGCTAATAATAGTGCCCATTTAATAGTGTTGGTGTGATAACCAAAGAGATAATGCGTGTAAGGATTTATATACATAGTAACTGCTCAGTGAAGGGTAGATGTTAAAATTAGCACTAATGAGCCCTGGAAGATGCTAAGCTCTGTGGAAAGCTCATCTCCTCCTATCAATGCGATTTTGCCTCAAATTCTAACTTTGAGGTGGGGTTAGTATATTTACCCATAATCACACCTTAGAACCAAGTACTTGGGTGATATACATCCTTTATTTCAGAAAGAGCTTTCCAGGGTTACAGCCTATGAGACTCATTGAAAGCTCACTGGACATTTGACCGAAGTGGAGAGCAGGCTGGAGTTCCATTTTAATTGGCAAGGATCGGCCCAACCATCCACCTGGTAGTCTGGAGTGTGGCCGGGTTCACTCTAGAGAGATGTGCTTTATGATCTGCGTGCGTGAGAGGATTCTCTCAGGAAAGGGGCCAAGTTGCCATAAAGAGAGACTGTGTTGTCAGGTCCCCTCGCTTGCATAGGAAAACTCTCCATTTCTAGTTTCAGTTTCCCAATAGGACACAGAGGCAGAATTTAAAGCCAGAAAATAAGTTGGCTCACATAATCTATCAATGCAAAGGACTGGTTTAGAGGCAGAGGCAACTGAATTTTATATCTCGGTTTAATCACTTAACTGCATCACTGTGGACAATCAGTGTTAACCCTCATGGATTTCACCTGCTTAAGAGGGAACCTGGTAACTGGAAACAAATGAATAAAGGTCAGAAAGAGTTGTGTGAGAATAATGTCTGTAGTCTGAATTGTTTTCCTATATTACCATGAACATCATTGCTGTAAAGTTTATGGTGGCTTTGATAATGAATTCGATAAGGCTAGAAATAGATCAGATGAAGACTGATCAAGTGGTTGGTTGGTTGACTGATCAGTTGAGTAATGTCAGCCTTGGCTACTGAGGTTTATGCAAGCCCAATGGATGAAAATGATGCAGTTAATACACAATCATCCCCATCCTCTCCTGAACATCGTCTTAGAGTTACCATGTGTCTTAGTTTCCTGTGGCTGCTATCACAAATGTATTCTCTTACAGTTCTGCAGGTCAGGAGTCTTAAAATCAAAGTGTCATCAGGACTGATTCCTTCTGGAGGGTCTAGGTCAGAATCCATTCCTCGCCTTTCTAGCCTCTCACGGGCACCTGTATTCTTGGCTTGTGACCCCTCCCTCCATCTTCTAAGCGTATCACTCCCACCTCAGTTTCTATCACCTTATCTCCTCTTTCTTCACTTTGGTTCTGTCATCACCCTGCCCTCTCTAATGCCGACTCTCTTCCCTCCCTATCATAAGGACTCTTGTGATTACATTGGGCCCACCCAGATATTCCAGGATAATCTCCCCACCTCAAGATTCTTAATCACATCTGCAGAGTCTGCCTTGCCATGCAATGGAGCATATCCACAGGTTTTCAGGATTAGGGTGCGGACTTCTTTGGGACGGGGTGGGGGGCATTGTTTTGTCTACCACATCATCCTTAGGTGTGGAAATATTGGCATAGTTCTTCTGTCATGAGTATGAATCTCCATTAAAAGGGAAAGTAGTGTGGAAAGTATCTGCCACTGGAGACCTGGAGATGTGAGGTGTGGCCCTGGCCCCAACTCTAACTTTGTCACCTGAAATCATGTAATCTCCCTGCATTTCAGCTTCTTCAACCATGAAATGAAAGTGTGTGTAGATGATGTCTAAGCTGTCTCTTTAAGCCTAAAATTCTAGCATTTTCTTACATAAATGGCCTCATATTAGTTTGGTAAGGCTATGGTAACAAAGTGCCACAAACCGAATGACTTAAAACGACAGAAATTGACTCTCTCATAGTTCTGGAGGCTACAAGTCCAAAATCAAGGTATCAGCAGGATCACCCTCCCTCTGAAGGCTCTAGGAGAGAATCCACCCTTGCTTCTTCCTAGGTTCTGCTGGTTGCCAGCAATCCTTGACATTCTTTTTGCTTATAGACACATTACTCCAATCTCTGCCTCTGTCATCACATGACATTCTCCTTTATGTCTCTGTTTCTGTGTCTCTTCTCTTCTTGTAAGGACACCAATCCTATCGAATTTAGTCCACACTCTCATCTTAACTGATCACACTTCTACAGAAACCCTATTTTCAAATCAAGTCATCTTGTGAGGTTCTGGGAAGGATGTGAATTTGGGGGGACACTATTCAACTCAGTAAAACCCAGATTCCTACAGATAGGAATTCCCTTCACAATTTAAGAGAATGAAAAGAATTAGAAACGAAGAGATAGACCTTAATGACTTTTTCCTGAGCCTGCCCTGATTACTTTTTAATTGTTGATCTGTTTTTGTAGATACAAATACAAAGTAGCATCACAGAGCAGGTAAACTCCAAGTATTTGGTGACGTTTGGTTATAGTCTTATGACTGGCTCATGCTGCGTGTGTGATGCCAGAACACAGCACGACCATGACATACACAGATTTGCAATCCTGCATAAATGAGGGAGGAAGAGGCTCTTACGACTCCTCGATTCATAATCACACTCAATTTAGAGCCAGAACTTATTTAGACTTTATATGCAGAACCAGAATGTATGTGAACAATCAATCACCTTTTTCAGATCCTATCTACAGAGGAGTTGCTGATAGGAGTCACATACAGCAGGGGTCTCCAATCCACAGGCCACTGACCATACCTGTCTGTGGCCTGTTAGGAAAGGGCTGCACAGCGGGAGGTGAGCGGCAGGCCAGCGTGTGGGGCTTCATCTGTATTTGCATTTGCGGAGGCTCCCCAGCACTAGCATCACCGCCTCAGCTCCACCTCAGATCGTCAGGCAATAGATTCTCATAGGGGCACCCGTCCCTGTTGCCAAAAAGGTTGAGGACTGCTGACTTACAGAACATTTGACTAGAGAGTGTGCCTGAA
>NW_006434825.1:2622104-2651319 GCF_000325575.1 Pteropus alecto | reverse complement strand
AACTGTTTACCCTCCCCCGTGATGTAATTAGGCCTTCAGAGTTCACGTGTGCCTATTATGAGCTCTCCTGTGTTTTGTCTTGGTGCTTTGTTTCTGTAGCAGTAATCATATATATATATTAAAATTTGGTATCAATTGTTTGGCTAAATTATGCACAGTGGGCCATCCTAACCTGCCATTAACATAACGTATGCTAAACAATGTGTTGAGTTTTTTTCTTCTCTTTTTCTGATAATTATACTCTAAAGCATCAATTGCTTATTCGAGTAAATTAAACTTTGAGTTTTTCTCATTTCTTCAAACTTTCAAATTGTCTTGGCTGCCACAGATGCAGACCAAGCACTCCTTCTGCCGCCGATGGAGGTAGCTTTGCTATCTTCTTTCTGAGAACTGCAAGATCCACTGAGTGGTCACCAGCATTTCAGCTGCCCTGACTTTCTGGCCTGAGCTGCAGTTTGGCACATTGTCTCACTGCCCCCAAATCAAGGGGCCCTGGCCATGGTGTAGAGATGGGACTTAAACACAGCAGGGGTCTGCCAGCGTCCTAATTCATCCACTCCCTGGACAAAAATGCATTGAGCAACCATGAGGTGGCAGGTGCTATTCTAGCAGCAAGAGATAGAAAAGTGACCAAAACAGACAAGATTTCTGTCCTTTATCAGTTTATAATCTAATGCAAAGATCAGCAAACTGTCTCTGTAAAGGACTGGATAGATATTTTAGACTTTGTGGACCATACGGTTTCTGTACTAACTACTGAACACCACCTCTGTAGCCTGATGACAATATAATGCATAAACAAATAAGCATGGCTGCATGCCAATAAAACTTTATAAAAAGAAGTGGCTGGCCAGATTTTGCCAGCCCTTAGTCTGGCATGTTGAGGCAAAGAATTTATACGAATAATTCAATTTTTAAAGCCAAAGGATGATTTTAGACTGCGGCAATTGATACAAAGGAAGTAAGCATAGAGATAGAAGCATCACTTGCCAACTTTTTCACACCAGGATACACACAGAAAATTTGTTCAGCACAGCTAAGTTAAATGGATGAGGCTGCTCGGAGCTGGCACCTGGAAGATCCAACACCCTGAGGGGAATCGATATCATGGCACGTCGGCAACCTATTTGCAGCACACCTGGGATGTTCAATAGAGTGTGACCAGGAGGCCAAGTTTAGATGCTGTCGTCGTGGAGGTTATCTTGGATTACATTTGAGTTGAAATATGAATAATGACCAGTAGCCAGCCATGGGAAAGAGCGGAGAGTACTCTGAGTGTTCCATTAAGGGAGAACTGTGTGTGCAAAGACTTCAGGACAAGAAAAAGCATGTCAGGTTTGGAACTGAAGGGAAGCCAGTGTGGTTGGAAAGACTACAGAGCACATTGGAGCTTTGGAATAAAATGAAGTTAAACAGATCGTTTGAGCTTAAAAATGAATTGTTGGCCAAAGTCGCGGCTGCTATTGCTGCATAGCAAAGTAAGCCCTGACTCAGTGGCTTACAGCAATGAACGCTCATTTCCCGCATGTTTTGGGGGCTCAGCTAAGCTTGGCTGCACTGTTCTGATGGTCTCGATGGCCTAGGTGGGGTCTCCTCCTGTGTTTGTGGGTTTGGTGTTTTGCTTATGCATCCTTGTGTCACCTGGGACTTCTTCCCCAGGCTGGACATGGACGGGGTACCTTACTTGGGGTGATTCTCCTCCACATGTCTCTCATCCTTCTGGGACCAGCAGAGCTAGACCGGGTGCGAATTTCTTATGGCAATGGCAGAAGCACAAGAAAGCAAGTCAAAATACATGAGGTCTCACAACTAGCATATCTATCCTTTCTACCACATTCCATTGCCCATAACAAGTCATGCGGCTGAACTCAGAGAGGGAGGTCGTTGCAGACTTACACGGCAAAGGGCAGGGATTCAGGGAGGATGAAAGATGGTATCCAGGCAAGACTTTGCTTGTATTTGAGTTGGATACGAGGCTGCTGAAGACTTTGAAGAACAGAAGTGACGTGATTTGATTTACAATGAAAAAAAAATTAATCTAGCAAAATAAGTGGGAGAGAACAGATTGGGTGGGGAGGGAAAGTAAGGGAGGATGTGGGGAGATCAGGGTGGGCCGAACCTGTCGAAGGCCTAGAGCCTTCTCTCTGGTACTGTCTTTAGGACACAGAGGATGAATGGTTAAACTTCGCACCCTGGGCTTTGCCAGGTGAGCTGACTGACAGTTATCACCTGCATTCATCTATATAAGCTCCATTAGAAGCAAAGCGGTTGAGGAAAAATTGGAAATTACAGCTCAGATTAGCAGCCTTGTTTGCTCCTCATGAACACAGGACACGCACCCAAATCACACATCATGGCCCTTCTCCCATTATCACTAATAGCAGCGTTATTCCCAAGGAAGCCGTAGCCGTTATATTTATCATCACAACAATAAGATACAGAGGTGTGTGTTTCAGCCCTGCTCCTCGAGTTGTTGCATGCTGGTCAGTTAATATATGTGTGTCTTGAAGTTTCAACCTGTTGTGAGAAAACTTGTCTTTAGAGGAATAAGTGTTAGCTTACTACGGGAAATGAAGATTTTCTTGGAAACAGATTCACCAAAGATTTCTGTAATATGTATGAGAGGCTGTAATAACACCTAAGTGCATAACGTCTTAAATACAATACGAGTTTGTTTTGCATTAACATAAAATCTAAAACTGATCAGCAAGATACCCTCCACCAAGTTGTGATTCAAGGATCCAGGCTCCTTCCATTCTATGGCTTCACGATGATCAAGAAAAACTTTTGGAAAGTCGCCACATTATTCAATGCAGAAGGAGAAACATGAAATATCGCGCTTGTCGGCCTCTTTAGCATCAGCCTTGAAGTGGCATAAGTTACTTCCTCTTCGTATTTCATTGGCTACAACTCAATCACATGGTAATACCAAACTGCAAGGGAGGTTGGGAAATGTAGTTTGCTGTATGCCCTGCAAGGAAAGGAAACAGGATTAGTGAACAGCTGGCCAGTCTTTGCCACAGATTCCTTTAATGCCATCCTCTCATTCCAGCAATTGAACGATTTGTACTGAGTTTCACTTCTCTACAGGGGATAACAAAAGTTTCTATTTATTGAGTGCTTTTCATGAGCTAGGTGTTACATGTGTATTATCTTAATTAAATCCTCAATAAGCTGTAAAAAGTGTACTACTGTCTTATTCCACTTTTACAGATGAGGGAATATAGATTTCAAGAGATTGAGTTTCTTTTACCATCTGTTAAATGGCTAAGATATTAGTACCTACCTCACAAGTTAGTCCTAAGTAGCTACATCTGTCAGGACGGGCGACATTTGCTGAAGTAACCAATAACCCTCAAATCCCAATAACCCTCAAATCTCAAGACATAAAAACCACAAAGTTTTATTTCTCGCTCGTGCTCTATGTCCATTGTGAGTCAGCCTTTTTAATCCAGGACTTAGGCTGATAAAGGAGTTACTTTCTGAAATGTTGCTGGTTTCTCTGGCAGAGGACAAAGAAAACATAACAAAGCATATACTGGTCCTTAAAGCATCTGTCTGAAAGAAACACTTCCAATCACATTTTATTAGCCACAGGGAATTGGATGGCCACACCTCACATCAAGTTAGCAGGAAATGAACTCCTACCACGCCCATACCTAGAAATAAAGCCGGCATACTGGAACATATTCTGATGACAACCAGTCCATCCCAGGAATCCAAGGAAAGCACTTAGCATAAAGCTGGAAATATAAGAAGTTCCTAAATATTATGATTTCCATATGATTGCTTAAGACCTGGATGGCAGGAAGAGAATTACTAATATAACTGGAATTGATCTGAAATCTACACAGTTGATCCAACTAATTCAGAGAGACCCGGGAGTATGTCTGCTGTTTTAGTGGGGGAGGGAAGTGGTGGAAGTGGGTGGTGACGCAGTTGTAGACCAAAGTGACTCAATGCCCTCAGTTATGATGGTCCATCAAAAAAGGATGAAAACTCTTGATCATGTTCTCTGCAATAGAAGAAAAAAAAAAAAAAAACCATAAACTCAAAGCTTTTATGAAGAAGCAACTGAATTGCTCTTCTGTTTTATCTACAGCAACTAGATTGGGAGGCCAGAGTGTGTTTTTTTTTTATTATTGCACACATACAAAATTACAAAGTCTTTAGTTTCCTTCGTACATAAATTTATGTTTAGATTTAATTTCTACCAATTAGAACCCAAATGAAGCCATTCTAATGTGATTTGTACATCACGGAAGCGGCCCTACTCCTCAATGCACTCATAAGGAAACAATATCAGAGTGAATTTTAAATACCTAAAGTTGTGTTAGGCTGTGAACGAATATCCAATTCAATTTGTAGGAAACTTTAGATTAATTAGGTTTATAATTTGCACAGTAAGGTAATGTAAATGTGTTGCTACTGCTTGACTTTTTGCTTAATCCTCTGAGTAGATATTTAATCTTTTTAATATTAGAATTAAAGCAACTTGGAAGATATGAATATTAATCTAATTATATTCCGATCACTTTAATTTCTTTAATGTTTTAAATAACAAAACAACCTTACAAATTGGTTTAGGTCGGAGAAGCCTTTTAGAGGATTTTGCATCTCATCAGTAAGTTTAATTTAGAGGATGCAGGCTTGGGAAGTGCCACCTTAACTTTACAGTTATGCAAATGGACCATGAATCCTGGAGCCGGGTGATCTGACTTGCAGAGTGTGCTTCAGGAATTTGCAGCTTCTGCTTAGGAAGGAAGAGTTTGCCAGCATGAAAACCTAAGTAAGCAAACAGCTTTATGGCACTCCAGCCATACAAAGTGAGAGCTTTCGAAGAATCAATGATAACTTAGAGCTAAAAGAATTTTTCTCTTTTTTCGTCTCTTACTATCTTACGGAGGGGAAAGAAATCAGAGCAGGATGTGAACAGTGCCTGCAAATTTTATTACCTCATTATAATTGATACCTGCTCTCTAAGCCAATAAAAGAAGCTATATCTGGCACTAGCTGTATAAAATCTTTAATGTTCTAGGCTGTCAATGTTAGCTATGGTTAGGCTGACATAATTATGAGCTGCATATACCAATAGATAGCTCTTTACCCACAAAAGCATGCTGCAACGAGGAATCTTTCAGAGATAATAAAAGGATTCATCAAGTGTCTATATGATAGCTCCTTAAATCGCTATTGTCTTAGTTAGGACTGCAAAACATATCCCCTGGCTATCTCAGTTTCTCATCTTTCTTACTTGGCATTTCAGGCTCTGTACAAAGTATTCAGTTGCTTCCTAAAGGAAGGGGAAAATTGGGGGGCGGGGGGAGATTTCTATTTCAAGATGACAATAAGGAGAAGCTTTTCCAAAGGCCTGTCACTGGAATTTCAGGTTTGATAAGCAGAATGCATTATTTTCTGGAGCTAATTACAGATTTTAAAAAGATGATGGAAGAATTTATTTTATAAAATACAGTAGTAAGTTCTAGAATGAGATGCGGTTGCAATACTATCAAGTGAATTTTCTATATTTTGAGAGTTTATGGGTAAGATGTTTCCACTTAGCTATAGGCTGATAAAAGTCTGAAAATAGCTTTTCCATGGAATTTATGTATTTCATCAGAAATCTAAAATCACGTAGATGGCCAACATTAGCCAATGAATATGAAGCAAACTAATTAGTATAAGATATATGAGGTAGAAGAAAAAAAATCCCTTCTCAGGTGTGCACCATTTAGTTGAATAAACCAACAATAACAAAACACCGACTATTTTTTTTTTTGTTATTTTGGTTGATATTGTTCCTTCAGCCACTCTTTCTGATAAACAGTGTAATTAGTTGAAATAACATTGTGGTAGAGACCAATATAAATTTTTTGCTACTTTTTCCACTGAGAGGTAGAGTTGAATTTCTCTCCCCCTGGATATGGGCTGCACTCAGTGACTTGACCAACAGAATATGACAAAAATGATACTCTTAGACTTCCAAGGCTGTCGTAATGAGCCTTACAGCTTCTGGCCAGGTATCCTAGAGTACTTGCTCTCGGAGCTCTGAGCCACCACGTAAGAAGCCTGATTACCCGAAGGCTACCATGTTGAAGGGAGCCCAAGCTAACCATGTGGAGAGGCCTTGTGGAGAGTGAGATGCTTGGCCAGCCTCCTACCACTGGGACTCATTCCACTGAAAGCCCCACATATTGGGGAGCAGAGATGACTTACTCCCTATTCCCACACCCCAAAGCCATGTCGAACTTCAGATTCACGGGCAAAAAAACCAAAATCGATATTGTTTGAGGACACTATGTTTTGGGGTTGTTTCTTACAGAAGAATAGATAGCCAGAGCAAACACTCAAGGCCAAGTTGTTATGGACTTTAAGTTTTTGATGCGGGCTATGGAATTCGTCTCTTTATTTTATGGTACTACTGAGTATCTGTAGCAAACCAAAGATTTCTCCTTTCCTGAAACTCAGAGTGAGTCTAACTCCTCAGGCTCGTCAGTGTTGAGGACTAAGCTTTCCTCTCTATATTCTTTAGAGTCTCTTTACAGGTTTCTCTTTGAGAGCTGGGATTAAAAGAGAGAAGTCTCCCGGACGTAAATTTCTCATAAATATTTGAGCTCCATTTTGGTAATTCTTCCATTCTCTGATCTTTTGCCTAATCTTCTATTAAGCAAGTATTTTCCATGAAATAGAAGGCTTTAATTGTAGAATTATTAATTTTAATAGCATAGCTTAGCACAGATCAGCTTGTTGGAAAAAAAAAAAAAAACCTATCAGATTCTCATCTTGTAAAATCGCCTATCAGCACCTACCCATCTTTTTACCAGTTGTCCCTTCTTCGGTCTTGTAGTGCTGAAAAATGGGACTCTCACTAGACCAAGAAAATCAGGATTTCTTTCCATGGGAGGTTATCCCAGATCTTTAAAACTTGGGAGTGGGAAATAGGATCCCTGAAGAAAAGTGAATTGTCTTAAAAATGATCACATTCATCAAAGAATGTCTGTAACACAGGCAGGAGCCACTTGGACTTATGCACAGAATAGTGTCATAAGTGAAGTTTGCACCCTGTTTCATGGCTTAAGGGTAGGTATCTTTCATTTGGGGTGGAAGGTTACATGTGACAAATGTCTTATATGCTTATTTAGTTAACTTTAGACCAAGGTTTCTCAACCTAGGCACTGCTGACTTTGGGGGCTGGATAATTCCTTGTGATGGTGGCTGTCCTGTGTGGTCCAGGGTATTGAGCAACATCCCTGGCCCCTACTCACTAGATGCCAGTAACACCCGCTCCTCCAGTTGTGACAACCCAAAATGTCATTGCCAGATCCCTCTCCCTTTCCTGTCTTGGCTGTGGTAACTCTTCCCTACCCCTACCTCTTTGACTCAACAGATCTTTCTTACTAAGTTTATATGACCTTGTAATTATGGGGGAATCGAACTTTATTTTCCTTAAAGGAAAAATATCTACTTTCTCCAACATGCCATAGGAATAGTTTAAAGCGAATGACCACCTTTCAGACGGGCTGGGTACTTCCAGCCTAAAAAAGTGGCACTAAAATTCAGGAAAGTATAGTAGCATGTTTATAGAGACCCAATGTTGATTGTCTATCACTGTTGAAAATATTCATTATCAATATCATCGTTGAACATTACAAATATAAAGGAGAAATATGAAGGATTGTAGAAAACACCAGAAGTGATTTTTGCAGCCATGGGGCTGAATTGAAGAGCTTAACCCACTAATCTGTTATGACTGCTCAGGGAGTGCTAGAGCGGGTTCTCTAACGTGCTGAGAGTACTTTAGAGGATAGTGTGAAGCCGCATTATAGTTCTCTTTTTAATGGTGGAGGCAAGAATTGCCAGGATTTCTTTCAGAGTACATGGCCAGTCTTCCAATGACATACTTATGTTTATGCCAACTGGCTCACCCCAGCATGGGGGCATGAATTGGAGTGGAAATCAATGGAGCAACATTTGGATACAATTGCCCCAGATTATCAGAGAGAAAAGAGGACCACTGTAATTCACCAGCCATAGCATTTTTACCAAGTGTTTTTGCTAAGCATCAGTTTAGTGTGATATGTTCAATTCTTGGGCCCCTTCTTGTCAGATTTTTTCTATAAATTCCATCATGACTGCTGTTGTGTTTTCTGTGGCTGAGCTGAGCTGCATTTGGGGATCGGATCCACATTAACTCCTCATCTCCTTCAGGTTGGTGGTGACTCTTTGGGGGCACAAGTGAAAGAAAGTCCTTTGATCCTTGAAAAACAAATTGGCTTTTCCCCCAAGTTTCTGCTAAATGGGAACCAGAGGAACCCGCCTGCTGAAGTGTTACAGGCTAATCCATGGTTTACATTCCCACAGAGCTCAGACTTGGTGAGGCAGGAAACCCCGTGGTCGAGAATTGGAGTCCGTGTCAGAAAACCTGGCCGAGAATCCCAGCTCTGCCCCAGCCCAGCCTGGCGGTTTTCCCCAGGCCCGCTAGGTGCTGCACCTGTTTTCTCATCTGAATTCTTTCTGTGTCCCTAAGGTGGCGTGGATAACTCTCCGTGTTATTAGAAATACAGATACATCGTCATTATAAAGGGGCAGATCATTTAAATTGCATTTTGCCTCTGCCCCGTCTCTGGCTCTTACTCATTTTTGCGTTGCTATTCTCATAGTGATCGCGAATCTCACTCTGCAAAAAATGATTTTTGAAAACATCTCTCTTTTCTACACTGATCTGTGAGCTTAGCCGGGGTAGGAAATAGACCTCATTAATTTTTTTATCCTTCTTCTTCACTTGGTGCAGTTCCAGGGTAGAGAAAGTGCCTAAATAGATGAGTAGTTGTAAGTGCTGCCTCCTCTACAAGCTGTGTGACCCTCGGGCAACTTACTTCACATCTGTAAGCCTCTATTTTCTCCACGTAAAATGGCAGAAAAAAGAATACTGGTTTCCAGAATCACTGTGAGTTTAAAACAAGCTGCCCTTAGTCTCATCTTTGGCTCAGTAAATGTAGACTCTTATGCATTAGGTGATTATTATTAGGTTTACTGTTCATTGAAAAATGAGTGACGATGAGTATAATGAAGGAGTGAAAGAAGGAAAGAAGGAAGGAAGGAAGGAAGGAAGAGAGAGAGGGAGGGAGGGAGGGAAACCCAAAGGAGGGAGGGAGGGAGGGAAATGAGTGAGCGAGTGAGTTTATCAGCCTTGATATATGTGCAGTTGAAAGGAAATTCACATCTCTTCATGGTGAATGGAAATAACTTCACCTGTACATAATTTGGCCTGATCTCTGCAAGGAAAAACTGTCACAGGGCTTAAGATTTATATAATCAATAAACCGGATTGTATTTTGGCTAAGCTTATCTTCCATTTCTGGGTTTACTCATCAGTAACTATGAGCACACTGGGAGACAACTGGATGTGGGGTCAGATGTACAAATCTCCCACGATGTAATGAAAGCAGTCCTGCTTTACCACATAATTCTGATGATGGTTTGCAGAGAAGGTTGCCAGATTTGCGAATGAAAATACCGGACACCAAGTGAAATTTGAATTTCAGAGACGTGATAGAGTATTTTTCTAGTATAAGTATAGCCCAGATTTTGCATGGGATATACTTATACTAAAATTTTATTTTCTTCTAGACTAAAAAAATATTTTTTAAGTATAGTTCCCATGCAATATTTGGGACATACTTATACTAAAAATTATTTCATTCTATAATAAAAAATTATTCATTATGTTTCTGAAATTCAAATTTCACTGGGGATTCTGCATTTTTATTTGCTAGGTCTGGCAATCCTATTTGCAGAACTAGAGAAAGGCTTATTCTTTGCACACTTTGGATATGTCAAAAACTGGAAACTGAGTGCTCAAGGTGATGCATAGCATCTTAAGTCTGATTTAAAAGTAAAACTATAACTCTTGAACAGATGTATAGTTTTTTTTCAACAATACTCTGATTTCTGGAGATTGTTATCAGTGTTTAGCTTTATAGGAAATGTCTCTTTTTGAAAACGACACTTTAAATTAATGTGAAATTGCATTTTAATTTAATTCACGGGGAGTCATAAACAGGTGGGAGAATTATGTGACAATAATTGCGTTTGCAAGAAATTGATTTCATCCCAAAATTACATGAATATGCTATTATGGTTTGTTGTCATCCTGAAATGCACCATTTAACCATAAAATACAGCGTAAAAGACACCCTCATGTTGAAGTCCTTAATCTAGTGTGTAATTGCTTAAGTAAGAACATCAACTATGTTGTCAACTACCTGTTCTCAAATACCTTACCTACCAGCTCACCTGTACGGGTTTGAACTTGACATCTGCACTATGTAGATGGAAGTAGAAACTCAACAGTATCTGAGAAGTTCCTATTGCACCCTGATCGTTTTATCAAGTGAAGCTATGGAGACCTTGAAAAATGAGTAAACTTGAAACATTTTAAAAAGTTGTTCTCTTAATAATTGTACCACCCTTATCGAAGACATTGTATTTTTTGCTACTTAAAAAATACTTTGGACCCGTTTATGCACACAAAAATAGCTTTATTAACAACGTTAGTAATTTATCATGTTAAGTTGTTTTTTTTTTTTTTTTTTACTCCAGAAATGCTGCTTTTGGTACACTGAGAGTTCATTCATTTAAAGTTTGTCCTTGGCAATTCTTTATTAAACAGGTTTCATTTTATTTTATTTTTTATACAAAGCTGATAAATAACTGAGACCAAACAGGCGCACACTGACTACATTTCTTGATACAAACCAGATGTGCAGCTAATCCATCATTTTTCCTGTGTCAACTACCCCCATCTTCACCTATACTTGGGAAAAACAAAAAAAAAAACAAAACAAATCCAGCCTGATTTCTCTGCGAGTCCATTTCCTTGAACTTGGTGAGATTCTAGCTGAAGTAATTTCCAAAAATAGTTTTGGAACATGCAGAAAACTGCAGAGCTAATTCTGCTGCATTGTGAGTACAGACTGGTGTGAATTTTCAGTACACTTCCCTCCCTGCTGAGACTTTTGGCCACTGCCTGTCAGTGGCTGAGGATCTAGGAAACTGAAGTGACGGTATGAGTGGTGGATGCCCCAGCTTCGTGTCGCCCTTGTATTTGGATAGAAGGCTCAAGTTTATGGCTGGTGCATCTGGGATGATTTCAATTTGTGCTTAGAGAAATCTCATTATGTTTGACCAGAATCGACTGGTAATAAATAGCAGAATCACTCCCCTCTTCCTAAGGGCTTGGCAAACCAAAAAGAATGCAGTGAAAAATGTCTTACCTCTTTAAAAGTAACTGGGCATCTGAGGAGTACTTCCTAGTCTCATTTTGTAAACTAAATTACAAACTGACCTACAATTTCATCTTGGTTTAACGTACCAGTGAAGTTATTGGCACTCGACTCCATGTTATTTGTTTGTTAAGATTCTCAGCCTCTCTGTAGGTGCCTTCAGGGAGCTGTGTATGAGCTGTGATTTGAAGTATTGTGGCCAAAAATTATCACAATTAACACTGGTTTGGCAAAGCTTCTTATGTGAAAAGGACCATTCTAAGAACTACCATCCACTCAAAAATACTGTGGAATAGCTATTTTACTGATGAGAAAAGCACAGAGAGGCTAAGGAGTCTGCTGAACATCGCACAGCTAGTAACTGGCAGAGCACTCGGACTGGTATTCAGACTTACGAACTCTACACTACACAGCCTCTCTGGGGAAGTGCCTCTTTGATGCAAGGGAGGTACATCAAGTTGCCGTACTGTTCAGAATCTTGCATTATCCCTTTAGGTTAAGGCAGAAGCGATATTTTGTGATCCAAAGGCAAAGCCTGTCTTGACTGCCAGAAATGTTAACAAGGAGTCTGGAATCCTGTCTGGCTTCCAAGGGACTGTGTCCCATGATCAATTTGGAATGGCTGCACTGAGTGTAGGAGGGGTATATGCACCAAACATTTGTCATCCCTGGTTTAAAGCATTTGAATCTCTGAAAACAATGCAAATTTTACCTGTGGGGATACATCTTTAGCGACTAGTGGCTGTCGATGCGTAGACAAGGGTTAATTTATTTAGAAAGCAAGACTCTGGTTGGGGCAGAGGACAGGTAAGTTTGGGGCTGTGTGGGCACTAGTCCGCGACATCACTGTGTTCTGGGAGTGAGGATCCCACAACGGGAAGAAAGAAATAGAAACAGAAGTTATAGCTGCAGTGAAAACAAACTGTCCACATCTCGATTTTACTCAGGGCTACTTCTCTTGGGATGGTTATCATGGTTTTGAGCATATTAATAGCAGTATGAATCATAGCCAGTACACCTCTCTGGCAAGTACTGTGCTGGTTCTTTGGGGATACTCATTGCCTCCAGTCAAGTTCAGAGCAGCCTTCCATGGTAGGAATTGTTTTTTCCACTGCAAGGACTTATGGTAATGGAGGGTGGCTATCCTATTGATATCCCATCCTATCCTATTATTGGCAAAGCTGGAATCAAGACACTGGCCTCTACCTCTAGTGCCCACGTACGTCTCACAGTACCTCCCGGCCTTAAAACTGTTTTCTCCATGGAGAGGAGTTTGATCCCTGATGCCCTTACAGCCAGGGCTTCAGCCGGAAAGTGTGAAAGGGAAATCTCTCTCCTGCTTCATCTGATCTCAGAGTGCAAAATGCCTGGCCGCCCCAAGCCCAAGCTGAGGGAGGGTGAGGAGGGCAGAAACAAGAAAAGAGCCTGAGTGAGTCTTATGGTTTAAAACCATTAATGGAACATACCGTTTTCTTGGTTCTTCATTTATTAATAAAATGCCCAATACCTTCTGGCGTGTGCTTTGAACTGCTTTTAATTATCTTCAGTTGGATGGAGAAAAGGTAATGGGGACTTCATAATAGTCGTGGAGGGACTATAGGAGTTTTATTTCCGTGGGGAAGGCAGTGACTGTTTGCCAGGGAACCGAGGCCTTTCAAAGTTGAGGACACTTCCCAGTGCCACGCGGTGTAAATCACAGCGCAAACTATGCGATTATCCCCTGCAGAGGAATCGAGTGTGGCTTTATGGGGTTCTTCTCCAAGCACTTAGGAATAATCTGATATAAAACAGCAGGGGTGGAGAGTAATGACAACTTCAAATTAGTTTAATGAATGTTTACATTTTAAAAAAAAAAGGCTTTTCTGCAAACCTGAAAATACGAACTGACAGCTTCCTTTCCTATTTCCCCTGCCAGAGGCACCTCCTGGTTTTCAGCCAGAGGAGAAAGGGGGCTTGACTTAACTCCTTCGGCCCTGGTGCACTCAGGCCCCTTCCTTGAAGGGACTGTCTGGGGTTGAACAGTCCCTTCGACAGTACTCAATAGTATTTCCATTATAAACATCAGATCGACGTTGGGGGAACATCTGTTTTAAGTCAACTAAGACTCAATCCAGGAAAAAATAAATTTCTGGCTCTCCACCTGCTCATAAGGTCAATTACCCACCCAAATCAGCCAGAGATGGCTGATGGGCTACAGATGCGGAGGGTATTTTTAGCTGGATTTTGGCAGGTAAGCTGCTTGTTGAATGCTCAGTAAAGAAGGAGGAGGTGGGGGATAAACCATTATATCGTTTTAAGTGCCGTGCAGTGCCAAAGCCCCCAGCAAATCCGTAAGGCGCTTCTGGGCCATTTCCCTACTCCTGATGAAGAAGGATTCATTCTGGCGAAGAGAACAGGGTAGGAAATATTCACATTGCTTGCATTATGTGGAGCGGACCTCACAGTATTTTGGACCAGAAACAGCATTCGCGTTTCAGATAGAGTTATTCAGCCCAAGCTGTCTCCGCTCTTTTTAACAGTGTTTTCAAAGAATGTTCTTATTTTGAGTTCCGAAATCTGGATATTTACCAGTGTATGTACCTTGGCCCCCTCACTCTGCATCAGGCAGAATTCTGTCCATAGGGTGCTGATGCAGATATGGAATGTTAGTCAAAACTACGCACGTTAACTCTGCCTCAGCTATAGGAGGAACAATAACTATCAAACAAAAGCAAGAAATAAAACCAAAGCCTAAAGTGTTTGTGCCCTTCTAGGCACATCTGGAAAACCAAATGGAGAATTCCAAGAATTGATTTAGAAACAGGCGTGGGGCAACGCTGGCCTTTAAGCCATCACTAAAAAAAATCGAACCTTGCCCACTAGAGTGATGTTTTTCCCTCCCTCCTTGACTGGCATACCAGCACCTCAAAAAACCTCTGTGAAAAACCCAGAGGCCCTTAAGAGCCAGAGGAAAACTAAGTAAAAATAACTCTCCAGTAAAGCAAGCTTCCATTGCTGGCGGATCTAAGGAACTGGGAAGCCTAAGGAGCCAGGTGATAGTTGTTGTTTCACAGGCTGAAATCCATTTTTAAGTAGGAATTTCAAAGATAATGGGATTAGTACAGAAGCAAACAAATGGTAATGTTCAGTTCACCGGAATGGGGGGTGGGTGAGAACCTGGACCCTCCTGGAGAAGACTAGAGCCAGGCCAGTGGAGGACAAGGTGCCAAGTATGTGTGTATTTTAGAAGCCTCAGAAGTGCACAGAATTTTTTAGGTCCCAGCAAGGCCCTACAGCAACACATCTACTGTTTGTGTATCTGCTCTATTCGAAACCTCCAGCTGGTAAGAGTTTTGTTTCATCTGAGGCAAAAGTATGGGTCTAGATATAATTTGTAAATGATTATTGCGCAGTGGTAGGGTCTATCCACTGACATATACTAAGTGTTCTAATGCAGAGCCAAAACACACACACACACACACATACACACACACACACACACACACACACACACACTGAAACATACCCTCAGTCATTTAGGAAGAGAACCCTATCGAGAAACGACAGAAGATGATGGTTAAGGCAGAGCTTGGAAGAGGTTGGTAGGTTCCACTGTTTTCTTATCTGTAAAATAGGAATAATACCTCGTCATAAAGGTCGTTTTGAGGATTAAATGAGACAATATGTGAAATAGAGCCACAGAAATGGCACTGTCACCATCATCGCATTTGCTGGTTGGCTTGAGGTTTGCCTAGGGGTGCACGTTTGGAAACACCAGGGACATCCTCAAGAGCCGTCGCTCCTGATTCTTACGCAACTTGGCACGCACAGGAAATAATTTCCCTGGAAAGACTGAGCCAGGCAATTGTTTAGCTGTCAGTTGGGTACGACCAAGCTCTCCGTTTTCTTGTGAGCATTAAATGAGACGAGGTGACAGCAGGAAGTACTGAACGAGGAGCGTGCAGTTTGTGGGCCACTATTACGTGTAAGTGATCAGGAAATGCCTCATCACAAAGGTGTTTGCAACGCAGGGTGTAACTAAGGATACAAATGAGTTTAACTTATTAATTCTTGACCTTCGAATGGCACTTGATGTTGTGTTGATGGAGAGACAAGAATGTGCTGAGAAGATGCTTTGTTTGTTTGTTTGGTTATAAGGTGGTTCCGAAACCCAGGAGAGGACCATTTACAATGGAGAGTATAATCAGGAGGTCCTGGTGGCCAATGCAAAGGACATCAGGGATCTGTGTCTTTATAGGTGGAGGAGCTACATACGTGTGTGGGGGGCAGGGGGAGTGTGCACGTGTGTGTGTGCGCGTGCGAATACGCAAGTGGGCGAAGGGCAAAACGTCGCCGGGAGTTGACAGGGTATTTCGGCGAGCACTTGAATGTGTGCATGTGTGTGCCTCTCCCTGTCCATCTCCCCAGTTGCCACCTTACCTTTCATCGGTGTTTTTGCATCTCATTGCTATGGGAAAATGCTGGAGAAGAACAGTAAAGACTTGATGGAATTATAAAAGATCCAGAATCATCCTGAGTTCTCATGACCGTTGTTCCTGAGCACTGTTTCTAAATCCCATAGGAGGTTCCATCAGCTCATGTCTCTCCCCTGAGTATCACCTTCCAAGATTTTCCTACCGCTCTGGATGTTAAAATCCAGTCCCTTCACCACGATCTGTGGGGCCTTTTAATTCCATCCCACTTTGCCTTCAAGTCCATCTCCTGTCTTTCCTTTCCTTGAACTGGCCAAGATCCCCTTCGCCTCGTAACCTCTGAGCTTGCTGTCTGCCCCCAGCCCCACCCCACTCTTGCACATGGCTGGCTCCTCTCAGAGAGGCCCTCCAGCACCCCACCTTCTATAGCAATCTTGGTTGTCCTCAATCACTGGACCACATTTCCTCTGTCATACTTATCATAGGCAGTAATCATTTTACTTCTTTCCTTGTTTATTGTCTTGGATGCCCTCTGAAACATCATAGGCTCTGTCAGGGGGCTGAAGAGGAATCCATCCTGGCCCCTATTTTAACATCAAGTGTGGAATCAGGCATACTGTTGTGCACAACATAGGATTTGTTGAATGAATGAATGAATGAATGATTTCTAGGAAGCTATATTGGGTTTATTTTCCCCTTATTCCTGAAGGCTAACATCTTTGTAGCTACCCTTCTAGCAGAGATGAACAATAGAGCCAGATTACCAGGCATTCAGGTGCCCACTTATTTCAACAGGGGAATTTATATCCCGTGGAATCTGTGCCCAGGGTGCCTGCCCCACTGCAGGGACTACCTACTCTCTACTGGAAGGACCTCGTTCCTTGGAGAATCGCCCTCTGAAAACAGTCCAGGTCAGACAAGGTACCACACAAACGTGGCTTGATGACATTTTCCAGTTTAACGTTTCCAAGTTTTTGCTGCCTTGATTTAATTTTGGACTACAGCTGTAGCTATAAAGGTCATTTATCCAGGTCACAGGCAGACAGGGCTGGCTCGTTGGCAGAGATGACTGGTCAACATCCACGTAAAAGCTCAAAATTCCCTTCTGTACACCGCCGTTGAGTGTTATGGAAGGCAATGGAGAGGAGGGTCACTCATGCATCAGAGACATGAGTAAGGTGGTCATTATGATGGCCTGTTATGAATCTCCACTACCTGCACAGTGCTCGCTATTTATCTCTGCCCACACGTGGCTGGTAGGTCTTATATTCAGAGATTCTATGAGTCTAATCAAAAGCTTCATCACAAATAGGCAGTTAGCACTCCATTCGTTGTGTATTTCCACGTAAAACACTGTTCCAGGTAATGTCGCCTTTCTATGGGCCCCCACAAAGCAGGGGGGGAATCTCCACTACCTGCACAGTGCTCGCTATTTATCTCTGCCCACACGTGGCTGGTAGGTCTTATATTCAGAGATTCTATGAGTCTAATCAAAAGCTTCATCACAAATAGGCAGTTAGCACTCCATTCGTTGTGTATTTCCACGTAAAACACTGTTCCAGGTAATGTCGCCTTTCTATGGGCCCCCATAAAGCAGAGCTCCTTAAATGAAAGGTCTGTATTTTCTGCCTTTGTTTCTACCCTTTCTCCTTTCTTGAATTCACTTTGATCAGGCTTTCATTTCTGTCCCCTCATCCACAGCATTTGATGCCACTGAACACTCCCTCCCAGAAGCACTTTCTCCATTTGTCTCTTGGGACATCACTTTGTTGGACTGTCCCCATCCAGTTGACCTCTACACATTGATATGCCCCAGGGCCCATCTCCGCACATCTGCCTCCTTTCCTTCTCTCCTTATATCCACTTCCTGGGTGAGTCCATCCATCTTCATGGCTTCAGATGCCATCCTCATGCTGATAAATTCCAAAGGGGTTTTCCATCGTGGAACTTTCCTGAACTCCGAAATTATATCCATCTGTCTTTCATTTCGTTGCCCAATAAACTTCCTCAAACTGAAAAACAAACACTTGTCCAAACCAAACTCTTGATCTTTAGCCACTGCCCCCACCCAGACTCTCTCCCATCCCCATCTTTCCCACCTCAGAGAACGGAGAGGGACACCTCCCCGCATCCCCAGTTGCTCAGGACAACACCTTGGAGACATCCCTGCTGCTTTTTTCTCCACCCCCCATCCAGGTCCATTAGCAACTTCTGTTGACTCTACTTGCAAAATAGATCCAGCACCTGAGCATTTATTGCCACCTTCACTGCCACCCCCTAGATCCAGGCTGTGGTCAGTTACATTGGCTGGGTTATTACACCTGCTGCCATCTGGATACAGTGTGTCTGCATTGGGTCGCCTAGAGTCCTTTCTCCCTCCAGTGGCCAGAGTTAAATATTTTAAGACAATGGTTCGGAAACTTTGGCGGGTATCAGGATCAACCAAGGCACTTGATAAATAAACAATAAACCAGTTCCTGTGCTCTGTCAAAAAGTCTGTACCCCTGTGTTCACTTCAGGTGATATACACCAAAATCTGAGACTCTGTTGTTTTAAAACACAAGCCAGAGGGCAACTTCCTAAACTCAAAGTGAAAGCCAAAACCTTTTACAAGGTCCCGCATGGCTTGAGTTCCCACTACCCCGTCAACCTCATCTGCTATATCTGCCCTCTCACTCACTCTGCTTCAGCCATGCTGACCTCCTGCTCTTTCTTAAACACTTCATAAAAGCTCCACCATTGCACATCCCTCTGCCTGGGATGCTCTTCTAGGTGCCTACCAGGACCCACTCCCTATAGATCTCTGCCCAAATATCTCCTCACCGGAGATACCTTCTCTGAACACCACCATATAAAATAATACCTTCTTTCACCTCATGCCCTCTATCCCCCTACCCTGCTGCAGGTCATCTGCAAATGAAAAGTCCTTTCTTCTTTTTCCTTCTCGTCTGCAGCTTCCCAAGGAAGCCGGCTTCATCGGATAGCCTCTCTTGGGAATACCTGCAATCCAGGCAAAGGACTTTGAGTAAGCTAACAAACAATTAGCCTGGAAATCAGAACCTACAGAAAAGCAGAATCCACAGACTTACTAAGTGATCTTCCTGCCTGTGCAAGTGCCCTGGGGGGTGGGGAGGGTGGCAGTGGAAGATTCCTTAACCCAGTACAGACTCACTGTTCGTGTTAATGGAATCTGATACGTTTGACTGACGAACGAGCATTGGGCGAACGTCACTGTCATCCTTGTAAAAATAGTAGCAACAGTCATCGTTGACATTTATGAATTGCGTAAGAATGCCAGGACTATGCCAAGTGCTTCTCATCACTTAGCTCACTTGCAACCTATAACCATCTTGAGGATGAGGATGATCCTGTCCCCTGCCATGATACACACGGGGAAACCGAGGCATGTGCCATGTATCCGTATTTGCTAGAGCCCTTCAGTGGTAAGTGCAAGACAGGACTTGAACCCAGTCTGGTGACCCTGCCTTGCCCCTTCTCTCCTCTCTGACGTGGAGTCCCTCCGCCTCACGTGGTCCTCGGAAAGCATTCATGCAGAGGAAGCCCAAAGAGTGGGGGACGACGCTGACACGGCGTTCCCTGGAGCAGATGCCCACACGGAATCAGTTCCCACCCGCACATTTCACAGTCGCTTTACTCCCTTTGTACGATCTGTATCTATCTCCGCGTGCGCCCACAGCGCAGTTATTTATACATTTCACAGCTTGACTGCGAGGTTTCAGTCATTTCATCAGTAAAGTGCAGAGCAGCTAATCTACCTGGAAAGAAATGGTGCCCGTAACCCCCACCCCCACCCCCACCACGTGTGACGTCCCTCTCCGGGAAGAGGGGCTCGCTACACTGAACCTGGCGCGGGGGAATGCAGGTCCCCTTATGACCTGGAATGGGGAAAATAAAGAAAGCTCCGCGTGAAGCACCTGCCCGATCCTGAGGATGATGAATGCTGTTTGGAGTTGCCAGTTCTTTTACGCACTCAGCGAAGGCCGTGCGCGCTTCGCATTAATCACCGGCAAGCAAACGCGGGCTTCCAGCAAAAGAGCCAAATGATTGGGAACAAATTCAAAACAGCTTTATTTCATTGACAGACAGGACCTTTTTGTGAAACTCTGCTTTAAAAACCTTTTACGTCTCTGTCTCGTTCACACGTTACTGTAGTCATTCATAGTTATGTAAACCTAGGAACCTAGAGTCGGCTTATTTATCACAACCTATTGGCAGGAAAGAGTCCCATAAAGAAGAATCTTTACTTGAAAAAAAAAAAAAAAGAAAATTAAGGCTGTTAAACAGTACTAATGGGAATGATGCTGTTATCAACCATTATTTCAGTAACTGGGCTTCTGAACTGAAAAAAAAAATAAGTAAATAAAAGAAAGAAAGCTTCTAAATGTCACTATGCAAATAGAAGCAGCAGTTAATTAAATGACAGTGTGTGGTCAGCAAAGGTGGCCCATGTGTATGCAGTTAGGGAAAGCACAGACGCTGGGAAGAAGGAAGTTGTCTAAGGTTAACCCACGTTTTGATAAGCAGGGCTGGTAAGCCCTAGGTAAGAGCGATCTGAAAACAAACTTCGTCCCAAATTACCGGATTGATGCATTCGAACCTTCTTGTTTCAAGCCTTTTTCCTTCCTAAACGATCAGAACACCATCCATACCTTTATATCACGTTATTCAAGGCAAACTAATTCCAGTGTTAGTATTCAAACATCTAGACTCATCTTGAAACATCTCTAGGAAAACCCGGTTTCTCTCCCCAAATAAATGCTGTGTGTTTCTGGTATCATTTGGTCATTCCTCCTAAGGAATTATCTTTCCAAGACTGAGTAAGCGGACCCCAAAGAGGGAAGTTCAGGCCTCTCCCTAATGCCAAGGCAGTAGAGGTCAGCTTTGGGTCCCTTGTTTAGGAAACTCACAAATACTGAAACCAACACCTGCTCCAGGTGAGCACTGTGCTTCCATCTGTTCCTAAGAAAGTGTTTGTTTGTTTGTTCGTTTGTTTTTTAATTGTCAGAAACCAGCTAGAAGGGACCTGAGTTAGGTAACTTCTGAGAAGTGAGCTGCACTCATAAAGTGTCCAACGGCAAAACGGGTCTCTTGGCTCTCTGTGGAAATAACATATCAATTCAGATGGTCTTCGTGTATGACTTCTTCATGGACTGCCAAGATTTTCACTTACTCCTAGTAGAAAATTCCAGTAGTATGGAAGGCTGGAGTTCCATAGGCTCAGTTATGGTGGGACACTGACCAGCAAAGCTCTTCAGCACAGGACAGATGCAGCCAGGCAGATGGGTTTGGACAAGTGCAGCAGTAAGGTGCTGCTTTTGGGGAGGGAGGGGAGGCAAAGCAAAAGATGTCAGTAATCCAAGGAACTGGCTTGTGACATTAGTCAGTAGTATTACATTCAACCCAATGATTCAAAAGAATCATTTTTTAAAACCTTTTTTTACCATTTGAATGGTTTCTTTAAAGCAGCACAAATCACGTTTTGCTCATCTCGTTAAACTGGACATTCGGCATTGGTCAAAGAGTGGGGAAGATCTGCAGATGTGGACATCGTCACGTCTGTGGGAACGTTTTCAAATAGCATCCTCACGCGGCAGAAGGTTTTGATACTGCACCTCTAGGGCAGGTTATCCCTCGCTATCATTCTATCCTGCCCGCCCTGAGACCCACAGAGCTCAGGGAGTGTGCTGCGGAGTGGTGCGTCCCCCGTGTGGAAGTGGTTGAATAGCACTGGCCCTTTCTTTTTACGATTCGCATTTACTTCCTAGACTATCAAACATGCATATGTTTCCAGGCTAATGGTTTTTAATCACATGTGTGATTCCTCTATTCTCATGCATGCAGTCTAAGGGCCTCGTTATCCAGGGTAAGTTATGTTGTACACATCCCCTCAGTCCCTTGATTCTTACTTCCTGCATGCATGCTGACAGCCTGACAGTGACCCTTTCTTCTTAATTTGGAGAAAACATTTAGGTTTTGGAGGTGGCGCACTTGTTAAGGGAAGCCAGGAAGTCGCTTCAGCCCTTTGAGAGGTGTAAGGAGGCTGAGTAGTTCTTTCCCTGGCCTCTCAGAGCCCTGTCACCCATGAGGGTTCACCGTTTACCCAAAACTAGTTTCGTTTTGTTTTCTCTCTGGTTTGACACCTGGAAGTTTTATTGCTTTATCTCTCCTTGTCTGTTCGAAGCGAGCTGATTGAGGTCCGCGAAGTCGTAGGAAAGTCCTCGCTGGCACTCTGCCAGCCTCCTGTCCCGCTGCAGGCTCAGGTTTGCAGTCACTAAGTCTCTGCTGGTGTTCCTAAACCACTCTTGGTCCTTCTTGGCCCCCAGCCCCACATTCTCCTTCACTTCATAAACATAACCCTTTAAGTTGGTCCCTTGGTTGCTTCCAGTAATTGGTCTTCTAGCCTAAAAACTATAGGTTCTGTTTCAGGGATAGGAGTGAAGCCAGATTCTGCCCAGGAGACAAGTATGTTGGTGGGGGGTCCACTTCTCTAGAGACAGTGGTCAATGGCATTGCAACCCAATCCATCCATGTCTGGCAGTCCAAATAGTCATAGAGCAGTAAGGTGGCCAGGCCTTGCTTCGGCTAGCTCACTTGTTCATTCATGCATGCATTCACTCATTCATTCTTTTCCTAATGTAAAATTATTTATCATATACGTTTCCATCTCTGTTGGAGGTCCTGGGTCACATTTTCTGCAAAGCCACTCTGCCTCCTGCAGAAGCAAGGCCTCCACTAGGAGGACATTCTGTAGGTATGCACCTTGCTGTGGATCGACTGTAACACAGACCTTAGGGTTCCTGCAGGGAATACAGTAAAAGTCCTTTCTAGGCAGAGAAAAATGATACCATTTATCTAGATCTCATTAATCTGCAGTAATTTTGACATGCTTTTCTGAAGTTGAACTTTTTTATTTATTAAAGTGCTTTACACATATTAGTTGTTATTATTATTGAAGCCATAGTTATTCATGATAAAAATTAGCAAAGCTTTGTTCATTATCCTCATCACAGAGGTAATAAGTGCTTCTCTTTTCTCTTGTCTTACAGCAATTCTTTGAGTCTGAGTGTATATTTATCTTACAACATAATTCTGGTATTTAGTACATGCTGAGGCTTTGATTTCTTGTTTTCAAATGCATGTCTTTAGAAACAGAATATGTATAGCTGTTTTATGGCATGAATTTGGGCTGAAAGGATGAGAAATTTAGATGCCACTTCCAGCTAAGGTTAAACCTGCACCCATCAAGAGAGAGTCTGGTGGTCTCTAACCCAGCAAAACAGAAATAGAAGCAACTTCTCAGCCACCACCATCTTTAAAATCCATCTATCTTAAATTTTTTAATGAAAAACAAAAACAAAAAAGCTTAAGCAGGCTTCCCCCCACCAAGTTATATGCAAAATGCGTAATTAAGTGCTGATGTAACCATTTGCATTCTAAACTCTGAAAATAGCGTTAAATGGTTTCTAAGGCTTTTGATTTTGGTTTTTAGATGGTAAATCTTAAAAAATAAATATTTTGCCCAAATCTAATATATACAACAGATATGAGCAAAGGACATTGTTTTAAGTGAGAAGCTTCAACCCTGCCAACATCTGTTCATTTGGACTCTTCTCCACCCTACAGAGACCCCCAAGACTTCAATGAAACTCAATCTGAAAAATCATTATGTAAGTGCAATTGTGCTTTCTTTGTCTGAAATTCACTATAACAGCATTTTTCAAAATACCGTTCCTGAGTCACTTAGGAGATTACAACCAACTGAATTAGACTTTCCAGGGGTGCAGGCCAGGAATCTGCATTTGCATCAAGCATCCCAGATGATCGTTCTCAACCCTAAACTCTGAGAACCATTGAATAGTAGAGTTTCTTATTCCAAATCTTTCCATTATAACAATAATACATATACGTTCAAAACATTTGCAAATATTAGGGAAGGGAAAAAAAATCTCTTTTACTTTTACCACCCTAACCTAAAACTTTTAGGACTTCGAAGGAAGTATTTCCTTTCAGTCTTTTCTCCCTCTTACATAAATTTTATTTCAAATATAATTTTAGTCACCATTGTGTCATGATTGTTTACATGTGTTAAATATGTTCTCTTCATAACAACTCTGTGGCATAGATACTATTATATCCATTTTGCAGATAAGGAAATTGAGGCAAAAGGTTACATGCAGTTTACATACACTTGGATTATCTGCTTCTTTGCTTTACAACTATATCAAAGATAAATATTAAATTTTTTTTCATGATCATATTTTTCTTGTTGCTTTGGACTGGAAATGGCAGACTTTAATTTAGTTAACTTCAGCTCTAATGTTGGTTTAAATGCAGAGTTCCCAATTTTTAACATTATAAATAAGGTATTCATTGAAGTGGTTTTTTTTTTTTCTTCCTATAGGTAAAACTATTTTCTTGAAAATGTCTCTTAAAGATTGAATTTTTGGTCAAAAGATTTGAGCCACTGATATATTGCTGAGATTTCTGAGAGTCCCACCAACATATATGGAGTATAACTTTATGAAAAGTACATTATGAAGCATATCCCAACTTCACGATAGGGAACAAATTGTCACATTTTAGTGAAATGTGTGTGTTATTTATAGCTACACACAGTATTTGTTTGCTCCCTTTACAGAAATCTAAGTAAAAGAATCACTTTTTCCTAGTAACTGGATGACTCGATTTCTTGCAAGCTAGTGGGCCTTCTTGGAAACTCAGAAATGCAGCCCTTTCATCTTCATTCACAGAGGATTAGTTCTCACCCTTTTCCTGCATCAGAATTCCACAAAGCTATTGTGAATCTATGGAAGACTCGAGAGGACATCTTTTGCAGGGAATCAAAATAATGCCACTGGTTCATTCTCTGTCCAGGCCAGTTCCCTGTGTCCAAGAGCTCTCTAAGCTAACTACAGTGGGCTCTGGCTTCTGGGCCCAAGCCTGCCCGTGCCTCTCAGTCACAATGATCCTGTCTTTGCCCATGATTAGTTTGGCACCATGGAAAGAGCACAGATTTAGAGTTAGACAACTCAGATGGAATGCCTGGTTTCACCACCTATTTGTTATGTAACTGAGGTCAAATTGTTTATAACTTCTTGCTTCAATTTCCTGACCAGCCGAATGGGCACAATAATTCCTATCACACAGGACTGTTATGAAGATCAAATTATTTAACATACATAAATAACAACAGCAACAATAACAGCTAACATGGATTAGAAGCTTATCATGGGCCAGGGTCGGTGTTTATCACTTTACACAACACATATCGTCCAGTGTCATCCTCATTTTTATCTTAAGAGACAGGTGATATTATTAGTTCCAATTTGCAGATGAGGCTTAAAAAGGTGAGCTGTTAGATTGACCTAAATGAAATTGCCATTTCTGTGGGTAAAAAAAATAAAATAGTCAACTGTCATCAATTTCATATGGTTCAACCTAATAATTTGCCTAAGTCTCATAGAGAAAGGGTGGCAAAACCAGGATTGTAACCCAGTACTGTCCAACACCTAGACCTGTGCTTCTCTTTGTTAAACTGAACTCTGAGAGTACTTGGCACTATGCCTTACAGAAATCAAACTTAAAACCGATTTGTTTCTTTTGTTTTCTTTTTGCCCACCCTTGCCCACCATTAAAATATGCCAAAGTTGTAAGATCAAACAGGGCCCTGCATTTTAGCAAACATTAGAATTCTGAATTTCAACACGAAACAGGGTATCTAGAGCAAACACAATGGAGAAAATTGCCGTGGCCAGTCCCTACAATGTGTGGATTGGAAAAACAGACGCAGGCACGCAGACCTGATTTGAATGGTATTTCTGAGTGGAAGCTAAGTAGGAGCTGAAATGGCCTTTTAAAATACAGAACATAAGGATGCAATTCACAGCGATGGTCTAAACTGTAAACATGCAGCTGTGGGGTTTGTGAGGCTCAGTGCTTACATACCGACAGCATGCAAATTGTCAAGTACTTAAAGTTCCATTGTTGCTGGAGGGGCCTCACCCAGTGTCCTTAAATGGTCCCATTTTTTTTTTTTTTAAACCACAGGATTCATATCTCTTATAGCATACAATGAAATATCAACAAGAATAGCATATTAAGGAATAATAGATCATGATGTTCCTAAACTCTTTTATTATTTGTTCGTAGGGTTCTTTAAAATGTTTCCAAGGTTGAAGTTTGTACTGTCCTGAACACCTGCGAGGAAGCCCTGTGCAAGGAATGTTCACAAATGTTCTTGAGCCCTTCTTACAAACCGCTTTCACAGTTTCTTGGTGACACTGGATTGTCTCCCAGCACCTGCTTCCTCTCTTATCCTGTAAATGGTTTCCACCTTTCCACCCTGTGGCCACCTTGGAGGTACCACTTTTATCTGGCCTCACTCTTCTATATTCTTGATCAGTCCATGGTTTAGCACCTGCCCACAAGCCCAGCCAAGAAAATCCTCCTCTCCAGAGAATTCGAATAGGGACGTTTCCATCCCTCTCCATTGGTGGAAGGTCTGAGAAATAAACCATAGGAGCTGTCAACTTTGGGATTCCCCGCGGTGTGGAGAGCGGGTACCACAGGTGTTCAGACAAGTAGACTCCTGGCTCCAGTATTCCCCCAGATCTTGCTGCCTCCTTGACCTTGGTTATTCAACTCCTCCTTGATCCCAAAGATGAAAAACTTCCCCTTCGTTCGGTTTGGGCTCTTGTCACTTACAAACTAACCATCGGGGTACGGTTTGCTCCTGGGTGTCCGTTCATGGCTTCGGAATCACTTTCTAATTCTCATGGCTCCGGAAGGGAAATGCATATGTGGTGTGTGCCGCCATGGTGTGTGCTGAGAGGGGTGGTCATGGCGGTGGCAGGACAATGAGAGTTGGGAGAGGAATCCCGTGAGTGCAGACCAACATTTCTTCCTCTAGGCTCCCTCTGCACACTGTCCAGAGCTCCGTTTTTAACCTCAACTGTGCAGTATTATGTACATCCATTAACTGTCTCACATAGGAGACTCTGAATGACTTGGAAGATAGGATTCGCCCTCTCCAAAAGGAAATGCCCAGCATTTAGCGCAGTTCCTGGCCATAAGGAAAAATTTTATAAGCATCTGTTGGATTAAACTGAATTTGTTGAAAGTATTTAAAAGGCTCGATGGATGAAGAGGGATTGAACAATTTATAGCCCAGTCAAACACATTGGTGATGATGCCGGGCCCATCTTGTAGAATCAAACCAGAATAGGCCTCGTCATCCAACATGGAAGCCTTAATTTCTGCTTCAACCATGCCTCCTAAACCTCTGCCACTAAGCAACTTCTTGAGTAAGTTGCTTAACCTCTCTTGGCCTTCATTTCCTCAAAGGGTTAAAATGAGCCTGGTCGCTAAGATTTAGTGTCAATATTAAATGATATGGTCCATATAAAGTGCGTAAGCCCAATGTCAGCGCATAGTAGGTACTCAATAAATATTCTTCCATTATTTTCTTCTCCCAACCAGAGATCAGAGAAGCTTAGCCTTAGAGTTAATTTTTCCCCAAAATTTGATGAACAAATCAGTGAAGATGCTCACAGATGCTACATTTGACGTTCATCAGTCAATGCAGGCTAACTGCTGTAACAAAGTCTCAATTTGTGCCTTAACAGAATACAAGACTAGTTGTTGCTCATATGATGTGCAGTGTAAATGTTGTGGGGCTTTCTTCCAAGTAGAAATGGACATGGGCTCCTTCTATTTTCTATCGCCACCATCTTCGTTTGGGCCCTCATGGTCATAGCAAACATAGAAGAGAAAGAAGAAATGACAGTGATACTTAAGCACCTCAACCCAGAAGTTACTCACATCACTTCTGATCACCACACAGTGACCAGAACTAGTTATATGGTGCAACTTAAACACAAGGGGGCTAAGAAAGGTACACCCTGATTGTGAAGCAATGTCCTAGCAATCCCTTACTCTATAGAAAGAAGAGCCTGGATCCTTGGGAATCTACTAGCCATCTCTGGCATAGGAGAGCAATTGTGACCTTTTTTTAAAAAACAAAATAGTTTAGAGTATTGGTAGTCAGAAAGCCATCAATCGTAATGATATATTACTTTTTTGGGGGGGCCACAAAATATTATTTGGTCATGCCAAACATTTGTGATTATGAGCCTATAAATATAGACAAGTCCTGTAGGGTGTGTCTGATTGAGTAGTCATTCAGCGATTGTCCTCTAGCACACATTACTTAGACTCCACACCATGAGACCCTCCTTACGCAGCATAACCCAACCAACTTCCACTTGTCAGTCTAGGTAATTGTTTCATGCCAATCCAATTGTCGCCTCTCTTTTTTTTTCCTTTGAGCTGTATGAGAAAATATGACAGAAGTGTCACCTATCTATCAAATCATCCATCCATCCATTTACATATCCAACCTTTCATCCATCCATTCATCCATCCATCCATCCATTCATCCATCCATCTATCCATCTGTTCATCCATGCATCCATATACTTCTCATCCATCCCAGCTGTTTTATCCCTGTGACTCTTAAATTCAAGCTTCCTCCTTCTAGGAAGTTTGCCCTTCCCCATGCTGCATTCTTGAACCATATGGTTCCCATTATTCCTACTTCCTCTTGTCACCTAGTGCTTCAGTTTTTGCCTATAGTCATTTGAATTTTCCTTATTCAGCCTTGACCTCTTGTTCAGTTACTTTTCCACCACCCTTCACTTACCTTGCTTCCTTATTTTGTGGCATTTCATACATTTAATGATAGTAAATATAATTCCAACACATTTCTTGATGTTTAACACAGTCTTTGCAACAGGGAACTAGATAACTATTTTGCAAACACGACAAATTCTGCAAGTGCATATTCTTGGGATGAGGGTGTGGGGAATGGACACAAACGTGATTACAACATATGTCTCTTTGGGCATAGCTTGCCTTATTGCATGAATACAGAAAATTTGGTAGGCTGAAAATGAGCTAATAGAGATCCTCAAGCTGTTCCTTCCAACCCCCAGGGATATCGATTAAGTTAATTTTTGTTTTTTATTTACTTCACAAATATTTGTTGAGTATTTATTCTTCAGCATACCAGGGATTATTTTAGGCACTGAGGCTGCAAAAAAAAAAAAAAAAGAAAAGAAAAACCATTGCCCTCATGGATTCTATTGGTTACAACTAATAGAAATCTCTTGAACTAACTTAAGAAAAAACGAAATTGGGGAGGGGCAAGAAAGGAGGGTATGAGGATCTATCAGGATATAGCAGAGTCTCAGGGAATCCCACAGAGACACAGCCAGGTCTCAAGAGGGGTGGCGCCATGAATAGGGACAGCATAAGAAACCCACACAGGACTCCCTTTCTCTGTCTCTCACATTCGCTCTTCTCTGTACATCTGTTTTATTAATATCTCTTTTACCACTAACCAGCTTTTTCTACTGTACACATAGCAGAAGTGCAGGAAATTGCACACTATAGATATAACTATACCTAAAACCAAATGGCTCAACACTGAATCCTAAT
>NW_006434825.1:2620218-2622079 GCF_000325575.1 Pteropus alecto | reverse complement strand
ATGGGGTTAACCTGGACCAGGTTTCAACCTTTGGTCCAATCATCAGTATCCGGGATCAGGGTCTTGTTGAACAATCATGGCTTGCATTTTAAGAGAAAGGGGGCTTTGTGGATTGGGTAGATATCACAAAAGATAGCATCACCAACTCTCTTTAAGATAACTTATTTTGCAAGTGAACTCTTCCAGTATAGTTATATACTGATAAAATAGATTTTTGCAACTGCAGATACATACACACAGAAACACATAGACTCACACAGGATTTTCTTTATTTCTCACTCATAGTTTTGAGCACAACTATTACAGCATTGTCTATGGCCATGCTACCCTGAACACGCCCGATCCCATCTGATCTCGGAAGCTAAGCAGGGTCAGGCCTGGTTAGTCCTTGGATGGGAGACCACCTAGGAAGACCAGGTGCTGTAGGCGTATAAACAAACAAACAAACTATTATAGAATTCTGGGGGTGTGGTTCCCAGGTTCATGTGTGGGGATAAGAAAGTTTAGGCCCAGTGGAGGACTCACTGGGACTAGCCTACTTCTCCCACCTCTAAGTCGATTATCATCATCGAGTCACCTGTTTCCGACAGTCATTTTCATGATGTGGTGTACTGGGACACACCCTGGATTTTGCTGTCAAACTTTCCCAGCTCTGCTATTTGCTATCTATTACCAGAGCCCTGGACAAGAATTTTAATCTCTCTGAGCTTTTAGGTTTTTCATTGGTCAAGGCTTTTCTCGCTGCATTACATTTGAATGGGACCTGTATCAGTGGCTTAAGATTCGTTGCTATTCCCAAGGTGAGGAAGAGCCCAAAGACCAACCTGCAAGAATTTGGACCATGCCAAGTACAGACTACGTGAAGGCTTTGCATGCATTAGTGGTGGGGGCTCCCGCTCTCACGCTAGCTTCTCTCCTCTGGCTGCCTCTGGTCTATGGCAGAAGCCTTGCCATGCTTGAGTGACAAAGCAGATTGCTTCCTCCCACTTCTGTAGCTGCTTAGGACCCCTTTCTCTATCCTAGTTTCACTCTGATTGGCAAGTTCACTCAGAGTGAAACCTTAGCAAAACCTCAAGGTTTGGCTTAACTGCAAAGGGGTGGTTGATATCAGATTCATACCCCAG
Source organism: Pteropus alecto (assembly GCF_000325575.1). Lineage (NCBI taxonomy): Eukaryota > Metazoa > Chordata > Mammalia > Chiroptera > Pteropodidae > Pteropus > Pteropus alecto. The sequence goes on along the minus strand of NW_006434825.1, from coordinate 2,620,955 downwards.
AACTAGAAGACCACTCGTGAGAAATTCTGTAAGCACGGGAGACTGTGGTTTATGTCAAAATCAGCCTGTTGGAATGAAGCCATTTAATGCCAGGTGGAAATACAGCATCATCGACTAGAACCTTCAGGCCCTGGAACCTCTTAACTCATCACCAGCTAGTGGGCTAAGCACTGGGGAGGTCGTGACCAATCCCGTTCCCAGACAATCATCTGAAACAAGACTAAGCTTACATCAAAAACAATATTTAAGTATGTCATCTCAGGAGAAAGGAGGCAGAGATAGAAAAGTCAGGTCTCAAGAGTCAGATGGGCTGTTGTTTCAGACTGAGTTCTGCTTCTTACTACCTGGGGACTCCAGTTGATCCCCAGAGCCTGAATCTCCTTATTTGTAAAAAGGGGATAATACCAACTGCATGAATTTGTTAGGAAAATTAAATCCAGGGAGGGCCATGACATCGCCCTGAACAGGGCTGGAGAAGCAGGTGCTCAGAAATGGCTCTTTTTCTGGCCATTTTATAGATCTTTAGAGAGGTCAAAAGTAGCCCAAGGAGCTGCGGCCAGTCGTCTTCGCAAGCTGCGTCACTATGATTTATGTAACTGTTGTCATGAGCCATAGCAAACTGGAACAGCCCCAGTCTTTGGCTTCTGCCATAAATGTGGGCCTGGGCTATCTCAGATCCACGGTCAATACGACAAGTGCAGAATTGTTCATAAGATGCAGACTTTTGAGAAGGCAGG
>NW_006434825.1:2619559-2620151 GCF_000325575.1 Pteropus alecto | reverse complement strand
GGGGACTGGTAGTTATGAGCTTTTTCTTCGTGCTTTCAGCTTTATACCTTATCCTTGCAACTGAGGCTTCCAGAGGTTAGTGAAATGCTCAGCGTGGCACTCGTGGTAGGTGGCAGGTGTGCATAATAAGTTCAAGAGGGGCTCCTTTGGGGAGACCTGGGATACAAGAAGACGACTCTTACATTTTGAAATCTCTAGCAGAGAGTCATATGAGTGCCTCCCTAAACTCCTACCGAAGATAGGCCACTAGAATGCAGGCCTGTCGTTTTTGGCGTTTTCTTCTCTGTTAAGAGTTTGGACAAGATAACGAGTGAAGCACGTGACACATGTTAGGCACTCAGTAGTCGCGATCCCTGCGTGAAGCATTACAGCTAGTCTCAAACACTGAGATTTCCCTCCCTGAGGGCACGGGATAAGGGTGCGGTTCCTCGCTTCCCTTGACAATAGGCCTTGCCCTGCGATTTGCTTTGGCCAAAGAAATAAATGGGAGTGAAAGTGCCGTGGTTCACTCCCAGCCGGAGCATTCACCCTGACCCCTTCCCATGCTTTAGCGACGTTCTGATGGAGGCTTTGTCCTTCCAGGGCCATGAGT
>NW_006434825.1:2568812-2619544 GCF_000325575.1 Pteropus alecto | reverse complement strand
TGAACATGTGAGGGAGTCAGGAGCAAACCTCTGTTGTGTTACATCACTAATATTTTGGAGTTATTTGTTATTGCAGCAGAATCTAACCTATCTTGCCCAGTACAAACCCTTTCTTTCTCACAAAACTTCATACCTATGTTGTTTTATTTGTCGACGTATGCGTGCCGTGACTTCGACCTCCTTACTTTGGTATTATAAGCTCTAATGCATGATAAGACAATTAGGTTTCAAGTGAAACAAAGACAATTACATGGCGCAAAGGGAATATACTGCTAGAGTAAACCATTACTAACACCTGGCCCTAAATTTGCTCCAAGTTTTAACTAAGGCACAAAGAAAGCTGTGTGGAGATCTTCTCTAACTCCTGGGCAACTTTTATATATTTGTATGGAAAGATCTTTTGCCAGATGGTTAAAATGTTCATGCTTCTATTTTGTTTTAATGCAAACTGACATTTCTTCATCTTCCTGCAGTGGGTTTCTTTTATGAGGTCGTGCTTTGCATTTTCATAGAAAGAATTTCTAACTCCCCATCAAGAGCCCACCCTGTAGTTTCTGTGGGAGCTGGATTGGTTAACCGCTCGCTTCAGTTTTAAGGCGCCACAGGCAGAACCAGACCATCATGAACTTCTTGATTTATGCTGTGGTGGAGTCTGAGAAGCCAGAGAGAAACAGGAAGGAACTTTTATAGGAGCCCCATGGAGAGCTGGGCCGCAGGACTGGGGTCCTCTTGGTGTTCAGGAGGCCAGCTTGAAGAAAGCTATACATATTTGCAAATGGTATTCTAGTTCCTTGTAAAGAGCCTGGTATGGACACTGAGTCCCCATGTTAGGAGCTTTGCATATAGAAGTATAAATCTAAATGTAGATAATACATAAAGATCTATAAATAATAGCAGAAATAGATAAAAATAATAAGTGATACTAAAAATAAAATAAAATAAATAATTCAAAAAATAAATAGTGCCACCAGTTTATAATAAGCAATTTGTAAATATTATGTCTTTTGAGCCTCACCATAACCCCATGAGTTAAGGTTTGCTGCCTTTTATGCAAAGAGGAAAGAAGTCTACTTTAAGTGATAGAAAATCAAAAATGCTTTCACTTAATCATTTAGCTCTTCATTTGGCTGATATGTCCGTATGTAAATATATCTGGATATACACGTTTGAGAACAAAAGCACGGAAGTGCCCTCCCTTTCTGAGCTCCCTTGGGAGCTATGTCTGTTCTCTGCTCTTTCAAAACCACAGTCTGCAGGTCTCTGTGATTTTCCCAGTGACCAGCACCAGCACACCACTGTCTGGGTCATTATGGTGACTGCAGTGGCTAAGGAAGTGATATGAGGTTGAGGCAAGCCTTATTACTTGGTGTACAAATGATGCTTTTCGCTGGTCTGGAAGGTTCCCCTGGGGCAGGCTGCTGAGCTTTGGGGAAAAGTTCTTAGCTCCCCAGCTTGTGGCCACGGGCTCGGGTTGTGTGTTTTTCTCCTTTGCTGCCTCACCACATAGAAATCTAACTCTCTAAAGCAGAAATTCCTTTGGAAATGTAGTTTTATCTCCAAATGAATACTCTAGTCAAGCATTGGTAGGTAAAAATGATCCAAAAAGAATTTTTAAATTTTGATTACAAAGTGATAGCACCTTTATAATAACTGTTTACACTTAGAAAATGTATTATAGTCTACATTTTATTACTTAATAATTATAGATACCCAATAGAAGGGACTCAGAAGTATCAGCATATTGTCAGTAAGAAAATAAACAAACTAATATCCTATATTGTGACTATTCTCAACATTCTTTGAAATGATCACATTGCCGCTTACCTTTGTGAAGGTGAAAATCCCAGCACTAAGCAGTTGCTCAATAAATGTTAGCACCCTTCTCCGAGAAAGTAAGGCAGCTTTCCACTCTTCGAATTGTTTTTGCAAACTCCAAAAGTAGATAGCAAAATGCAAGTTTTAGGTTTTTTATTACAAATTACTGTTGATATTATTTTCATCTGATCAGAATACAAAGGTCAAATTTGTGCAAGGAAATGTGAGTTTAGAGATATGAAGGAATGTCATCTGCTGGTCTGGTTCTTGACCTGTTCTGAGACTATGGAACTCAAATTTACCTAAGTGAACTTATTGAAACTTGTGGCAAAATAGGACATGTCGTCAGTACTATCCAAATTCTAAACTAATGACTTTGACTCTCCCCTGAGCCTGATGTTAGGGTGTAGATAAGGAGTTTCTGTGACCTGTAACAGAAGTCATCTCTCTCCACTGCATACTCCAGAGCACACAGAAGCCCCATGCCTGAAAGCGAGGATGATGAGAGAGCCAGCCACCAAGGCCCTCCAGTGGACACTGGATGGGTAGGAAAGGAGAGGGAGTGGCACTTTGGAGGTGAGAGAGCAGGTGTCCTGGTGAGGTGTGAATTCATGAGCTTTATAGAACGGTCTGGGGAAATTCCATGAATAAGCCCTTCAGCTGAGTCTTCAGAAATGACACAGGCTGGTGATTCTTTCTCCCAATCAGAAGCGTATGAAGCATGTAAACATTTGGAATGTTCTCAGAAAAGCTCGCTTCTTCTTATGTCCAGAGGAATTGGGCAGGAAGGAGATTAAATGGACAGGAGAGAAGAAGGCCACTCATATCGTAGAGCTTGTCTCAGCAAACATCACTGTGCTTGACAGATGGACTAGATGCTTTGTAGCCAGCTCTCAATTTTCAGAGCCCATTGGGCCAGGCCTGGAATACAAGTTTAAGATTCCTCATCTCACCCCTGTGCTGGAAGAACAAACTTGGGGCAAGTAGAACAATGGAAAGAGTTAGACAAGAGGCAGGAAGCCAGAACAAAACTCCTTGCTGAACAGGAAGCTCTGAGTAATGGGGATTCGACTCCATGTTGGGTGAAGAGAAGAATTACCTGCAGCTGATTGTTGGCCCATGGCAAGGCCCTCTGGTCCTTGGGTTTGTGGTCCCGCTGAAAGGGGACAGTTAAATTATTTACACCAGCACTTTCTCTGGAATTTGGCAATTTCTCTGCTCTCTCGGTTGCAAGGAAATCACTCAAGTCCCCTCACATAATGTGCGTGGGGACTAAGCGATGCTGAACAGCCATGCCTTGGAAAGGACAGGAAGTGGCAGGATATTCTGGACCCAAGGAGACCTAGGGACTCTGAGCAGGAGGCGTTCATGAATCTTTAGTCCACGCCTCCCCCACAATGCATCCCAGCTCTCTCTGGCTTCTCTCCTCCATTCTAGCTGCTTCCCCTTACTTACCACTTCTGCTTGCTCTTAAGTTGGACTTATCCAACCCAATCTTGGCCTCTTTGCCCCTCTCTACAGTATGACCTCACCCGGTTACTATTGACTTCCAGGTTTCTGAAAGAGAAAAATCTGATAGGATCAGCTCATCTTCCCCTGCCGTGCTGTTGGTCAGGCTGTGCACTAGCTGAGCACAATCCCAGTGTCCACCTCCGAGCAGCCTAGACTTGTAACCCCAAGCAGAGCCCATGGATGGGACACTTTAAGGTAAAAAGGATTCAGGGCAATGCATTGCTTTGGATGTTCTCTCCAGCATAGTATTGCAAAACCACTGCTGCTAGAGTTGCTGCCATGGGCTTCGGTTTTAGGGCCGGATCAGATGAGTACAAGGTTTGCAAAGCACTGTGGGTCTGGCTCTGGGGCAGTAGGCAGCATCAGTGAACTGCCTCATCTTCCACTGAGAGCGACACTAAGACTAACCTCATGGCCATAAGCAAGTATCATCCGAGCCACTGTACGCCTGCAATCAGAAAAGTGACAACCTAAAGAAGTGCAGAGCTTTCTTTGGGGGTTTCTTTCTGAAAGTAAAAGGGGATTTCTAACTTGATCCTGTGGAGACCACTTTAGTTTCCATTTTTCTCAGATGATAGCGTCTGCAGGAGGGCTCCTTTCACTGCGGGTACATCATTTCTCAGACATGTGGTCCATGTTTGGAACCACGTAATACTTATTAATTACCACAATTAGTACTTACTGTGGGCTGCTGAGAGTACCTCAGATATACTCCAAATATTCAAGCAGAGTTCATAGCCCACCAAACAGCAGTGTCAATAGAAATCCACGTTGCAAGCTGGCCTCCATCCTTTAAAGCCGAACCTACATATTGATCACTTTTTTGACAAAGGATGCTGCCTACTGGAACATATGTTTTAATTTTTTTTTTTTGTCCTGATATTTAATATAACGAGGAAGTATATAATTAATTTAATGCACACTGAATGCAGCTGTTATCAGGAATGGAGCCAACTCCATTTTACCTGAATTAGGGCACTTAGGTGTCCTTTCTTTTATATAATTCATACAATTCCTGTGCTCCCAGTACCCCAATACCAATAATGCAAACACAGTTTTCCATCAGGAAAGCAGCGTGTGGTGGGTACAGAGACTAGCTCTGCCATTTTCAGTACGTGTGACAGATCTCAGCCATTTATTTCTCAGTCTTTTTACTCATGTTTGATACAGAGATATTAATTGCCTACCTTACAAGCATTTTGTAATGATTAGAAATAATATTTATAAAGTTTTTGGAAAATGGTCTCGATATTAAATGATCATTATCGCTAATATTCAAGGTACTGATGTTTATAAATAAAAACAGGCATTCTTTTGAATTAGTGCAGTTACTAAGTGTGTCCCAATCCCTCAGATTTTCAGTTGTGGGTAAACAGATGACCGTTTTAGTGGCCTGGACCTTGGGACATTTCATAGCCTTTGCTTGTTCTCCTTGGGAAGGAGATTTTGAGATGGCACATTTTCATGCCATCGCTATTGCCTTTGGGGGTTATCGTTTCTTCTTGGGCCCCTATTGTCATGCTGGATGTGGGGGTGGCTCAATGGGGGCTTGGGTGCTTGAGAAAAGGAGTGAAAAACCCAAGTGAGAAAACTCAAGAGAAACCGAAAGAAATGAACGCTGGAAAAAAAAAAAAAGAAAAGAAAAAAAGAAAGAGCTTTAGGACTCAAGCGGTTAAGGAACTGGCTTCGACAGGAAGTGGGCAGAATGCTGTTTTCAGTATGCTCATGGGAACTGAGTTGGAAAGTGCTGTGGTGAGTGTGTGTGGAAAAAGGGGGCTTTAATCAAGCTATAAATATCTGTTTCTTTGAAGTTTTATAACCAACAATTAATTTAACTGGAAGGCACATAAAGAGTCGTTTCTTGACTCGATAGGCCTGAGCTGGGCTGGATCAGGTTAAGATTCTCCTTCTGGGACGCTGTCTCTTCTGATTCTGTTTCCTCTCTCTCTCTCTCTCTCTCTCGCTCTCTCTCACTCTCTCGCTCTCTCGCTCTCTCTCGCTCGCTCTCTCTCTCTGATCTAACGTGTAGCACAGGTGTCTACAAACAGTCTTGGTATATACTTATGTTTCATTTATTCTTTCTTTCATTTGTTCATTCATTCAGTTAACTACCGTTTAACCAAGGCATTATGTGTATAAGGCCTGGTGATACAGCAGTGAATAAATGAAACTCCTGCCCTCAGGAAGCTTTCGTTCTAGTTGGGGAAAGAGAAGTTAAATAAATCGAAACATGTCAGGGAAAGCGAAGTGCTGTAACCCACACCTGTTACGAAGACAGAGGGCAGGAGGACTAGAGGCTGCGGCACTCTAGACAACAGAGGCCCGTGTAAAGACATGAGGTTAGGGATGGGAGAAGGGAGGCAGCCAGCGCGTACCAAAGTCCTGAGGTGGGTGCACACTCAGGGGGACCCGGGACTGCCAAGGAAGCCAATGGGAGAGACAGAGGTGTCCTGCTCAGAGAAGGCGTTCGCTCTCTTGAGGGTCTTTGGAACTGTGGAATTCCACTCTGAATGAGACAGAAAAGCTCAACAGGGTTTTACTTGGTTCTGCCAAATGACCAGGCACCAATTCTATAACAATAAACTTCCCCCAAACTTTCCTTTTCTGATGTAACAAAACAGTGCAAAAAACAAAAGCAAAATCAAAAACCCCCAGTACGTAGTAGACAGGAATTTCTTTCTTTCTGTCTGTCTTTCTTTTTTTTGCTTACTTCTTGCTATGTGCTGACCTCACTGTTAGAAATTTTTGTGATCTCATTCTTGCTTTGAAGCCCTTCCGTTGCTTTTTTGAGCATAAATGAACTTGAAGGCTGGCAGGCGGGAGCAACATATACCTTATCCCCCACAGGGTGCGCGTGATGCCCAGTCTTCATTGATGTGGACTTCGGGAATTTGGAATTTATGATCCTTCAGATTCAGGACTTGGCGGGAGGTTTACCCGTGCACTCACCTAGGAGAAAGGGTATACGAAGCAAAGAATACTCTAGAACAATCTGGAGAAGCCTACCCTTTACAAGAAAGCAGTTTTAAAGTACCCTTGGGCATTTTAGAAGCACCTACTTACTCAAGGATATTCTTATCTATTCCTTCAAGCAGCTCACCTAAAGACTTCGCTAGATAAAAGTTGGTTTTCTGAAGAGGGTTTCTGCACATACTTGACAGCATTTTTTAAAAAAGAAATGCATAATTCAAATCAGCTTCCTTCCAGGTAGTCTGAATCAGAGGGGTTTACTGTGTGTGAGAAAGTGTTTTCCTCCTTCATTTTCTTGGGTGCAGGGACCTATTTATGACTAATGGAATTCATTACATGTGTGTTTAGCCTACCTATTATTAAGGCTTTAACATATTAAAATCCAAAGAGATAGCAGAGAGGGAAGCTTTGGGGAGCTAGGAATCAATTGTACCGGCTTGCTTGAAAATAGAACAGCAAAATGGCAACCACCTAACCTGTCCTTTATTTAACATTAATAAAGCCAGATGGCAAGGTCACTTAGCTGTCCTAGAATGATTGGTTCACCGCATGATTGGGATGTGAACCTCTGTTCATCGACATCTTACCACCGCACAGACCCTATGTGTCTTCCGGGACTCAGCCCTCTTTCCTCTGGAACTGGGTCTGTGAGTTTCAGCAGCAGTTAAGGAAAGAGCCCAGCCGCGCGGCTTGTCACTGTTTTGTGTAATTGGCCTTTAGCCTGCTCTGACTTAATGTGGCGATGTCTTTTGTCCAGTAAAAGAAATGATTGGCAGGAAAAGACTTGTGGTGGAAACAGTGACATGTTTATGTACCTTTCAAGGACATGATTCTCCCAAGACTGGGGACAAAGATGAGAGTTTTTAGAAATCTTACTGGAATTGATGTAAATGTTTAAAACACATTCTTTAATGGCTGTTGGACTCCGTAGAAATGGAATCTGGGTTTCAACCCAATACAGCTGCCATCCTCACAGATGGACATACGAATGTGCCTCTAAATATAATGTAAAGTGTAATGCTATCTTCTGCTTTACACTTATACTTTACAATTCACCAGCTATAAAGGAAGATGCTAGGATATTGGTTAAATAACTGTCATATAGCCATTCAACAGACTATCCTACATTAAGGAGAAAAAAATGACACCTCTAAAGAAAAAAATCAGGGCAAAAAAATTATGTTTACATCTATGATAAAAAAACAAACAACGTTATGGTGTGTTTAAGGGTGTAGGAGGAGAGGAGCCATTAGAATGGAAAAAAAAAATAACAAAACACTAAATACCAATTTATTTACAGTTGTGTGTGAGGGATGAGGTTCTGGATTTGTTTTTCATTGTATTTTCTCACTTTAAAAAAATGAGTACTTTTAATTAGGAGATCACAAATAAATATTCAGTGGCTTATTTTGATCCCCAATTTTTTCTCTGTTTAATTTAAACGGAGCTTTTGTTTGCATAAAAATTATGCTTGCAATGCATACGATGACTTTTTTGTTTGTTTTAATGAAAAGGAGCCATTTTATCATCCCAGCAGCTCGGCAGCCACACGGACTCATCTTCCGCACGGGCCTCCAGCGCCCGGTGCCACGGCAGCCCAGTGACACCCACAACAAACAACACGACATTAACTTTACCACAGACTTCCTGTCAGAGGCAGGAGAGGGACTGGAACCTATTTAGTAACTTGAATGAACATTAAAAGGATAACCAGATATTAGTTAGTCCTGTTCCTCTTTCTCAGACCATTGATAGTTTTCTGTCCTGCCTGCCCTCCCCCCAGGCCCTTTGACAGAGAGTGACAGGCCTGAAGGAGAAAGGGGAAAGGGAAACCGGTGACTCAGCCAAGAGCAGACCTCACCGCAGCTTCCTGGCCACCCTCCTCGATCTCTCCTTCCATGAGATTTGAAAGGGCAGGAAGCTCAGAGCGTTCTAGTATAACGTAGGAAGACCTCGACAAATGAATGAGTCAATGAATAAATGAATGAATACCCAAGAGTCAGTCACTCGAAGCACTGTGGCAATTTTAGACAGAAATAGTCCACGTATATCTCATCCCACCTCCTCACTCCTCCCTCCTGTGAATCTTGAAATTGTCTCCTCATTCACAAAGAAGTTTGCCAGTGGGGCTGCTTTCAGAGTTAGAGGCATGTTGATACTTCTCATTTTTGCCAGCGCTCTGATCTGTACTTCCTGAATTCTAAAGAGCAAACAACAGAAAACAAGCAACAACGCACCGCATTCGAGCACCCCTTTAAAAAATTCATCTAAGATCTTTGGAATAAAAACAAAAACAAAGTTAACATGCTCTGAAAGTTTTTGTATAAAATACGTACAAAAGCAAATGCGTAAACTCAGTGGCTGTCTGAAGATAACCTCCAATAGGGAGTAACAAAAATCTCTTTCGTTTAAAGAAGCCTTAAAGAAGCAATCAAGGAGGCAGAGGAAAATAATAGTGTTTCTTTCATTAAAAAGAGCCTGATATTTATTGATCCAATAGGTTTACACTGTGTGTCCCCAGGAGTGCCATTGGCCCAAACCAGATGGGCGTCTTGGGTAATTTTTTCTCACATTACTGCCAAGGGGATTTACCAGATCGCCTTGTCAGCTTCTGAATTCTTTGGGCACACAGGAGGGGTGACATGGTTCTGGCTTATTTCTAAGCCCCTTCGAGGCAATTTCTGGTCCCCAAATTGCGGCAAAATAATCCTCACAATTCCTTGGACATTCTTTCCTCATCTTCCGCCCCTTCTGTCAGGATGGGTACCCCTCTGGGAGGCTTCACAAGGCCCTAGAATTGACTTAAGGTGACCTTGCTTAAGAAACGCCTGTTACCTTGGTCTACCTTTTGTTTTTCTCTGTAAGCCAACAAGACACTCTGCTCCCCCTCTGGCAGTTTTATTTAGTGGGAGAGGAGAAAAGAGATGGAAACTGGGCCCCTATTTTATATGTTTTTTCAAGGAACTCAAATTGCTTTCAGCCATGTCCTTATTACCTCATTAATCCTCATAATGTTCCTTACTCTTATTTTCGGGATGGAGAAATTGAGGCACAGACAAAATAAATGGCACGTAGAAGGTCAGAGAGCCAGGCAGCGGAAGAAGTGGGAGGTTGCAGGCTTCTGGCATCTGTCCTGGGCCATCTGTCAGACTGTCCTCTTCAAATGAGAGAGAGAGAGAGAGAGAGAGAGAGAGAGAGAGAGAGAGAGAAAGAGAGAGTGTGCTCACACTCCAGCGATGATAAAACAAATGGAGCTCGATTTAGTTATCACACATCCAGCAGAAATCGATCTTCTTGGTGAACGAGTCAACTATAAATGCCAGGTTTTTCAAAGTGGAACCGTTATGTTGCAAGTGAGAGAGAGAGAGAGAGAGAGAGAGAGAGAGAGTGTGTGTGTGTGCTTACACTCCAGAGATGATAAAACAAATGGAGCGAGATTTAGTTATCACACATCCAGCAGAAATCGATCTTCTTGGTGAACGAGTCAACTATAAATGCCAGGTTTTTCAAAGTGGAACCGTTATTTGTTGCAAGTGTACGTGTGCCAAGGGCTGTGCTGGGCTCAGGAAGACAGCAGTCAATAAGACAGACCAAGACTTTTCTCAACGGAGTTAATATGTGAGAAGAGCTTATGACAAACCTCACAAGCAGGAAGCAGACCCAAGAAAGCCCTACTTCCTCTGGCCTCACCCCCCCACGCACACACACTACCCTCACTTCCCGCCTGGATGACTGACCTGTCCTCCTCATGGGTTGCCTGACACTCTGTCTCGTCCCTCCTTGGTTTTTTGTTCATCAGAGAACTAGAGTCTCCTTTGAAAACATAAGTTAAATCACTTCTTTCTTTTGCTCAGATCCTTCCAAAGGCTTTAGGTGCCACTCAGAGTTGGTCTTGACCATGGCCTGTGGGCTCCTTCCTTCTCTCTCCTCTCCCAAGTGTTCTGTTCTCACCTCCGGGGCTCTCCCCCTTGCTTACTCTGTTCCTGCTGCACTGACCCCTTTGCTGTTCAAGTTCACCGGGCTCACTCTGTCTGAAAGCCTCTCCTCTCCTTTCTGCCTCTGCTCAGAGTGCCCTTCACTAACCACAGAGCTAACCCCTTCCTCCCTCTCTCTCACCTTCTAGAAATTTGACTTTAAATTGCAATCTGCTTTCAACACCCCTATCAATACCCCGCCTCTTCACCTGCTTTATTTTTCTCCATTTATCACCACCATTGAACAAACCTTACAGTTCAGCTATTCATGTTGTTTTCTATCCTCTTCCATGAGAATGCAAACTCTAGGAGGGCAGGCATTTTGTGTGTTTTGTTCACTACTTCATTCCAATCACCAGGAACCTATAGGTGCTCAACAGATATCTGATCTCTTTAAGAGAGAACTCGACTCTCACAGAATGACCACAAGGAGCCTGAAGTAGGGATCTGTGTCCAGGGGATTTCATTGAATTCTCTCCATGATATGGGAGGAAAGAGGATATGTGGTTAAGTGAAGACATCTGTGGGGGGTTTTTGCACTTGTAAGCATGTGGGGAGGAGTCTAGGGAGGAGCCTGGGTCAGGGCCCACTTTATGGGTTTTGCACCGCCCCCTTTTTTTTGACGGAGACATAGGATCTCTTCATTTAAAGGGTCAGGTTGAAGTTCTTTCTATTTCTTCTTTTTTTGGGGGGGGGGTTATTTGTTTGTTTGTTTAACTTTCTTTTTGACCTGCAACAAGAGTTAACCTACCTGGTTACATGACATTCTGGAGGTACTTGCTATTGACAGGGATGTACGTGGAGCAGAGGCTGCCTTGGGTCAGTGGATGCGCAGAGAAGTCAAAATTTTCTTTTATAAAGAGCTCACTTTTCTCAATAATTGCATAATGTCGTCTTTGATTCCCAGGCCCTCATCCCCAGCTGTTTCCTTAGGCATTTATTCAAGATCTGAGATGCCATTCACAATCCAGCAGGATGCATATTTGTATCTGGCTCCAAAACTTTTTTTTTTTTTTTGGCCCACATCACTGAAACTCATGGCAGAAGATTCTAGCAATTAGCAGAAAGTGAAAGTGATAATTTATTGCAACCAATACTGTGATGTGATAGTCACACATTACAAGAGCAAAATCCATATTTTTTTCCGCTGTGGCACCGCAGTGCTAATCATACGCTCTGCATGCTTTCTAATGTCTTTTGTTTGCATTTGGAAAAAAACAAAAAAACATAACCCTCTCCCACTGAGAACCAGAGAGAGCCCTCTCAGGTTCTAAAAACTATGACATTCTAAAAACGTGCTGCAGGGAGGGGCTAAGTTTGTGTGCTAGGGGCGAGGACTGCGCAATTTGATTCTGTTTCCAAACGATCTTTGGAAAGTACAGGACACTTTCGTCCCTTCATTTAGGAAAGGTGTTCATCTTTCCCTTTTGAAGTGTTCCAGCATAAACTGTGGGGACCGGGCACAAGAGGGTTAGGGGAGCTCCTAATGGGAATGGAGGAGGTTTGAGTCTTTCATTTAGTGATCGCAGTTCAAATCTATTGATTTTGACCATTGCATCTTGCCTCAGATCTGAACCTCAAGCGAATTTCCAAACCAGCAGGCAACAGAAATTACAGGCAAAATGAGAAGTCAGGTCCTGCCAGGTGACTAAGACAGTGTGGCAATGCTTCAAGTCTTTAAAACCACGTCCCAGTGGCCCAAAAGCATTAATACTTTTGGACTATTGCCTGTCCGATGTCTAGAGAGGTGCCTGCAGAATCCAATTCCTAGGTACATCAAGTTTTTGAACTGGAAGAAACTTGAGACTCTCCCTAGTCCAGCAAATTCCAAACCTGTCTGCTCAGCAGAATCACCTGGAAGCTGAAAAAAATATGGATTGCCGAGTCTCGCCCTCCAGAGAGACACATTCATTTGATGTAGGATTAGACCCAGGAAGCTCCAAGCAGGGGCAGAATGACATGTGAAAACCCCTGTGATTTCATCGGTGGGGAACTGAGTCTTAGTGAGTGAGATGGAGAGTGGGGAATGGAACGCATTCTCCCACGCTCCCAGGGTGCTGGGTTTTCTCCTGTTGAGGCTTTTAACCAGGAGGAACCTCATTCGCTAGCCCCCCAGGGATTACCATGGGCAAAGAATGCATGTAAGAATCGCCTGAAATGAGAGCCTTTGAGATCCGCCCACCTTCCTCGCCCCTGTCCTGGTACCTGTAACCACATTTACAATAAATTTCTCCAAAGGAATTGTCATCGTGTCCCTACCTATTGAACAAATTACCATTAGGGTCATAGCAGGGTTTTCTTTTGTTAAAGAGTAAAAAGAAGTGTTTCGTGGTGATTTTTTTTCCCCTAAAATATTCAAATTTTAAGCAAGAATTGCAAACAATAAATATTTACCAGGATGGTCACAGAAATGAACCAGTTGCGATGCAACGAGTTGAACAACACTTATTGGAAAGGCGGATGCAGAGAAATAGTGTTCATTTCTACTAACTGTATATACCTTCCTTTTTTTTCTTGAAAGACATGGTCCTCTTTTTGGTAAAAAACTGTATACATCTTTCACTTTTCTCTTTACAGTAAGAAAAACAGTGTACAGGCCCATGACAATTACCTCACTGATGGTGGGAGACACCAGGGCGGGGTGGAGACTATGGTGAACTGCAGAATGCACACTCTGTCAAAAGGGGAAGTTGCTTTTCATTCTAGCTGATCGTTGCCATATGGAGGTACAGATCTAGGATGGTAAGATCCTCTGAATGTTTCCTTTCTTTTCTAAGAAAAATGCAGATTTTTTTGTGTCTATGTGTGAGTGAAATCTTTAGGAGCTTTAAACGATAGCAGCTAACCTAGTTTATTTTTATTTTTAACATGGTGCACCTAATATATAGATGTGGGCCAAAAAGAACATAAACTCTTTGCAGACTGCAGCTCCCCATGTCGAGACTTCTGATTAAAAGGTACTTAGTTGAAGTATAAGTGACAAGGGACTATTTGGGGTTACGGTTTAGTCGTGTTCAACCGGACAAGTAGAACCAGCAGCAGGTATATGTTAAGAGATTTATTGCAAGGAATTAGCACACGTGACTGTGGGAGTTGCCTGGGAAAGTCCAGAATTCATACCGTGGACACCCAGGAAAGGAGACTGGAACTCTCACCACGAGCCAGAGCTGCTGACCTCAGGCTGAATTTCTTCTTCTCCAGGGCTCAGTTCTCCTCTTAAGACCTTTCAACCGATTGGATCAAGCTCACCTGGATTGCCTAGGATACTAACTATTGGGCCTTAATCACATCTACTAGACACTTCCGGGAACATCTCGATTAGTGTTGAATTGAATAACTGAGTAACTAAAACTGGGAATATCAGTTTTATGTGCCATTAAGATGGCACATAAAATGGACCATCCCAGGGTAAATGTAAAAAAAACAAAAAAACGGCCAAAGATAAATACGATCGAGACCCTCATGTCATCCTTTGACAAGGGTCTTAATTTTTCTAGGTTTTGTGTGTTTTTTGTTTTGTTTTTTTGTTTGTTTTTTTTTAATTCCCTAAAAATGGAGATCGTTTTAAAGAACCTGAGAAATGAGGGCTGGCATTAGTGATCTGATTTGGAAGAGAAGGCCTGGGTTTGCGCCAATACAAGATGGGTTTGTATCTTTAAGTGGCCTTTATTACCATAGTAATAAACAGCAAACGGGCCCAAATCTTACAGGCTTGTGTTGGCTTTGACCAATGAAGTAGAACAGGGCCTCTGAATACCCCATTAGTTCCAGGCTGTGCTTTGATGGCTCTGCACAGGCAGCTCTTTTTCTACACAAGTCACCAGCCTCACCCGTGTCTCTTAACAAACGTTGTTGACAGGCCGAGTTGCAATTTTTCTGCATGTTCTGACAGTTTAATTCAGTACCTCTTGGCTAAGCACTCAGCCTAAGGGGGTGCTTCAGCACCTTGGCATCACCGCGCTGCAATTAAAATAATTCAGAACTGGGGCTGGGCTTGCAAGAAATGGTCCTTTTCCCTCTGGAACACACAGTGCATTTTCCAGTCCCCCCGTGGAGCAGATTCGAGACCTCCCTTTTAGAGTGGAGGGCAGTGGAATTTATTAACGAGACGTGGACTTGCAAGAAGTGGCTTGATTTGCATGTTACACCCAACGGGGTTTTCTCCACGGTGGTTGAACATAATCTCTTCGGTAGACTTGGCACCTGTAGAAAGGTCGTGGGGGGAGGGGAGAGCGAGGAAACACCGATGCGAGTTTCGCAAAGACCATTTTTAGAAGCCAACCTTTCAAAACAGCACGTCAGAAATGTCTTTTATTCTGAATTCTGCACAGAAAAGATAAAGGGATACGAGTACCTGAAAATCAGCCTCCTCTGAAATGGTCTTGAATGAAGAGAGAGCCTTAGAGATGTTTTTGAAAGGATTTTACTCCAACATAGTCACGGATGGAGAGCTGGACAGTACCTTGTTGTGGAATGAACTTAATTCTGTCCACTCATCTGTCTTAACGCGGCAGCTCTCCTGGTGTCACTACTAAAATCTTTTCCGAGTTTTAGAGAGATTTGGTTTGTCAGGTAAAGCCCTTTCAACAGAGGGAAAGTTTGTAAATTCCCCCAAATTACTTTCTGATGAGGCTCATTTAGGGGAGATTTTCTTTCTTTCTTTCTTTCTTTTTTTTTTAATGCAAACCCCCAGGTCTCAGCCCTAGGGACTGTGGTCTAGCTTTGGACCTGAGAATGTGTATTTTAACAAGTGTCCCTGGCGGGTCTTTTCAGCAAATGCGGGAAGTGCTGCCGTGACAGGCATGTCCACAGAACTCTCTGTGCTTTCCAGAAAAAGCAAACGATAGAAACTTTCCAAAGGGAATTACCTGAGATGTCTTCTCATTGTCTCTCTTTTCCCATTTACTTGCCCTTAAAAAAAAAACATTCTAATATTTAGTTATTGGTCTGCATCTACTTTCTGGATACTTCCTTCTAGAGGTATGGGATATGTAAGAGAAAAGGTTTTACTTTGGTTTTCAAGAACGAGAGCACTTTGGAGGGAAGGAAAGACTTTCGGGTGTGGAATACTGAAGAAAGTAGGAGATCCAAGTAGATGATTCTGGAAGACTAATCTGGAGTTGATACCTGACTCAGGGCTGCCCCATAACCCCCGCCACCCCCACCTCGCCTATGAATAAGGACAAAAAAAGAATAAGAACAGTGTACTTGAGTTCTTTTCTTTTTTTTTTTTTTTTTGAAGAGACTGGTACAATTGCTACAATTCAGTCCTAACGTCTTATCTCATTTCTAAAAAATAGTTTGCCAATATAAATAAAACACAAATGCATGCTCTATATTCAGTTCAGTTATTTAGTGGCATGTTATGACTTGGGACAAACGATGTTCTACTTGAGGGCTCAGCCACCTTATCTGAAACGGGTACACTGGGTAGGCGGTCCTACACATCCGTTCTAGAATGTCTATGAATCCAGCTGGATTCTCTGTTAGGGACTATGGGAGATATAACACGTCAGAGAATGCCTGCTGCCTGTTGCATTTAGCAAACATCATCCTTTTCAAGCCTTTAAAAAGATGCTAAAGCCCTTCCCTGAAGGAAATTGCACACTGAAACTCCATACGTAACAAACGGGTAAAAGAGGTTGATAGAGTTGGAAAATGATCTGATTAAAAATAAACAGGCACATAATGCTTGCCTGGGAAAGAGCCACTCAATAAAGATTTCAAGCCTTTTAGATATAATTCTGAGATCTTGGAACTGAAGCTCAAAGGGTACGTGTTTAAATTAAATATTTCGTCAAACATTTGTGGAGTCTTCCCAACTCACTCGTAGCAAAGGCATTCACTCTCGGGGAGTCATAGTCTTCAGATCTTTGAAGAGAACGGGAGAAGGGCAGATGCCGCATTTGATTGGGCTCCCACATTTAATTCTGGCTAGTGGCCCCTCTCTGTCTTCCTTCTCTTCCATCTAACCTGACCGGCCAAGCCTTTGACAGAGAGCTAACAGGAGGGCAGGACTGGCCCTTTTTTCATTTGCCTCTTGGTTTTGGCAACTTCTCAACGTAACTCTCTTAGGCATTTTCTGACAAAGACAAACATTCACCTAAGTAGTTAAATCTCAGGACGTGTTCGTTGATCTCTGCTGAACGTCTCCGAACCATTTTAATCCCTCCCCTGCCTTTCCCTATACATTAAGCAAGACCCTGACCTATTGACTGCGGGGTCTCCGAAGCAGCTGGATGCCCTGTTTGAAAGGTTTTCCGAAGAGGCGTCTATTAATTTATGTATTTAATTTCTGTACGAAGTGTCCGTTCTCTCCCAGCACAGGTATTAAAGTACCTTTAGGGGAATCCGGTAGCTGAAATCCTCTGTAAGGGAAAAGTGCTTAGAATGTCACAAAGCAAAAGCATTAGTGGGAAAGGTTCAGAGTGCTCTCCTGAAAATCGCTGGCTTCTCCCCATGCTTGGGTTTTGGGTCCTCTTCCCGTTTTCTGAGGCCCCCATCTCATAACCTCGGCTGGCGCACACCAGTTTCATTATGGTATGCAGGAAAAGGGGTGATGGCCGAGTTCCAATTTATTCTATACCTTTCGGTTTACTATGTCATTCAACTTTGCTAATGGAGTTAGTTTTTAGATCTTAACAAATCTAGTGACATTTAAAATTACCTGGGCAGCTCAGGTATAGATTAGCTATTCATGAAAAGGGTTTTGTTTTGTTTTGTTTTGTTTTTTTTAAATGAATACTAGATATATTATTTAAACAATTAAACCCATCCTAGGCCTTCAGTTTCTGTGTGATCAGGAATGATAAGGTGAGCTGCAAATTGAAGCTTCCTGTCTAAGCACCAGTGTTTTAATGACACCGGGCACGTGTCCACACATCTGCCTGCAGACATGCTTTGTAGGACATACCAGGTGGCCCTGTCCTGTCGGAGACCAGTTTCTTCATTGAAAACGATGTGTGAAATTCCAGTAGAGAAGTCCATGAGTGGGGTGATTTAGGCTTCAATAACCCTTCCACGAGGAACAGCCTTGTAGTGGCACCTTTTTTGCTGAAAAGACGTATTAAAGACCTTGCCCAAGACATCGGCAATTTACTGTTCCACTTCTGAGAGGCCCCAAAGCTGAAATGAAGGAAGCCCCAAGCCCGCAAGTGGGAACTACTCTGGGGCTTTGGTTTGCAGACCCTGAAATACCATGTGTTTTTTTTTCTTTTTTAATTGGGTAACACAGGGTTGCCCACATCTTGTTTTGGCATGTGAAGACATTAATAGTTTTTATAAAACCTTAGTTACCATCTGCTATAACCATTTTTTCATAAGATAAATCATTTTCTCCAACATTATGGAAATTTACAAACATATATCAAAGTCGAACAAAATTTATGGAGAACTACCATTAACATTTTACTTTAATTATTTAATTATATATTTATCTATCCATCTATCTTTTCATAAAACATGAAATAGGAGGGAAATAATCTCGGTGTAAAAGACAGTCATTCCCTAGAAAGGTAAATTGACAACCTGACATCGATTTATATACATTTAAATATCTTTACACATGTATGCACTATGTAACTGTCCATGTGTACAGCACACATATATATAAACATGCGAACATATGCATATATGTCTACATGCATTTCAAAGTGCATGACAGTTTTTAGTCCCCATTCCTTTTTTATCAGTAAAAACGAGGTCATTGTCCTAGCATGAGGACTTCTCAGGGAATCATTTGGGGACCTATTGAAAAAAAGACCAAAAGTACATGCTGCTAATTTATTAAGAGAATTTAAGATGTTCAAATACTTCACTTCCTTGCAGTCCCCACTTCTCCAGGGTTAGAACAATAGCCTCCTGGAGCGATGACAGGTACCAAATGCCAAAGTAATGGTAGTCTGCTATCATTTCTAACAATTAAAAGGAACTTTTTTTCCTTATAGTGAAAACAGTGTTCAGTACTAAAAAGGTAGAAAATGCAGATAAGCAAAAAATAACAATATCAGAACACTCATAATCTCAAAACTCATAGAAAGGATGTTAACTTTGTATTCATACCCATACCATATCTGTACCCTTATTCCTATATTCACGTCTGTACCTATTCCTAAATCCATGTCTATATTTAAATTTATATACTTATATAAATGCACATTTTAAAAAAATGCTATTTCTTTTTTTTAAAAAAATCATAAACTGTGTTATATTATATACAATTCTATGTAATCTGGTTTCTTTTGTTAATAGGATATCGTGACTATCTTTCTAGAACAATAAATCTTACGCTACATCATCTCCAGTGGTTCTGTAGTATCTCATTGAATAGTTTTCAGTTATAAGTTTAAACTAGTGGTTTTCAAAGTATGGTTCCCGGACCAGCATCACCTGGGAACTTGCCAGACATGCATATCCTCAGGCCCAGCGCCAGACCTGCTAAACCTGAGGTTAGGACTGTCCTCGGTTTAACAAGCCATCCAGGTGGTCCTGACGAACACTGAAGTCTGAGAATCATGGCTTTGAACGCACACTGGTGCCTACTTAGTCCCTCCCCTAACAGTCCTTGTTTTTGACCTGAAACCTCAAACTTCTACTTGTGCTCACTAGATTCAGGTGAATGGATCTTTAGAATTTAGACCCTCGTGTTCACACCTACCAACTTTCCATGGAAAGTACAATTCCTCCAAATTCTACTGACTTAATCTAGATTCAAAGATAAACTGGAGCATTTGTAAAGTTCTTGAAACGATGGGCAAAATTTGGAATTTGAGTACATTTTTTTCTGGAGAAAGTACACCTATCAGATTTCAAAAAAGTCCGTGACCCGAAGATGACGTTTTTATTTGTTATGTTTGTTCTTATGCGTGCTGTTCTGTTCTCCCCGGTTATTTTAATGAAATAAGAAGTCTGCCTGGGGGTCCACTGGGCATAGTGCCCAAGCAACATGTGGAATGGTGACCTTTCCACTCTTTATCTTTTAGATAGTCCAAAGACCAGCCTTACTCTTCTTTTCTGGGGCAGACAGTTCACAGGCTGCAGATCTCCAGCCAGCTCCCCCCTGACTCTCTGGAGTAGGTGGTACACACATCTGTAGGCCCCGTGTTAAAATATAATCTTTCCTAAATCTTTTACATCTCTTTACCCAGAGAGCCTATATCTATAGTTGCATAAGTTTGTGCATAAGGCGAGTATCGTAAAATTATTTAGAATCGAAAAACAAAATAATTTTTAATCACAATTATAATTTAATTTTAATCAAAATTAAAATATAATCAAAAATTAAAATAGCCTAAATGTCTAGCAGTAAGCATTAGTGACAGAGATTATCGTAAGTAAAGTCATGGGATGCAGTGTGAAACAGTGAGATTGGAGTTTTGGAAACATGGTTGGGGACATGGTGGAGGAGTCATGGAATATTAAGTAAAAATGTAGGATATAGTTTAGAACATATTTACCCCAACTCAATATATACATTCAAACTATCTGCGAGGCACGAGACGTGCATGTTAACATTCTCTCTTCCTTCTTTATTCTCTTCTATATTATCAAGGTTTTGAACATAGTTACCCCAATTCAATATACGTATTAAAAGTATCAGGGAGGAATGAGATTTGCATGACATTTTCACTTTTTTTTCTTTTCTATATTTTCAAGATTTTCTACAATTAGCATTTATTGGTTTATAATCAGGAAAAAAACTATGCGAAATAAAGTAGACATTGTTGCAGTGAGGAAGCCCACCAATGTCGAATGGATTTTAACTCTCTAATTCTGGTTTTTAACTCTATAATTCTTCCTACGAACGAGCCCATTTCCTCTGCAAAAGCATCAATATGGTAGGCCATGACTTCTTGACAGACTGGGACCCATTTACTTACATTCTGGGAGCAGAGCTAAACCCGGAGCCCTTATTTCATGGTGTCAGCGAGATCCGCTCGTTCCTGGCAGAAGTTCCAGCATCCTCTCTGGAGATAAGGATCAGGCGACTGATGAGTGGATGTGACTGTGGGTAATGTGCTGATGTGCCTTTATGCAGGCTCCCTCTTTTGTGCTCCGGAATGTTCTGTGATCCAGAGCCCCCTTTGAATTGGCACACGTACAAATATAAGTCATTGCCAATGACCAGGCCAGAAGGGTCCCCGGACTGGCTCCTTCCTATCTATCACGTCATAGTGGGGTGACTGGAAACTCCAGAGGCAGTTTATGCCAGTCACACATAGGGAACTGTCCATTTAAATCATGTCGCACCTCCAGCTTTGTCTGTTTGTGGAACAAAATTTATTCATCTTTCCTTAGCAGTCACCACATGTTGTTGGGAAACGTGTTTGTACCCATAATACTTAAAACTATAGTCGATGAGTTAGTTTGGAGGTTCAATCACTCATTTAACAAGTGCGTGTGGAATATCTCTTATGTACCAGGCGGAATCTGCCTTTCTAGGAATGGCATGGTGAGCAACCAGATCCTGCTCTCGTCTTTAGAGCTCCCAGTCCCGGCAGGAGACAGATATTCAACCAGTACTTGTGATAATTAGCATGTGCTTGCATCTCCTGATGCTGGGGCAGGGGTTTTCACAAGTGTCCTGCTTCTAGTTGCAGAAACTATATAGAGATTTGCAAATGGTTTTAAAACCTGTAAATGAGAGCAGTTAGCCTAGGATGACATCACCCTCACTTCTTTTGATTTCTGATGCTTCCCTAAGTGAGTGCAGCTATCGCAGGGCTCCGGGAACCCTGTAAGTGCAGGGCGGGGGGCGGGGGGGACTTTTTTGGAAGTGGGTCGGCGTCATGCCATGTACAGATTGCAGCAGGAAGTGGAAAGAGGTCCGGAAACACTGCATTACCAGAGAGTATGCCTTCGTGGACGTGTCAGTGCTGGGGCTGTAACAGGGGGCATTTGACATCCCCGAGTCTCTACGTTTCCATCTGTGAAATGGGATAATAACTCATCTCATAAAGTGGTTGTGAAAACTAACAAGATAATATAAGTGCCTGGCTCAGCGCCTGGCAAGTCAAATGCTCAAAAAACGTCAGTGGCCTTCGGTTGTGTCTGTATGTAGAAGATCGGGATGGCTTCTTTCAGTCTACGTTAGCGGGGTCAAGCTTCTCCACATATAAGGAGTCTCAGAAGTGTTGGAGGCCCAAGACAGACATTCAAATTTTTCGACTTGGGTATAAATCTTGTTTCTTTTTTATGATCTCATGATTCCACAGATACTTTTTGAGCACCTCCAGTGCACCAGGCAGTATTCAAGGTGGAGTATATTAGGAGATGAGTAAGACCTCACTTCCTCTTCTCAACAAACTCCCAGTCTAATGGGACACCAGGGATGGTGGGGCAGAGAGAGTCACCTACTGGGCACAGAGAAGGTCTCCCACAACAAGCAGGAAGGGAAGGCAACAAGGGAACAGCATCCAGGCTCATAGGTGGGTCCCAAGGACTAGGAGCCCAAATTAGGACCAAGAAAGCAGAGGGAGTGGAGCGAGGCTGAGGAATCAACGGAAAGGGAGCCTCGGATTTATTTTCGTTGTCTGCCTTTTCCATTTACACCTCAAGGCGCAGGGAAGCCACCTGCACAGCTGAGTCGCATGTTGAATGCGTAGCTTATCGCGTACCCACGTATTGCTCTGGACTTCAGCTCTCAACATATCCGACCCCTGCTGCATGGCGGTAGCCAGCCGGAAGGAAAGAGAGGGCGTGAAAGCGAGTGGCTGCAGGGCATAGGAGAGAGATCGTCCAGGTAGATCTGTGCACCGATGTACTTTGTAGACCGTGAATACTTCAGAGGAGTTTGCCATTTTCCTCATCAGAAAAGCCAATGATTTTAAATATGCCACAGTCTTGTGTGAGATACTTTGTCTTCTGAGTGACATTACCTTCCCTCATCCCCCCAGTCAGCCCAGCATGAACTTGGCCTGGCCGTATGTAAGCTCAGACCATGTGCCTGCGTGTGCGCACACGTGTTCATGGGCCGTGTACATCTTCCAACTATTCTGGGTCTCTTGACAATACATGACGTACAACGTAGAGTCAGGACGCTTTTAATCTCAGGTCCGTGCCAGAACCCCGAGTAAAACTGTGCCAAGCCAAAATGTACACTTCTGCCCCTTTTTCCTCCTAATGTGCACTGGGGTCGGACGCTGATGTGGATAGTCTCCCATCTCCCAGTTCCTGTGGAGCCACTGTAACTTTAAAAAGATTTAACAAAGACTACCTCCACTAGCTAAGCTGAAATAAGAATGTCTCCGGAGTTTAATGGATCAAGTAGCGGTGATAGGTTTTATGGCTCTTTTTCACTTTAGGGCATAGGGAAGAGAGAGCCGGGCAGGTTGGTTTTAAATTCAAGGATTTATGTTGTTAATCCTCCGGGCTAATTATAATTTATGGGATCTTGGCAAATTAATATGCGGTTGCTATTCAAAAGTGGAGAGCAATCTGAGGCAGGCATAAACAAGCCTTGTTCATTTTTAATTTATTTCCACCAATGGAGAATATTAAATAAAATGAACACTAGGGTATTTCGCTCCGAGTTTGGTGTTCATTATTTATCTCTAAATTATAAAATTCATATAACAACTGCTTGTTTTTTCACCAAGAACCCAGAAATAGGGAACGATAGCATCCAGATAAGTAGAAGGCAATCAGAATAATTGTTCTCTACTACATTTGAGACAGACTCAATGATACTTGCACAGAGACGGAGGTTTTCCAAGCAGGCATGTCAGTGGGGTCCAAGGTTTGGTGTCCCGTACGTCGGGATCATTTAAAAACAGAACTTGTGAGTGGTGTGTGAGCATCCAATCTCAGCTCCACGGAAATGGACGTGCCTGTCCTCCAAAGCAAGGGCCGCAGCCCATTACGTCTCAAGGACTTTAGGAAGTCCCTAGGTACTGCTAGCCTGGTAGGTGCTGAGTAGGGGGTGACCCTATAATGGGCCTTCCAGACTTTATCACGGCAATCTCATTACACCCAGGAGCCCCATGTCATCAGCAACCCCTGTGGCTGTTTTCGGAATTTACTTTCAAAGAATTTAGCTTCTCACCCATGAACAACCGGCAGAAAATAGTCGCTGATTGACAACCATGAGGCAGGCAGGTTCAATCTAACATGATAAGCAGTTGCTCCACCAGAAATAAGAATGTTCCTCCCATTCCCCCGCCACCTCCTCCTTCTCCCCTTCTTCCTCGCTTCTCTTCCCTCCTCTCTCCTCCCCGCTGAGAGAGGCCAGCACGTGCTGCTTGGAGAGCTGTGGCGACCTTGAGCTCTGAGCCCAGGAAGCAAGTTGGAGTCCTCCCCCCAGCTGTGTAGCTCAGATAACAGCTGGAGCAGAGAACAGGCTGTTCTCGCTGCTAGAATATCTGACCCAGTTCTGACTGGCGAAGAGACTTAATAGTTGGTACCCCAAGTCATTCTCGTCCCTGTGTGAAGGGAGAGAAGCAGTCGATTCCCTCCGCCCCAGACACACACACCCTCCATTCCGGCTCTGTCTCTCTCGACTGTAATTCTTTCCATTGCTATTATACTTACATTTTGTTTTCTCGTCAGCAAAGTGAAGGGGCACTTTCAGCAATTCTGAAGAAGAAATGGAATGTCTTGTTTTGGTGTTGAGGGGGAAGAGAGAGTGGCAAGGCAAAGGTTTCTGGACTCTGACAGTCCCTGAATCCAATCCCAATTCTACTTTTCATCAGCTGGGTGTTGTTGGGCAAGTTACCTAACCTCTCTGAGTTTTCTCATCGTAGCATGAGAAAACTGTTATTGATCTTTTGCGATCGTTATGAGAAATAAGGTATTGAGAAGCACCTGGCATACTGCCTGCCTTCTTGGTCAAGAAAGAGTAGCTCTGCCCCTTCGACCTTCACGCTGGGACATAATAGATTCTTAGCAAATATGTATAGCATCAAATTGACAAAAAGAGATTATTTGTACCTTCGGCACTCACAGAGAGTCATAGACACTTGGACTCTGGGAGGATATCCCAGGGCTCCACGGCCGTGAGTAAATGTGACAGGTCATGTAAATATCCCCCAAAGCCAGAAGGGGTGCGTACCTGGCGGGTCATGCGTCTCTGTGATTTATAAGCAGGATAGAAGTGATTCTGTACCTGCAGGTTTTTTTTCTTGGTCATAGTTTTTCTGTCATGTTTTATTTGTATTTGTGAAAACAGCAGGAAATCCAACCAGTGTGTTGGCAGAACTCCTGGCTTTGCAGTAGCTTCTTATTCGGGAGCTCTTTAGCCTAATCATTTTTTTGGGGGGTGGGGGGGAGGCAAGAGAACACTCCATGTTCTGTATTATTTAGCAATTGAAAACTTAAGTCTAAATGTACTCAGTATTCTATATTATTTTTAGTTTAGTAATGCATGGTCATTATGGTTTTACTTTTTTAGGTACTGCTCTGAAGGAGTAAGATGGGGAATAAACCCAGTAAGTTAAAATTAAAAAAAAAAAGAAAAAAGAGCTGCACTTGGTAGAAGACTGAAATGTCCTAAAAGAAAGGCAATAGGTAATTTTGGGGATAAATCGGCATGGATAATGTCTAAGCAAGGAAGACAGAAAAAAATCAAGGTGTCACAGTGGCACAAGTGTTCATCATCATAATACAGAGTTTTGTTCAAAGAACAGTTTGTTTTGATTTATCAACCACATCCTCCCATGAACCAAGATTGTGCAGCAGCCTCCATCCCGAATTCAAATTCTAGTTCTACTCATTAACTCAAACTTTGTAACTAGGTCAAGCGAATCAGATATGTCTCCTTTTTCTCGAGGATGTGTTGTCTCATAGGACCCCACTAGGCACCTCTTGCAAATGCAGTTCTTTCTGGTGGGTCCCCCAGTGGGCTCCCCAGTCATATCTGATGCCTGGACTTGCCTAGGACACAGCATAGACTCAGTCAAAGAATCTGACTTCTGTCTTTCGTTCCCAGCTTGCTACCAACACGAGAATTTAGGTGGTTTCACATTTTGACATGTAGGCCCTCTGATTCAAGTCTACTGGCCCGTCAAAAGGGTTTTCCACTTGATTTAGAGGTAAGAGATCTTGTTGACAAATAAATGAAGGACTCAGATATCAAGTCACCATTGTCTTATTCTGGGTATTGTTGAAGCTCATCGCAAACCCAAGGAATTAGTGCTATGGTTAAATGTTGTGTTCTCCCCAAAATTCATATATTGAAACCCTACCCTCTAATGTGATGGAATTAGGAGGTGAGGGTCTTTGGGAGGTGATTAGGTCATGAGGGTGGGGCCCTCATTAATGAGATTAACACCTTAAGAAGGGGGCCCAAGAGAGTTCCCTCCCCACTTCCACCGTGTGAGAATCGAAGAAGTCTGCCACCCAGAAGAAGGCCATCAACTGACCTGACACCACAGTCTCAGACTTTCAGCCTCCAGAACTGGAAGAAATAAATTCCTATTGTTTATATGCCACCCAATCTATGGCGTTTTGTTAGAACAGCCCAAACAGACTAAGACAAATGGAGAGTGTATTTGGTCTAATTTCCTTTCCTGCTTCTCTGGGCCCAAGAAACTCTTCCAGGTTTATCTAAACCCAAACATCCATCCACTTGGGGGCTTCCACCCTCCCAGATGCCTGCTTTTCCTTCAGTCCTGTTCCCAACTGCAAGCCCTTTTGGGAACACTCTTCCACACGCTCTTTCCAGAAAAGCAGGGGCAAGGCGCCACGTTGCCACCAGCACAAATATTCCTGATCGCTTGTATCTCAGTTTTATTTCTCACTCTCCCGCTACATAAAAGACTAAGAAAGCACTTGCAGGGATGTTTGCACATCATTTAAATATTCATTTTAATTAATTTATTCATAGTTGTAAAGTTTATTACCAAGAATATAGAGTCATAGAATTTTAGAGCCGGAAGACACGGGAGAAATCATCTAGTCCCAACTCATTTTGTAGATAAGGAAACTGAGGTGATGAGGGCTCAGGCAACTGATCGAGGTCAAATTCCGAACGAGTACACAAGGGACACCCAAACTTAAGTCTCAACAGTCAGGTCTTTGTTGAATGCAGCTCTGTGCAACTGAATCCCATCTTGCTTTTCCAGGCACAGACAGCCTCCTTCCTATTCATTATCTTGTTCCGTCGTGATCTAGCAAGCTGTTGAGTGCCAGCTCAGTGCTGGGTGCTTGAGTACAGCTGTGAATGACACGGTCATGGTAATGAACTCTGAGTGTAGTGGGGCACAGAGGCTAAGCAAATAGATGAACATATACATGTGTGAGTACCAGTTCTGATAAGGGCTCTGAAGGAAATGAACAAGGTCTGTGTGGAGAATAGTGGTGGGCAGTATCTCGGTCGGGCTGCTGTAACAAAACACCACACACTGGGTGGCTTATAAACAACAGTAATTTAGTTCTTGTAGTTCTAGAGGCTGGAGGTCGAGATCAGAGTGGCGACATGGTGGGGTGTAGGGACAGTGCTCTTCTGGTTGCAGACTGCTGGCTTCTCACTGTGTCCTCACTGGCAGAAAGAGTGAGGGAGCTCTCTGGGGTCCCTTTTTTTATGAGATCACTAATCCCTTTTGTGGGGCTCTACCGTGATGGCCTAATTATCTCCCAAAGTCCCCACTTCCTGATGCTAACACTTTGGGAGTTAGGATTTCGGCATGTGAATTTGGGGGCGGGGGGATGCAAACCTTAAGTCTGTGGCATGAGGGTGGGGCTGGGGGAGACTGTGATCCTGTTTCCCAGCGGGTGGGGAAGAGACTGAGAAGGAGCACAAGCCAACACAGTACATAAGCGAATGGAGGCTGCAGCGAACAAGTGCTGTAGCATCCAGCTGAGAAATTCTCAGGCCAGTGTGGAGCGCAGTGCCTCTGGGTTACTCCCATCAAATAAACTGGGGTGCTTCCTTACCAGCTCCCCACTGGCATTGGTGAGAACTATTCTCAGGGCATTTACCTCCAAGCATTTCTGGTCTGCCCCCTGATAAAATATTTGCAATATTTGGAACGTGTTTTCACTAAAATTAATATTTATCTGAAATTCAGACATAACTGGGCATCCTGTATTGTGTCGGGCAACCCTGGGCTCATCCCTTGGGTGCCATCCCCTGAGCAGCATCTGCAGCCAAAGAAGGCGCCAGCGTCACACTTGCTTGTGGAAGGGAGGGCTGAGCAGGAGCTACACCTAGCTACTTCAGCAGGGTGACCAGGAAGGTCCTTTTGAATAGATGTCAATTAAGACAGGGCCAAGGCCTGAAGGCCTGGAAGGAGGCCTGGAGAAGGCAGAGGAAAGACTTCCAGGCAGAGCAAACATCACGTGTGAAAAGCTAGGTCCACTTAATAATTTGTTACCTTAAACCAGAGGCTCTCAGTGTTTGGAAGAATGTTTGAGTTGGGGTCACGGGATGGGTGACGATCCTAAGGCTGAGTCACAGCTCATATGTGATGGGCACTTTCCGTGTGTCTGGCAGTAAGCTCTTGTCACACATCAAATGTCTATCATAGGTTGAATCGTGTCTTCCGAAAAAAATATGTTGGTGTCCTAAGCCCTGGTACCTGTGAATGTGAACTGATCTGGAAATAAGGTCTTTGTGGGTGTAATCAAATTAAGATGAGGTAGCGAAGGAAGACAAGTAAACTCTAGAGATCTGCTGTAGAACAGTGTACCTGTAGTGAACACTAATGTATTATACACTTAGACATTTGTTACGAGGGTAAATCGATAAAATAAAATGTTTTAAAAACATGAGGTTATACTGGGTTAGCATGGGACCTAAATCTGATGAATGGTATCCTTATAAGGGAAAAGAAAGGGAAGTTTGGCCACACAGTTTGTGGCACTTTGTGATGGCAGCCCCAGGAACCTAATAAAATGACCCTTCTCAACTTACCAAAGGGCACGTAAAGACGTGTCCTAAACCAAATTAACCAGACACTCCAGGCAGGAGCCCAGCAGCCAGATGGCTCACCTAGGGGCCACGGGTGGCAAAGGTGGCCCGCTGTCTCCCTTTAATGGACATAGATGTTATTCACTTGTCCCGGCCCATTGGCGATGACACAGAGGGAGGACCTGGGGCTGCAGACAAAATTATATACATCTCAAGGGCAGTTAGACAATTAGCTCGCCCACAGGAACACTGCAATATGCACCGTATCTGCTTTCCCAGCAAAGCCAAGTGCAAGTTCCTGCCTGCTCTAATGACCCCGTGTTCCTCCAATGCAGGAAGGGACCAGGCTCCTGAATGCTGCCAGCTCCCACCCTCTGCAGCCACAAGGACTTAACTCCTTCCTGTCCCCCGTGCTCTTAGGTATCCTGTACAACTGTTGCGACATGGATTCAAGTGGGGCGATTCTATTTGATTGGGCCTTGCCTTTACTGGAGTTCTCTCCTACAGTCAATGAAAGCATAGTCCATAGCAGTGCACATAGCTCATCTTTCATGGGAAAAAAAAAAAAGAATTCATATCTCGTCTCATTTTAACAAGGATTTGAAACAACCCATCGGGATGCACTTGGTGCAGATGATCAGTAAGGAGGAAAGAAATTCAGGGTATGGAAATGAACACGGAGCTCAGAATGAGGCCAGAACCCCAAAACCCATGTGCTCTCGTTACAAGCAAGCCAGAGATTTGAGCCTCCTAGCATCCGCCCACCAACTGGGAAAGACCATCAGTTATGCACTTTACGATATCTGTAAATATGAAACAATTCAGAAAAAGCCCAGCTCTTCTCACGACGAATCTAATGGTGATATAGGATGTGTGCCCAGAGGTTGGTTCCTGGGCTGGTGATGGGCTGCACAGGGCCCACTTTTAACTGAGAGAGCACGTGAATGGTAAGACTGAGCTGGAGGACTGCCTGGAATGGTATAGCATTTTTTAAGCCATAAAGAAAAGACTGCAAAGGATCCAAAGCATCAAATCATCAATGAAACAGAGAACATATCACAAGCTTTCCTCAGTCAATTACGATGTGTCAGAATGGGGGGACTCTTATTTTCAAGTGAATTTTTCTCTATTTAAAAGAAATAGAGTTCAGTGAAGAAAATGTCTAAATCTTTAAAAAGGAAAAAAAAAATTACTCATAATCCTGCTGGCTATAGATACCAATAATTACTGTATGCGTAACTTCCAGTCTTTTTCTGTGTTATGCTGTATTTGGGTCACGTTGAGATCGCTACCGTATTCCCATTTGGAACACTGCTTCTTATTTTTTCCTAACATTATACATTTCAGCATGTTGTCGTAAATGTTTCTTCAGTCCAGTTCTTACTGATTGATAGTCCATGGAGGGGACACATCAACGTTTGTTTCTCCACTCCTGTGTTATCAGGCATTTAGATGGTTTTAAATACTTTTGCTCTCAGAACGAGTGTTCTGATAAACATCTTTGTGCATAAAGCAGTTTCCATCGTTCCCATTATGTCTTTAGGATAGTTTCCCAGAAATGGAATTACCGGGTCAAAGGTTGAGCACAATTTTTAAAGGTTCCTGAGACATATTGCCAAATTGCTCTCCAAAAGGTTTGTAGCATTTTAAATGATCAAAAGCAGTGTTTGAGAGGCCAGTACTGAGTGCTTATTAGAAAAAATCATTACTAATATGATAAACAAACAAATGGTGTATCATTGCGGGTTTGGAGTTTCATTGTTCAATGCTTGAAGGAGGCAAATTTGGAGAATCCAAAGAAACATTGCAGAAATTAAATTTATGGGTTACATTAACCTAGTATTTTGGATTGGATGATTCCTAAAGAGGGTTAAATATTTTTATGGATAAATAGATACTTAAGAGAAAGTGTATTTCGGAGAACTTTGAATAATACCTACTGGAGGTTTGTTAAGCCGGAGGGCCATCTGCACTTCATGAATCTGATACTTCGTAGATGCTTTATAAATATGTATTGAAGCAATTAACCAACATTTATATAACGTTTTGCAGGTTTTTCAAAGTGTTTCACAATGAGAATCTCACTTTACCAACCAGGTAACAGAAGTGGATTCGGTGGCTTGCCTAAGACACACATAGGTTAGAAAGTGGTCCAGAAGGATGCGATCGAGAGGACAGTAGGCTTCCTGCTTCCCTGTGGACCCTCCTCTGACACCTACTTGGTGTCAGGGTTACAGTGACTGGCCTCCCTTGAGGCTGAACTGCGGTTTCCTTGGAGATGGAGCCGGACTGGACACCATAGGGCAGTGTGGCCGTTCTTTCCAGTTGCCAACATCCTTCTCCATCTTGACAATGCCCCAAGTATAAGGTGCCCTTCATGCCAAGAGCCCCATCAGCAGCAAAATCTATCCAACGCGGAGTCCAGAGCCAAAGCCCCTGTGTTAGTCTCCCAGGACTACCGTAACAAATTGCCACAGACTTGGTGGCTTAAAACAACAGACATCTATCTATTCGCTCACAGTTCTGGAGGCCGGAAGTCTGAAATTGAGGTGTCAGCAGGGCCACACTGCCAGCGGAGGCTCTAAGCAAGGGTCTGTTCTTTGCCTCTTCCAGGTGGCTGTCGGTATTTTCTCTACCTCTGTGGCCACATGACCTCCCCTCCTGTTTTTCTCAAATTTCCTTCTGCTTTTCTCTTATAAGGACACTTGTCATTGGACTTAGCACTCTCCCAGAACGTCTAGAAATATCTTCTTATGTCAAGATTCTTAATCACCTGCACAGAACCTTTTCCCAAATAAGGTCACAATCACAGGTTCCAGTGATTTGACATGGATATCTTTTGGAGGGTCGTGTTTCTGCCTACCAGAGATTCTGAAGTTCATTGCGGATCATATTAGTTTAACATCTTTGAGAATGCCTGCATGTTACCTGTCCCACAGTGAGTACTCAGACAGTACCAGACACCATGGAGTAAACGTTTCATGCTGTGTTTGCAATGACTTAGAGAAAAAAGTATTTGCTCGGGGTCAGTGGAATGAATTCTAAGGTCTGAGGTTGGTTTTCTCTTGACGCGGGCAGGTAACTTCTCTGAACCTCTTTTTTGCACGACTATAAAATGGTCCCACAGACACCAGCCTTGTTGTATTTCCAGGGAATGGGTGTGTATCCAGTGTGGTAAAATGAGACAGAGTTTTGCGAGTGGTAGAGTACAGTAGGATTTCGGAGATCGCATTCAGAGCACAAAAGGGGGGAGGTGTGTTGTGTGGGCCTGCACCCAGTGAAGCCGGGCGCTGGGAAGAGTGATTCAGAGAAAACAGTCTGTATCGGTGGCCTTCTGCAATTGCTGGGAGTCTGAGCGAGATTCAATTGGGAAAACTAGGTTAGTACCGGGAAAAGTCCATTACTCTTTAAAAGCGGCCACTCATCTCTAATAATAAATAAACCAAACATTGGGATATTAAAACAATTCGTTCTCGGCATTGGAAAAGAGGTCACGAGTGTGTGTGTGCGTGCATGTGTGTGCGTGTGTGTTTAATATCCCACCCAGCCCACCAAGCCCCCACCCCAGGAACTCCAAGATTGAACAAAATCCTACTTATGTGCTGCGGATTTAATATAGCATCAAGCTCCTCTAGGTACCATAAAATACCAAGTTAAAAGTATTAATTCCTTACAAGCCTGATGAGTCCCAGCTGTGCACACGCATGTAGGGTGTGAGGGTGTGTGCTCAGCGGGTACAGGTGCTGACGGGGCTGTTCCACCTCAGAGCACATGTGCCCGCAACACAGCTGTTTCTCAAATCCTCCGCCACTTGCTTAAAAACCTCTATGAAGTTGTACTGCCTCTGGGCACAATTAAAAGCTGCAGACTACATTTCATCGGGTAGTGTTGGAAATTTAGGCTGAGCCAAAAAAGAAAAGGGAGAAGGTGGGAGGAAGGAAGAAACGAGTCCCTTGTTAAGGTGGCATTAACCTCCTTACCCTGCTATGGAGACCATAAGCTCCCGAACGCCACACAAAATCCTGCAGTATTAAGAACTGGGAGTGGGAAAGGTGTCACCAAGCAGGACACTTCTTTTTCTTTCTTTTATTCTCTTTCTTTCTTCGTTTCTCTTTCCTTCCTTGTTTCTCTTTTCTCTTTCTTTCTTTCTTTTCTTTCTTTTGTCCTTCTTTTGTTTTCTCCCTTCTTTCTCTTTCCTCTTTTCATTTTTTTGTTTGTTTTTGTTTGTTTGTTTGTTTGTTTCCTGTCTTCTTTCCTTCTTTTCCCACTCACCCTGTCTTTCTTCTCACTCTCCTTTCTCAGTCAGTGGTCAAGTCTGCCTGCGGGGAAAACCGTAAGCCAAGGTGACTAAGGGAAAACGTGAATGGCCAGGCTGAGCGGTGAAAAGGCCCAGATTTAGTGCTGCCTTCAGGAACGGGACCGTAACACCTTGCCCTTTTCCCCCGGGAAAGTTAGCTAACATCATTTCCACTTACGGGGTGGGTCAGCTTGTTTCATTGGCATGACAACCCAGTGAAGTAGGTCTTCGTATACCCACTTTACAGAAGCAGCGGCGAGGGCCTGCCCTAATGAAACGCCCATTGACCGCCCTCCACTATTCAGGGTCAGAGTCAGAGACCGAATGCTTCCTGTGGCCATTGCTTCAAACTCGGGGATTCCATTGCCCTTTTTCTTTTTCCCTCTTGAACAAGATGAATAATATGTGAAGATGCGTATTCTCTTCTTTCTGTAGTCTCCGCCTACCCAGGTGGAAAGGCCTGATCTTCTTTCTTAACCTGCACCTGGACAGTGTTTGAAATCGGAGTCCCTGCTGCATAAGAAAGAAAGGGAGCCGGGAAAGCAACAGAGCAGCCGGCAGCGTGAGGGAGAGCTCCACGCATCTGTTTCCCTTCCCAACGGCCAGGCCAGCCCCAGGGGTATAACTGGGAATTCCCTGGCCTCACGGGGGACAGAAGAACCGAGAAGGAGGATCTGAGTTTAGATGCTCTCCCTGGATTATCCAGGCGTGTGCAACCAGGCCCATAAAATAGTGTAAAGCTTAGAATTTTACCCTATAAAGACGATGCGGCTACATCCTCCACCCTCTCCTTTCCTTGGGGGTGGAAATGAGACGGGCCAGAAGTGAAACTAACATTTCTTGAGAGTCTGGTTCCTGTTTCTCAGGCACTGTCCTAGGCTCATTTATACACCAGTTTATTCATCCTCATAATAGCTCCATGAC
Source organism: Pteropus alecto (assembly GCF_000325575.1). NCBI lineage: Eukaryota > Metazoa > Chordata > Mammalia > Chiroptera > Pteropodidae > Pteropus > Pteropus alecto. The sequence goes on along the minus strand of NW_006434825.1, from coordinate 2,586,207 downwards.
TTAGTAAATTCTTGTCCTGATATTACGAGTTAGGAAATTGAAACCCAGGAGGGATTATAACTTGTCCGTGGTCACATCTAATAGGCGGCAGAGCCAGCAATCAACATAGTTTGACCCCGATGCCCCAGGCTTTTTCTCCTGCCATCCCTCTTACCCACAGCCGACTGAAATCTAGACCCTTTACCTGTCAGTTCTAGGAACATGAAATAATGTGAGTGAGATGAAATAATGCCATTTAAAAGCAGGCACATTATAAAGAATTATGTCAACCTGATTCCCTGAATCCTGGGAAAATTCATATCCTTGTGCCATCCGATTAGTGAATCAGGGAAAACTGATTGATATACAGCAACAATCGTTAAGAAAAGGCAGCCTCGGCTGAGGTTTGATTAAACTGATACCCTCAGTCTCCTGCTGTATCAAATCACAGGCGAATTGGTACCATTAGGATAAATTATGACAAGAGGCACTGCAAAGCCAAGCTAAATAAACTCTGCCTTCTCGAGCCCCATGATTGTCTTATTAAATAATTTCTTTGCCTCTTAAGCGTGGACTTGGAGCACTCCTGCTCTGAAAGCCCTCCTGATTAACTACAGCCTTGGCCTCAAGTTGATTTTATAAACTTCGGATGGTGCCCCAGAAGGTGAAGCTTCCTGTTGTCAATTCCGCCTGTTGCTATAGATACCGAACTTCACAATCAGTAATTAGAGCGTGCCCCCTGCCCCAGAACTGGTCAAACAGAGCAGAGCTCTCTGCAAATGGTCTTAAAAGCATCCGCGCAGGCATGGAAATGCATCTTCGATGGTGACGGGGTTTGTTTTATTCATAGACTTTTTGGAAAAAAAAATTACTGGTTTATTGGAAACCATAACAAAATGTAAGTAATTATGCTTTCTTAAAACACAACTGAGTGTCCTTATCGTGTTGCGTTAAGGATAGGAAAGATGACGGCGGGGAGCGCGGAACGACACAAAGATGCCTCTGACCAGCCACACACTGGACGGCGTTACTTCCTACTCACATTTAGCGAAGTATGTGCCACAGCCTCCCCCAGCCCCCGAAAGACATGTCTTTATTTGCAAGGGAGACTTCTTGTGGAACGATGAAAAAGTTAAGGGAAACTGTTGGTGGCAAGAAAGAAAAGTTGATGAGTTGGGCTTATGTTATTTAGTGGAGTAAAACAGATGTGGAGCATTTGTGTCTTAAGGCATTTTGGTCAAGAGAGAACTAAATTGGTTAGAAAGTGTGCAATTTTGCAGGTGTTAGAAAAATATAAACTAATGAGTCCATACTCTGTTCCCTAAAGGGAATGAGGATGGAAAATGAAGGTTCGCGAAGACACTTTGCTGGACTTAACATATTTTAATTTAAGGTGGCATCACTATCCTCACTTTAAAGCTGAAGAAATCAAGTTCTGAGAGAGTTAATGATTTTCCCCAAGTCACCCAGTTTTTGTCACACAGCCGGGATTATAAGCCATGTCTTTCTGACTCCAAAACCTATTTTCCCATCTTTTCTTCAGAGAAAGACTTCTCCCCACAGCATATAGGGATCTTGCCAGAAACTGCTCATCACTTTATCCATTTCCCAGTTTGAAAATAAATCCTGGAATTCGGAATGATGCATATTTATTTTAAGATCATCTCCAAATTTCCTTACAAATGCACATTACAGCCATGTTCTGCCAAGCCAAGAATTCTATTGACATTTCCAAAGTACTGTTGATTATATTTTTGATTCTTTTAAAACCTCCCTAATTGCCTTGTTGATTTCAAACACCCTGAGAACACTTCCTAAATGCTCACAGCATCCAATAGCGTAGGAGAATAAATGGTTTACAAGAATGGTTTAGGATGTACAAATAAAGCTTTGGAAGAAAGTACATTATCTAACAGCCAGGCAATCCTGACATCTTTTATGTGACATTTTTATGGGAGCCAGAATTCCCAGCCTCAGATTATATGTATTTCCAAGGAGCCTGGACTTCAATTGGAGTTGAATCTATCTGTCTGGCAAGTGTAGCCTAACAAGACCTTTCCTGCATCCTCACACAGAGTCAAGTTCAGGGCAGTAATTCTAGAGCATCTCTCCTGGACACAAGCAAAAGTCATGTCCATAATCTGGGCAATTCATGGACTTAACAATAGCTTAAATTAGGAAGGTCCTGAGAAAGGATCTTGTCCATGCTTCTAAGAGCACAGGGAAAAACAAGTCAGTCAACTTTATGCCATTATTTTTATTGATAAAAACACCAATAAACATTTAAACACATATTTTTGTGTTGAATTCTTATCATGATCTTCTGAGGTAGGTAGTACTCTCCCTGTTTTACAGATTTGTTTTTCACTCTTCAAATGTTTACTGGGTTTTCCTACAAAGAACTCAGACACCAAAACAAAAACAAAAACAAAAACAAAACAAAACCCTGAAAACTGAAGCTCAGAAATTTAAGGCATTTGCCTAGAACAGTGTTTCTCAAAAAGGAAAGATTTTGCCCCTCACCTTCCCCTCCTCCAAGGGGATGCTTGGTAATGGAAAGACAGTGCTACTGGCTTGTAGTGGGTAGAGACCAGGGATGCTGCTTAGTGTCCTACAAAGCACAGGACAGCCCCCACCACAAGTAATTAGCTGGCTTTAAATACTCACACTAGTGAGGTTGAAAAACCCTGACCCAGAGTGACATAGCTTTGAGGCAGTGTTAGGATTTAAATATGGGTCTGTTGTCTTTGTAACATGACAGTGTTGCTTTGGACAAACAATTAGCATTTCTACTGAGTGTTTTACTTCTCTTGAAATTATGGAAAATTATCATCAAAGGTTTGGTCTCTTGTTTATTGTCTGTCTTCTCCACAAGACCATAATCTCCATGAGAGCAAGGATTTTGCTACTATGGCATTTTACTGTATCCTCATCACCCCTTTTAGTACATAGCATATAGTAAGTGTTTAGTAAATGTTTACTGAATGAATGTATAAATGTGCACAAAATGAACTATGACAAATTGCATGAGGAAATAGCAAAAATTTGCCCTGGATTCCAAAGAAGGGGATTTCTTCCAGCTAGTGGGTGGAGGCAAGTGGTGGATTTTGAAATGACTTAAGGGAGAAAGAAGATCTGAACTGAGGTTTGGAATCTGTAGATATTGAGCTTTAGAGTGGTGAGAACATTACAAGCGGAAAGACAGAGTGATGGAAGCACACGTGGAAGCAAGCACACAGATCACCATAAGTAATTTAGCTTTAAGAGACCAGCATAGGAGTGATTGATAGTGGAGCAGGACAGGCCAGAGAGCCGAGTCAAGGGTCGGTGGTAGATCCACAAACATCGATTAAGGAAATTGGACTCTATCTTGTGGGATGTGTGAAGCTGTGGGGAGTTTGAATGGAAGATTGATGTGTTCGAAGCTACATTCCGATCAGGTAAATATGGCTTCTGTGTGTGAGATAGGAAAAAAAATGGAGCGTGGAAGCCGCTTGTGGATGGCCATTGTCTAGGGAAGACAGAAAGTAGACTCCTGGCTTATGTGACAATTATTTTTGTTTTAACTTAGATTTTTTTAAACCTAGATCTTTAAAAACAATATATATATGCATATATATTATTAAGCTATTTACTCTTAAGTAGATAATATCTTCACATGACTCAAAGTCAAAGTGAAGGTACAAAATGGTGTGCGTAGACATATTTCTACATATGTATATATAAAAATGTATACATATTTATGTATGGAACAACCCAAATGTTTATCAATAGGGAATTGGTTCAATGAATTACGAAGCATTCACACAGAAGAATACTCAGCAGTTGTTAAAAAAAATGAAGAAATCATTTATATGCTGATTTGGCACCATCTCCGAGATATACTGTCAAGAGAAAAGAGCGAGGTATGGATAGTGTAGTGAAGGGGAGGGTAAAATATACACAAACATATTGTTTTGCGACATCCTACTGTACTCTACCATTCGCAAAACAATATGTTTGTGTATATTTTACCCTCCCCTTCACTACACTATCCATACCTCGCTCTTTTCTCTTGACAGTATATCTCGGAGATGGTGCCAAATCAGCATATAAATGATTTCTTCATTTTTTTTAACAACTGCTGAGTATTCTTCTGTGTGAATGCTTCGTAATTCATTGAACCAATTCCCTATTGATAAACATTTGGGTTGTTCCAGTCTTCTGCTGTTACAAATCGTGCCGTAGTGTGTAACACTGTGCCGACATCTTTCCCCACATGCATGAGTGTATTTGTAGGGCAGAGACCTAGAAGTAGAATCTTTGGTATTGTTATCAGTACAGACAAAGTGCTGTTCACAGAGATTGTTGCCATTTACATTCTCACTTAGCAACATCCAATGGTTAGTGTGGTCCAGTTGGGTAGAGGGGTAGACTGAGGGAATGCAGGGATGGAAAGCTGCCAGTGAATGCCCCCAAAATGTACTTTAAGGAGGACCGTTTTGGTGGGAGCACAGAAGTTGCGCTGATTAGATTCAGGGTAGCAAATTAGTGCAGTTTGCGCTAATCCAGGTGAAAGTATATAAGGACCTGGGCTGCTAAAGGAACAAGAAAGATCAATGGTATTGGGGAGGCTCCTCATTGATAAGTGACCGGATGTGAGGAACGAGGCAGGGTGATACTAAAGATGATTTTGACACCTCCAATGAATGCCAGTATCCAGTAAGGATGGGCGGGGAGGAAGATTATTTTTGTAGAAGAAAGACATTGGTTTGGGCTTGATGAAGGTATTTCCACCCACCAGGAGTGTTTGACAGGAGCTCAACGTTATTTGTGGTGACTGCACTTTTTCCTGATCTCACCCAGAAATCTTTCCTATCACTCCCAATCCAAGCGGATTTCATAGGCATATAATTTTGTTAGTTCAAAATCCCCTAAAAGCCAAAAAGAATTTTTTTAAAAAAAGCTTTTAGGTGCTTTAAAATGCCTTTTTAACAGTCCCAGCAACCCTGTAAAATCATTATTATTCTCTTGTTAGAGGGAAGAAAACAAAGGCCCAGAGAGGTTAAATAGCTTGGCCAAGGTTACACAGCTATTAAGCAATGGTTCCAAGACTTGGATCCAGGTTAACTTGAAATCTCCAGCTTCTAACTTGATGATTTCAGTAGCAAATACAGTGGGACAGAAGGGTCTGGGCATTTATTTCCAAAGGCTGATTACTTGACTGTGGAATTCTAATCTTTTAACAGCATCCTATTTATTTCCAAAGTGTCAGGGCAGATTTGCCAAATTTTGAAAAGTGCACTTGTGATTCAGTAGGATTCGATCTGAAGTTGGAGATAATAGAGCCTGTGGTGGAGGCTCCGTCTCCTTACATATTTGAGTTCTCAGTGGGACTGGAAAAAGCCTCAGAGTATGAAGGTGGTCATTCAGTTGCCTGAGCTGTAAAGCCTGACTCTGGCAGCAGCTCTCACAACCGCACACAAAGGCTCCATTGTTACCCAGCGTGAAGGGAGCCGAGGCAGCACCAAACCTCCAAGTGTCACTTCTCTGGGTTAGAAATGTTGTTTTCCATTCACTGGTAAACAACAGTCCAAGTTCATTGTCCTGACAAAGAACTCTGTTTCTTCTTTTATGCTGAGAGTTTTGCAAGTTAGGATCTTGATAGGAATGCTTCTGAACAAGGCAGGTTATAAATGTTGCCGAGTATATCACCCACAACAGAGACTGTTCTAGCACTTAGCCTTCTAAAGTATCCAGACGAATCTAATAGAAAGGAGTGAATGAGCAGATCCTGTGCTTGCAAAATTCCCCAATGCAAAATTAAGATTTATTTTCAGGGCGCTCACCGATGTTAAAGGATTGTCTAATGAGAGGCGCATGCTGTCTGGTATGCTGGTTGTGCATATGACTCGCAGTGCCTTAAAATTCGGTTATTGTGCAGTCGATCTCATGTAGAACAATTATGATATATCAAAAACAGAGGAGAAAACCACTTAGAAAAAAGTTGTAAATAATAAAGTGAGTGCATGATTGTATTTTAAAGGTTATATACATTAGGTTTAGATTGGAGAAAATGGCAGCTTATTTTTAAAGGCCATTATATTTATGCTTAAATAATTAAGATGACTTCCACCTGGGAAATTTTTAGGGCCATCTCAAAGTTTCCATTGACAATAAAGTCTTAAATACAATTCATTTCACACTGATTTTATCCCAGTATTTCTTTATAGATTGCTTTCTGTGCCTGGCACTGTGCTTACTGTGTATTAAAATCTAAATCCATTCATAATTTAATTCATTAAATAATTAATTAATGAATTAAATTATCTAGCTCTTTTAATGTGTCAGGCCATGTGCTTGGCTCTATGGTTCAAAGACAGACAGTCACAGTTCAGCACCGAAAGAGCTCACAGGCCAGTTGAAAGAGCAAAAATGGCTTGAGTCAAATCGGTGAAGAGCTGGGGGTCAAGCTGCCTGGGATAAAGTCTAAGCTTTGCTGCCACTAGCTGGGTCATCTATGATGGGTCACTTAGCCTCATCTGCAGAATAGAGATTTAAAAATATAAGCTAATACCTATTGAGTGCTTACTCTGTATTAGCACTTTTCATGAATAAGTAGATGTATTTCTCAGAATAACCCTATACAGTTGCCACTTTTATTTCCATCCCAATAATTCAGAAGAGGTATACAAAGCAAATTTGCCCAAGTTCACAGTCGCTGGTTGGTGGACTCAGGATTTCAAACCCAGAGTGTCTGATTCCTGAAGCTATGCTCTCATGCATTCCTTCAATAAGACATACGGTGGAGGAACTAAATGAAATAATTCACATAAAGGGCTTAGTACAATGCCTACTACTTAGCCCTTGAAAGATACAATTTTCATTGGATAATTAAATATTAAATAATATATAACATTCTAGCTAATACTTATAATAAATAAATGCATCGTGTTATAGCTACAGAAGACTGCAAAGTACAAGAACGTATAGGTCCTGAAGAGGGTGGGCTCAGTTCTACGTGACAGGCAGGGTCAGTGAAAGCTTCCTAGAGGAGATATCCCTGGGCTGAGTCTTGAGACTCATGGGGTGAGTCAGGACTGCAGAACAAATGCTGGTCACGTGCTAGTGCTCCAACAATGCTGAGAACACGCAGAGGACAATGACCCTGTCTTCATGGAGTTTATACTTCGATGGCTCATCATTTAGGAAGCAAAGAACAAATTAACCTAATGTGGCAAGAAAGAACAATCAATTAGACCATGATGGAGTGCTCCGGGATTGGTGCTCTTCCAAACTGGACTTGGAGTCGCTGCAGAGCAGGTGCAGTCTTTATCTCGCTGGGCTCTGATCAAGTCCAGATGTTCCCAGGCAGTTCTTAGGGATTTCCATGTTCTCTGCACAGAGGAGCTACTGCTGGTATGCTGGCCAAGGAAGACCCATCGCCCTTGAAACAGAAAAGGGGGAAATGGCTATGTGCCAACCAAAGAGAACACTATATTCTTGGCTGTAAATGAAAACTACTGAGATGTGTAGGATATCATAAAAAAGACATTTAGATAATCTTTTTTTTTTTTTTTGGATGAGATTATATTCCAAACAGAACACACAATGGCTGGCAGGCTTGTCTTTCTATTTGATTTCACTCCTGAAAAATGGGCTTTGGCCAGATTCCATCCCACTCTTCCCTCCCAAGTCTTCCTTCCCAAGTGGATGGAATCCCCATGGGAATGATATCTCCTTTGCAAATAACAAGGAGGATGATTGAGCAACACTGCTGCTGGTCGCTCCCTTACTCAAAGTCCATTTGTGAGAGGGAGACACGAAATACCAGCAACGAAGGAAGATGCTGTACCCCTAAGAATCATTGGTCTACGAGCAAAACACATATTCAGAAAAGATATTAGCTTGTAATTCAGGAAAAAAAAGAGAGAGTTTAAGAATAGGAGCCTCCTACATGTTTGAGAACCGAGTCTCCCAACTCAGATGAAAAAGTTAAAATACTGTTTGTGTTATTCCATGGAAATTAGATCTAGCAAATACTTTTATTCGGCTTATAAAATGTTAAGGCGTAGCCCTGAGTGCCGTAATTCCAGGTAAGCCTGGAGTAGAGTACGAGGGGGGACACCCAGAAGCCCATAAATCAATTCCTGAACAGTGGTTTATTAAATGATAACCTTGTCACATTTAAAGTCACACTGGAAGGATATATTGAGATTTTGTTCTCTTCATGGTCTCGGCATCAATGAATTAATTCAGGGAGTCTAAACTTTTCAAAAACGGGGCACGGGTGATCAAGCCACAGTATCTCCTTTTGCTCCCCGACCCCAACTCTTGCAAAAACACACATCCGGGCACCTGCATCGCCTATTCAGGAAGCAATCATGTTTGAAATCACTGCAGACAGAACTTCAGTTGGCTCTCTATATTACATTTTTTTAAAAGAAGCTGGGCAGCATGGTGAAGTTGAAAGAGCAAGCATGGACTTCGGAGTCACACAGGGTTATGTTAGGTCCCAGTGTTAAGATTTCTAGTTGGGGAGGATCCTGCTCAAAATAATTCCCTCCTTGCAGAACTTCCTGAGAGGTAAGCTAAATAAATAAAGGCACAGAAGGTGTTAAGTAAATGGTATTTCATTATTAAAATAATAGTATTTATTCGGGACAGTTACTTGTCATATTTTCACATGATTTGGAGATAGGGTGGGGTCTTTTCTGGAATGTTCCAGTTTGTTTCTTGGTCTCAGCTGCACCTTTCTCATTTGCTCTCTCTGTAGTTTCTCTGTCTCTCTTTATCCTTCAAACATCCTTCCTCTCTTAAAAGAAAAAGTCCTTTAAGCCCTGCTAGGTTATTACTTATATTGTATTAAAAACCAACAACACTTCTGGAAGGAGCCTCTGGCATGCTTTAAAAAAATTAAGCAGTCTACAGCCATGCCACCCTGAACAAGCCCGATCCTGTCTGATCTCGGAAGCTAAGCAGGGTCGGGCCTGGTTAGTACTTGGATGGGAGACCACCTAGGAAGACCGGATGCTGTAGGTGTAAAAAAAAAAAAAAAAAAAAAAAAATTAAGCACACTTGAGCCTCTCTAATTCTGAATTCAGTTCTGAATATGCTTGTTGTACCGATGTCAATGGCTTTCCAAGAGAGAGTGTCCCAGTTATTTAGATGGCCAAGAGAAACAGCATTAATTCTTCATCACATAAATATGCTTCAAACCACGATCTAAAACAGATGGACGGAGAGCTGGATTAGCAGTGGGGCGTCGGGGCTGATCCCAGGCTCGGCCTCCTCCGTACTGCCTGGGTCTACTCGACAGCCTGGATCCTACCAGCCCTGGCTGGCACGCAGACCTGCAACATTTTCCTTTTGGCTTTGCATGAAGCTTTTACAAAGAAGCCACATGCATGTGAGTGACCTTTTCAGGGGTTGTTTCTAGTTCCTTGGCTTTCCATAAAGCCCCTGCTAATTTAGCATGGTATGTGCCTGAGTTTATTTTTTTAACAGCTTTATTTATGTAATTAGTGAGTGAAGTCATACATTTTATTGATCTCGTGAAACTCATTTTATGGTTTCTATTGCCCTTCATATTCTGACCTTGCCCCTCGGATCCTAGCCCTTTGCTTTTGTAGATGTTAAATGGTCTTAGCATTTAACCATTTACAACTTTCCATCTTTCCAAATTTGAGGTCCCCCTCAAAATTAATAGAGAACCCTAACATCTGCTTCTGGAATGGGTGCAAAGATTGCAGTCGATAGTCAGCTGTGACACCAGCTCAAATGGCGGGAGGGGTGAGAAGTCCTTAAAAAGAAGGGGTGCGTTTTCTAATGATGAAGTACAGAACAGGTGGTTCTCATTTCACTATATTTAAAATTTAGCTCCTTAAATATGCCTTTCTTTCCCGTTCATTCTATTTTCTATTAGTTTAATGGAGTGCGAGGTACAGTCTCTTTGATGATGTGGAATGTGGGCTTATAAAAGCTAAGTACTACTATATATTTCTACTGTCCTTGCCCATGGCCCACGCTGGGGAGTTGTATATTGTGCCAGTAATTTTTAAAGCCGGCAAGTGTTCTACCAGTTCATGAAGTTTTCCTAATGGTAGCTGATCAAATGTATTATTTAACTAGGCAGATAGAATCGAGGTGAAACACAGAAAGTAACGAACTGGCATTGGTCAGTCCTTTACAGATGTTTCTTTCCAAAGCCTTGACACCAAAAAAAAAAAAAAGGTATGAAATCATGGAGGTTTTTGGCATTAGCCAAGGAGGGGATTTCTGTAAAACTGAATCGATTCAGATAAGTCTTTAGAAAATTCTAGGAACAGATGTACAAGTTGAAAAAAAAAAAAAAAAACAAAACGGTATGAAATCATGGGGGTTTTTGGCATTAGCCAAGGAGGGGATTTCTATAAAACTGGATCGATTCAGATAAGTCTTTAGGAAATTCTAGGAACAGATGTACAAGTTGAGGTCTCAGGCCGGATGGTTAAGCAAGCCTGGAGGAAGAGTTTTTTTCCCTACTGACTACATCCGCCATAGCCAGAGACTTGGTTGTCCCTAGGAAGAAAGGTGATGTGTTCTCCAAAAGGCATGGGCCAGTCTGAGCGAGGCCAAATTTTGCCATTCTCAGCAGAGGGAGTAACAAAATATCTTAGAGGGTTTTTTAAAATTCTCTTGAAAGAAGAGGGGAAAAGATGGTGGTAGACTTCATCTAAACACACGCACACATCACACACACACACACATTGTGGTCATTATTTCCTCACAGGGACTATATGCTTATCAGCGTTTCATGAAGGAAACTGGGGCTCAGAGGAATGAAGTAACTCAGCTAAATATTTCTTTGTGAGAGCTCTGTGTAAATTAAGGAGATCAGTCCATCGCCACCTGTTGTAAATATTTTCTTTCTGTTTTCAACTTTGTAATATTTGGGCAATTTTATGTATTTGTCTATACAGTGAGTTTGGGAGAATACCATTGAGGTCTTGTGTTTTCAAAAGCAAGTCGATGTCTGACTACTCACCTGAACAGGAAACGTTTGCACCTGAAAGTGCCCAAGTGGAAGGAAAACCATGAGGTGTGACTGTCATAGTTATGCCACTTCTTATTCACATTTATGTGAAATTGTCGCTGAGAACAAAACTGACAGGAACATAGAGCCAACCACGGAAAGCTGACCTTCTGCCCCTTGGTGGATGGAAAGAGACAGACCAGACACCCATCTGCAGTGCTTCCCAGCAGCACGACCTGGGACAGATGACTAGATGTGGCTAAGCCTCAGCTTCCTGATTTACAGTGAGAATAATGACATATCTTAGAGCAAACAGTTCAACAGACATATGCTAGGCGCATGCCTGTTATATGCCAGGAACTTCGTGGCATTTCCAGAAATATGTGTCATAATATTTATAATTTGTAATACGGAATATGTATGTAAACTGTCCGAACTGTTGAGAGAGGTCACATAAATAAATTTAATTAAATTAATTATTTTCCCCGTCTTAAAGAGAATAGGTGGGGAAACTCTGAGGTCGGGACAACTGAGTAGAGACTATTGTGATGTTTTTATTTCCGTCAACTGCCAAGGGCTATTTGCAGTTCTCCATCTACGAGCTAATTCCAATTTCATTAATATGAATATCCTCGAGCTTCAGGAAGGAAATTCCCTGAATTTTATGGATCTTTGTGTCAGGCACACGCAACATCTAATGTTTCCCTCCTAGTAATGAGGCCCTTTTATTTTGCATCCTGTAGTATTAGTACCTGTGGTATATATTTCCTAGATAGGCCTAATAAAAATCACCATACTTCTTTTTATAGGAAAATGAAGCTATGACATTGAGCAGAAGCTAAGGAGCTTGACAATCTTGGCAAGACTTATCCAAAGAAAGCTCATATATGTCAGCCTTAAATCAGCGCGAGTTATATTTGAATTGTTTTATCATAGCTGATAACTTGGCAAAGATCTGGTAATTAAGCATTTACACATATAAGATTCTCTTAGGAATGCTTGAAAATGTTGGAAAGTCTAAGCCACACTTTAGGTTGTTTTTCTCACTCAGAATGACAGGTTTGACCCCTGACGTTATCCCAAGGCAGAATTTTTAGGAAGTATTTGTTTGTCTGTTGGCTGTTTGTTTCGAACGTCTTCACCTTTGGCTCAGCTTAGCCATAATGGAAAAAAAATGTCAGTGTGTTGGGAAAGAAATGGTGTTCTCCTCCTCCCCATCTCTCTTCCTCTCCTTCCCCCTCGCCCCCGCCCCCCGCAACTCCCCCCTCCCCTTCGAGCATCCTTAATGACTTCCAGGTGTGTCTGTGGGTCAAGCTCCCGGCCCCCATCCTGGGGATGCTGGGTGTGTGCCTCCACAAACACAAGACAAAGTTGGGGGCGGGGTACACGATGTAAGTACAACATCGGCCGGGGAGTGGGGGGAGGAACCCACTTTGAAGTTTTGAGGATGAAATTGGTAAAAATAATCCTAGATGAAGACAGACCCATTTACATTCCGAGAAAGGAAAATGTTTTACACAAACGGTTGCCCTGGACCGCGTGAGTTCTTGTTAATACCTTTCAACCTTGTGATTGAAAGCCGAAGGCCTGTGATCCACAGCAGAGACCACGGCCAGAAATAATTCTCTGAGAACACTGCGTGTGCCTTCAAATGGTCCTTGATTGTTTTTCTTGGATGCCCCGCTTTCCAAAGGCCAGAAGTTGTTTCATGGAGTCATTAAAGTTTGGGAAGGTTTTATATTCTAAGAGCAAGGTGCTCATAGGAAAATGTGTAATTAGTCATGATCCTTTCACTTGGAGTGGGTGGCATTGGTCCATTTCTCTACCTGGGGTCTTTTAATGATTCACAGAGGGACCCTTCAGTGCCTGTCCTTCTCCTTGGATGCCATTGCCATTGTGACCGAGCTTTCTCGATGCCACTAAGTATCACCTCCCCTGTGAAGGCTTTCCTGAACTTTTCTCGCCTCCTTCCTCTCTGAAGAATTGCCTCCTTTCCCCTGTGTGTCCCACTCAGCGTTAGACAGATGAGAGCACAGCCTGGAGGCAGACATGGCTGAGGACCCTGGTTCAGTTCTTATGAGTGTGACCTGAGAAGTTTCCCTGAGACTCTCCTATACAGTAGATACAATTAAACTAGACGAGGGGTCCCCCTAACGAGAATTACTGTCACAGAGTTCTGTCGTGGGAGCTTGCTCACGTGTACCTCTTAGACGTTAGCTACCCTGCTGCTAATTAGACTGTGAGCCTCTGCAGGGTTAGATTCTCATCTCACTCTTGTTTGAATCTTGTCTTAGGAAAGACCCAGGCACACAGTAGGTACTCAGCAAATACAGCAGAGTGAATGAATTTTCATAGATGTCTTGAAGGTATTCTTTCACAAGAGCCATGAGCAAAGCAGGCTGATGGCAGGGATCATTCAACCAAGGTAAGGCATACAGGCAGGGTATTCAGTCTTCCCCATCTACACATTGAACTCTCGTTAGTATTGATGATCTTTCTCTCCTGAAATATCACAGAAACTGCCCTGAATGAAGATAGATGGTCTCCCTTCAGCATTCACGTCCGTCTCATCCACCTGTTTCTGTCTCACCCACCCATTTCCCACGCCCCGTTCCCGCTGTCTCAGGAAAGTAATAATAGTAACTCATAATAATAGTTCAAAATAATAATAATTGTACCTGGGATTTATATATCAAAGCGCCTCATGAGAGGGCAAATAAACCATTTCGCACAATGCAGAGAGAAGGACAGATCTTTGGCTGCTGTTGATCAAGTTGAGGCAGGAAAGATTTACAGTCAGATCTCATCACCTAGAGCAAAGCGATGGTGCCCTGTTGGCATATGGGGATCCATTTTAACGCTGTTCTCTTGGTTTTGCTTAAACTGCCAAGTGAATTACTGTAACACGTTTTGCCTACGATTAATTTGACATCTAGTGGCAGAGAGCTTCTTTATGTTTTTCAAGGCAAGCCGGGTTGAGGTTTTTGTAAAACCATTTGTCCATCATTTTTCCTGATGTTCCAACATGGTTTCTTTAGCTTCTTTGGAATCTAGTTGTGGGATTTTTTTTTTTTTTCTTTTAAAGGATCCAAGGGGAAGGGGAAACTTTGTGATAGTTTTGTTGAAATGTTTTAAAATTCTCCAAGTAATAAAATACGTTTATGGTGTTTGCTTGTGAAAGCTGACCTTCGCCGGAATGATTTGTGCTCATCACAGGAAGAGCAAAGTAAAAGGGGTAAAAATGGCCCTCGAGAAATGTCCCTGGGCATTTGCCTGAATGACTTTAGGGACAGTGTCTAAAGCTGATATTAATTCTGCTACATCTGATGGCACGCACCTAGGGTCCTCCTCATAATCTATTTGAAAGAAGCAATTTGCCAAATACAGACTTTTACATCCCTGATCGTTTTAGAGCCAGCACTGATTTCAGCTCTGGCAGCTGACCACAGTTCCTGCTGGGCTTCGCTGCGCTGTCAGCACCATGGGGCCTGATAAAGCATTTTCAGATTTTTCATACTCACAATGCCCCATGGTCTCAACTCTTTTGGAAACATTAAGCTTCTTATCTGAGTGTGTGTGTGTGTGTGTGTTTTATAAAGAAGTTTACCTGCAGTCATAAGAAAACTGACAAAGTGTGTCAGTCCTGTCCAATAACGCATTATAACTGAGCAGCTAAACCTAAAATGGCCTTTTGGATACTTCCCCCAAAATGCATACTCTAAGTAGGCTGTTTGATGGAGTGGGTGGCTGATGACTTCCTGGACTTATTTGCTGGATTCTTTGAGAAGTGACATGCATCATGTGGTAGCTCTTGGCCCCTCTCTCTTCACTGGTACCTAGGGAGTCAGAGGCGACCCCGCCCCCACCTCACCCACAGTTCTCCCAGCTCTTAGAATCTCTTGCTCTTTGATGGTGGCGAGTTTTTAGCTGCTTTCATTTGTACCTTGCAGCCCTGGCACCTGAGAAGTACAGTCCTTTTGGAGTTCAGCAGATTCTTTCTCTCGCTCGCTCTCTCTCTCTCTATTCTGTCTCTCTGTCTCTCTCTCTCTCTCTCTCTCTCTCTCTCTCTCTATGGGAAATCAGCAGAAAACAAGGTTTCCCCTGAACTTCACAAATCTCTCCCCACGGTGACTGCACTGATGGAGCTCCCAGCGTGTGGCAGGCAGTGGGCCAGGCGGTAATTAAGAAACACCACCCCAAATTCTTTAGATCTAGATTTATGGGCCAGTGGGCTCAGAGAACATCTCACTCACACAAAGCGGGACATTATCTTTTGTCTATTAAACATAAGCTTTCAAGATGAGTTGTGCAGAGACAACAACATAGGCTGTTTCATTATGCTGACGTTTATATTTCTGAGTAAGGGGACAGGCTCTTTTTCTACATCAGTCTCAAAATGAACAAACTCATATTTAGCCACAGATTCTTCTTGTCACTCAAATGCTTTCCATATATCAGTTTTATGCAGCTCTTCTGCATTTGTCTATTAGGAAGGATGCTGATGCCTGGGATTTAGAATGGAGATGGTTGGACCTCTGACTTTCAAGAGTAAAGAATCAAAATTAAAGAAAATAATAGGCACACCATTATATATAAGTTCATTTAAAGAAGCCAACAGCATGACCTTTCAATGGTTGTCACAACAGTTATCAGTAATGCCATTTTAATCGGAATGGACTTTTACCAGATTTTTTTGAGGTTTGATGTCAAGATCTCCAAATGGAAAAAAAAAAAAAAGTCCCCAGAAAAGTTTGAGGTAAAGAAAACAGGTGACAAAATTTATGGTCCATATTTGGCTGGAAGGAAGCAGTATTGTTGAGGTTAACTCTTCGGTGCTCATTGACTTTTGCGATAAGCCTGCGTAATGGGGAAAAGATGACCGAACGATACTATCCCAAATGCTAAAAAAAAAAAGAGCAACGAGGGTGGATTTAGTTCAGTCAGCACCTGCATATCTTATCTTCTTTTCTTCTTGTTTTTTCCTTTCCCTTCTTTTCTCTCCCCATCGTGTATTCATTCATTCTACAGATCTTTAGTGAGTGCTTGCTCTGTGTTGGGCCACAGTCTAGGGCAGCGATGGGAAGTGTGTGGGGTTGACCAAATTAGATGCATTTCTTAGGCCCATGGAACTCCCTCGGATGGGGTTATAGGTGACAGACAAGGGACAACAAATACATAAGATGATTTCTGGCAGTAATGGGTGCCTCAAAGCATATAAAACTAGTTAGTGGAATAGAAAGCTAGGGTAGGGATGGCAACTGCGGTTTGCCAGCAGGAGGAGATTGGACCTATCCCCCTGTTTGGTAACATCACATTGATAGCTTAAATTCAGCCATGGTTGGAATATTTATACCATGGAAATTGGCAAGTGCTACAAACCAGGGATCCCTCCTCCTCACCAGAGCTGATTATTAAACATGTTCTAGAACATCCCTGGAAGGCATCTGGAGGAGGTGACATCAATCTCACTTTGTATTGAAAAGAATTTTCATTTTGAGTTTCAGCATGAAAATCGGAGGCCAGTTTTTTTTTTTTCTTTCGTCTCTTTGATCAGTTAATTTCAAACATTCTATTCAGGGTAATAGAAATATAAGAAGTACCTTGATCAATCATTTTAAATAGTATTTTGGAGATGACAAAAAAAATAAAGGAGAGGGAAAACCCACAATATTGAAGGGACTCTTTTTCACAGGGCCTAGTCTTCAAATTAAGTGTTGCATCCTGGGAGCTACAGGGTTTATGATTTCTCTCAAAGAATGTTAGTTCTGTTTTTCATACCTGCTTCACACTCTTAGATGAAGTCTTTCTAGACTTTCCTGGGGAACTTCCCAAATCCATCAGTATCCATTACAAACTGTTACCACCTAACATATCAAATGTATTTAAATTATTTGTTCTATTAAAATGTCAACGTATTACTTGAATTTTAATCACGCCTGAGGATCAATCATTGTAACTGCTACAAGGAAAACTCTATGACTTATCTGAACTGTGGTGTATTTAGCTACTGACGGTCATTTGAGTCGCTTCTGTTGGAGTTTTATTCTTGAGATCAATGCTGATTTATTCAGAGCCATTAGAAAAATTGTTTCAATGATGATAAAAAAATAATAATAATAACGATGATAATAAATAGAATGTTAGCAAGTATACACAGAGGGCTTTTTATGTTCCGTGCCATAGGCTTTATGCGTGACACCTCATTTGAACTTCGTAACAGCTCTGTGGCATAGATTCTGGGTTGTCTTAATAACACACATCAGAAACTGGGGCACAGAGAGTTTAAGTCACTGGCCCAAGAGCACACAGCTAGTGGGGGCCTGAGCCAGTATTCAGCTCTCTATCTGTGGATATGAAGCCCATGCCTTTAGCCACCAGATACTACCAATATTTATCAAAAGAGGATTAGTTTTTTTGTCTCAG